>NC_086111.1:3514090-3866718 GCF_963921235.1 Mobula hypostoma
CTGTGTCCCTGTTTGGGGTCCTGTCCCACATCTTCATTCTGTGCCCCTGTTTGGGTGTCCTGTCCAACATCTTCATTCTGTGCCCCTGTTTGGGGTCCTGCTCCACATCTTCATTCTGTGCCCCTGTTTGGGGTCCTGTCCACATCTTCATTCTGTGCCCCTGTTTGGGGTCCTGTCCCACATCTTCATTCTGTGCCCCTGTTTGGGGTCCTGTCCCACATCTTCATTCTGTGCCCCTGTTTGGGGTCCTGTCCCACATCTTCATTCTGTGCCCCTGTTTGGGGTCCTGTCCCACATCTTCATTCTGTGCCCCTGTTTGGGGTCCTGTCCCACATCTTCATTCTGTGCCCCTGTTTGGGGTCCTGCTCCACATCTTCATTCTGTGCCCCTGTTTGGGGTCCTGTCCCACATCTTCATTCTGTGCCCCTGTTTGGGGTCCTGTCCACATCTTCATTCTGTGCCCCTGTTTGGGGTCCTGTCCACATCTTCATTCTGTGCCCCTGTTTGGGGTCCTGTCCCACATCTTCATTCTGTGCCCCTGTTTGGGGTCCTGTCCCACATCTTCATTCTGTGCCCCTGTTTGGGGTCCTGTCCCACATCTTCATTCTGTGCCCCTGTTTGGGGTCCTGTCCCACATCTTCATTCTGTGCCCCTGTTTGGGGTCCTGTCCCACATCTTCATTCTGTGCCCCTGTTTGGGGTCCTGTCCCACATCTTCATTCTGTGCCCCTGTTTGGGGTCCTGTCCCACATCTTCATTCTGTGCCCCTGTTTGGGGTCCTGTCCCACATCTTCATTCTGTGCCCCTGTTTGGGGTCCTGTCCCCACATCTTCATTCTGTGCCCCTGTTTGGGGTCCTGTCCCACATCTTCATTCTGTGCCCCTGTTTGGGGTCCTGTCCCACATCTTCATTCTGTGCCCCTGTTTGGGGTCCTGTCCCACATCTTCATTCTGTGCCCCTGTTTGGGGTCCTGTCCCACATCTTCATTCTGTGCCCCTGTTTGGGGTCCTGTCCACATCTTCATTCTGTGCCCCTGTTTGGGGTCCTGTCCCACATCTTGTCATTCTGTGCCCCTGTTTGGGTCCTGTCCCACATCTTCATTCTGTGCCCCTGTTTGGGGTCCTGTCCCACATCTTCATTCTGTGCCCCTGTTTGGGGTCCTGTCCCACATCTTCATTCTGTGCCCCTGTTTGGTTTCCTGCTCCACATCTTCATTCTGTGCCCCTGTTTGGGGTCCTGTCCCACATCTTCATTCTGTGCCCCTGTTTGGGGTCCTGTCCCACATCTTCATTCTGTGCCCCTGTTTGGGGTCCTGTCCCACATCTTCATTCTGTGCCCCTGTTTGGGGTCCTGTCCCACATCTTCATTCTGTGCCCCTGTTTGGGGTCCTGTCCCACATCTTCATTCTGTGCCCCTGTTTGGGGTCCTGTCCCACATCTTCATTCTGTGCCCCTGTTTGGGGTCCTGTCCCACATCTTCATTCTGTGCCCCTGTTTGGGGTCCTGCTCCACATCTTCATTCTGTGCCCCTGTTTGGGTTCCTGTCTCCACATCTTCATTCTGTGCCCCTGTTTGGGGTCCTGTCCCACATCTTCATTCTGTGCCCCTGTTTGGGGTCCTGTCCCACATCTTCATTCTGTGCCCCTGTTTGGGGTCCTGTCCACATCTTCATTCTGTGCCCCTGTTTGGGGTCCTGTCCCACATCTTCATTCTGTGCCCCTGTTTGGGGTCCTGTCCCACATCTTCATTCTGTGCCCCTGTTTGGGGTCCTGTCCCACATCTTCATTCTGTGCCCCTGTTTGGGGTCCTGTCCCACATCTTCATTCTGTGCCCCTGTTTGGGGTCCTGTCCCACATCTTCATTCTGTGCCCCTGTTTGGGGTCCTGCTCCACATCTTCATTCTGTGCCCCTGTTTGGGGTCCTGTCCCACATCTTCATTCTGTGCCCCTGTTTGGGGTCCTGTCCCACATCTTCATTCTGTGCCCCTGTTTGGGGTCCTGTCCCACATCTTCATTCTGTGCCCCTGTTTGGGGTCCTGTCCCACATCTTCATTCTGTGCCCCTGTTTGGGGTCCTGTCCCACATCTTCATTCTGTGCCCCTGTTTGGGGTCCTGTCCCACATCTTCATTCTGTGCCCCTGTTTGGGGTCCTGTCCCACATCTTCATTCTGTGCCCCTGTTTGGGGTCCTGTCCCACATCTTCATTTTGTGCCCCTGTTTGGGGTCCTGTCCCACATCTTCATTCTGTGCCCCTGTTTGGGGTCCTGCTCCACATCTTCATTCTGTGCCCCTATTTGGGGTCCTGTCCCACATCTTCATTCTGTGCCCCTGTTTGGGGTCCTGTCCCACATCTTCATTCTGTGCCCCTGTTTGGGGTCCTGTCCCACATCTTCATTCTGTGCCCCTGTTTGGGGTCCTGTCCCACATCTTCATTCTGTGCCCCTGTTTGGTTTCCTGCTCCACATCTTCATTCTGTGCCCCTGTTTGGGGTCCTGCTCCACATCTTCATTCTGTGCCCCTGTTTGGGGTCCTGTCCCACATCTTCATTCTGTGCCCCTGTTTGGGGTCCTGTCCCACATCTTCATTCTGTGCCCCTGTTTGGGGTCCTGTCCCACATCTTCATTCTGTGCCCCTGTTTGGGGTCCTGTCCCACATCTTCATTCTGTGCCCCTGTTTGGGGTCCTGTCCCACATCTTCATTCTGTGCCCCTGTTTGGGGTCCTGTCCCACATCTTCATTCTGTGCCCCTGTTTGGGGTCCTGCTCCACATCTTCATTCTGTGCCCCTGTTTGGGGTCCTGTCCCACATCTTCATTCTGTGCCCCTGTTTGGTTTCCTGCTCCACATCTTCATTCTGTGCCCCTGTTTGGGGTCCTGTCCCACATCTTCATTCTGTGCCCCTGTTTGGGGTCCTGTCCAACATCTTCATTCTGTGCCCCTGTTTGGGGTCCTGTCCCACATCTTCATTCTGTGCCCCTGTTTGGGGTCCTGTCCCACATCTTCATTCTGTGCCCCTGTTTGGGGTCCTGCTCCACATCTTCATTCTGTGCCCCTGTTTGGGGTCCTGTCCCACATCTTCATTCTGTGCCCCTGTTTGGGGTCCTGTCCCACATCTTCATTCTGTGCCCCTGTTTGGGGTCCTGCTCCACATCTTCATTCTGTGCCCCTGTTTGGGGTCCTGTCCCACATCTTCATTCTGTGCCCCTGTTTGGGGTCCTGTCTCACATCTTCATTCTGTGCCCCTGTTTGGGGTCCTGTCCCACATGTTCATTCTGTGCCCCTGTTTGGTTTCCTGCTCCACATCTTCATTCTGTGCCCCTGTTTGGGGTCCTGTCCCACATCTTCATTCTGTGCCCCTGTTTGGGGTCCTGTCCCACATCTTCATTCTGTGCCCCTGTTTGGGGTCCTGTCCCACATCTTCATTCTGTGCCCCTGTTTGGGGTCCTGTCCCACATCTTCATTCTGTGCCCCTGTTTGGGGTCCTGTCCCACATCTTCATTCTGTGCCCCTGTTTGGGGTCCTGTCCCACATCTTCATTCTGTGCCCCTGTTTGGGGTCCTGTCCCACATCTTCATTCTGTGCCCCTGTTTGGGGTCCTGCTCCACATCTTCATTCTGTGCCCCTGTTTGGGGTCCTGTCCCACATCTTCATTCTGTGCCCCTGTTTGGGGTCCTGTCCCACATCTTCATTCTGTGCCCCTGTTTGGGGTCCTGTCCCACATCTTCATTCTGTGCCCCTGTTTGGGGTCCTGTCCCACATCTTCATTCTGTGCCCCTGTTTGGTTTCCTGCTCCACATCTTCATTCTGTGCCCCTGTTTGTTTTCCTGCTCCACATCTTCATTCTGTGCCCCTGTTTGGGGTCCTGTCCCACATCTTCATTCTGTGCCCCTGTTTGTTTTCCTGCTCCACATCTTCATTCTGTGCCCCTGTTTGGGGTCCTGTCCCACATCTTCATTCTGTGCCCCTGTTTGGGGTCCTGTCCCACATCTTCATTCTGTGCCCCTGTTTGGGGTCCTGTCCCACATCTTCATTCTGTGCCCCTGTTTGGGGTCCTGTCCCACATCTTCATTCTGTGCCCCTGTTTGGGGTCCTGCTCCACATCTTCATTCTGTGCCCCTGTTTGGGGTCCTGTCCCACATCCTCATTCTGTGCCCCTGTTTGGTTTCCTGCTCCACATCTTCATTCTGTGCCCCTGTTTGGGATCCTGTCCCACATTTTCATTCTGTGCCCCTGTTTGGGGTCCTGTCCCTCATCTTCATTCTGTGCCCCTGTTTGGGGTCCTGTCCCACATCTTCATTCTGTGCCCCTGTTTGGGTGTCCTGTCCAACATCGTCATTCTGTGCCCCTGTTTGGGGTCCTGTCCCACATCTTCATTCTGTGCCCCTGTTTGGGGTCCTGTCCCACATCTTCATTCTGTGCCCCTGTTTGGGGTCCTGTCCCACATCTTCATTCTGTGCCCCTGTTTGGGGTCCTGTCCCACATCTTCATTCTGTGCCCCTGTTTGGGGTCCTGCTCCACATCCTCATTCTGTGCTCCTGTTTGGGGTCCTGTCCCACATCTTCATTCTGTGCCCCTGTTTGGGGTCCTGTCCCACATCTTCATTCTGTGCCCCTGTTTGGGGTCCTGCTCCACATCTTCATTCTGTGCCCCTGTTTGGGGTCCTGTCCCACATCTTCATTCTGTGCCCCTGTTTGGGGTCCTGTCCCACATCTTCATTCTGTGCCCCTGTTTGGGGTCCTGTCCCACATCTTCATTCTGTGCCCCTGTTTGGGGTCCTGTCCCACATCTTCATTCTGTGCCCCTGTTTGGGGTCCTGTCCCACATCTTCATTCTGTGCCCCTGTTTGGGGTCCTGTCCAACATCTTCATTCTGTGCCCCTATTTGTTTTCCTGCTCCACATCTTCATTCTGTGCCCCTGTTTGGGGTCCTGTCCCACATCTTCATTCTGTGCCCCTGTTTGGGGTCCTGTCCCACATCTTCATTCTGTGCCCCTGTTTGGGGTCCTGTCCCACATCTTCATTCTGTGCCCCTGTTTGGGGTCCTGTCCCACATCTTCATTCTGTGCCCCTGTTTGGGGTCCTGTCCCACATCTTCATTCTGTGCCCCTGTTTGGGGTCCTGTCCCACATCTTCATTCTGTGCCCCTGTTTGGGGTCCTGTCCCACATCTTCATTCTGTGCCCCTGTTTGGGGTCCTGTCCCACATCTTCATTCTGTGCCCCTGTTTGGGGTCCTGCTCAACATCTTCATTCGGTGTCCCTGTTTGGGGTCCTGTCCCACATCTTCATTCTGTGCCCCTGTTTGGGGTCCTGTCCCACATCTTCATTCTGTGCCCCTGTTTGGGGTCCTGTCCACATCTTCATTCTGTGCCCCTGTTTGGGGTCCTGTCCCACATCTTCATTCTGTGCCCCTGTTTGGGTCCTGTCCCACATCTTCATTCTGTGCCCCTGTTTGGGGTCCTGTCCCACATCTTCATTCTGTGCCCCTGTTTGGGGTCCTGTCCCACATCTTCATTCTGTGCCCCTGTTTGGGGTCCTGTCCCACATCTTCATTCTGTGCCCCTGTTTGGGATCCTGTCCCACATCTTCATTCTGTGCCCCTGTTTGGGGTCCTGTCCCACATCTTCATTCTGTGCCCCTGTTTGGGGTCCTGTCCCACATCTTCATTCTGTGCCCCTGTTTGTTTTCCTGCTCCACATCTTCATTCTGTGCCCCTGTTTGGGGTCCTGTCCCACATCTTCATTCTGTGCCCCTGTTTGGGGTCCTGTCCCACATCTTCATTCTGTGCCCCTGTTTGGGGTCCTGTCCCACATCTTCATTCTGTGCCCCTGTTTGGGGTCCTGTCCCACATCTTCATTCTGTGCCCCTGTTTGGGGTCCTGTCCACATCTTCATTCTGTGCCCCTGTTTGGGGTCCTGTCCCACATCTTCATTCTGTGCCCCTGTTTGGGGTCCTGTCCCACATCTTCATTCTGTGCCCCTGTTTGGGGTCCTGTCCACATCTTCATTCTGTGCCCCTGTTTGGGGTCCTGTCCCACATCTTCATTCTGTGCCCCTGTTTGGGGTCCTGTCCCACATCTTCATTCTGTGCCCCTGTTTGGGGTCCTGTCCCACATCTTCATTCTGTGCCCCTGTTTGGGGTCCTGTCCCACATCTTCATTCTGTGCCCCTGTTTGGGGTCCTGTCCCACATCTTCATTCTGTGCCCCTGTTTGGGGTCCTGTCCCACATCTTCATTCTGTGCCCCTGTTTGGGGTCCTGTCCCACATCTTCATTCTGTGCCCCTGTTTGGGTCCTGTCCCACATCTTCATTCTGTGCCCCTGTTTGGGGTCCTGTCCCACATCTTCATTCTGTGCCCCTGTTTGGGGTCCTGTCCCACATCTTCATTCTGTGCCCCTGTTTGGGGTCCTGTCCCACATCTTCATTCTGTGCCCCTGTTTGGGGTCCTGTCCCACATCTTCATTCTGTGCCCCTGTTTGGGGTCCTGTCCCACATCTTCATTCTGTGCCCCTGTTTGGGGTCCTGTCCCACATCTTCATTCTGTGCCCCTGTTTGGGGTCCTGTCCCACATCTTCATTCTGTGCCCCTGTTTGGTTTCCTGCTCCACATCTTCATTCTGTGCCCCTGTTTGGGGTCCTGTCCCACATCTTCATTCTGTGCCCCTGTTTGGGGTCCTGTCCCACATCTTCATTCTGTGCCCCTGTTTGGGGTCCTGTCCCACATCTTCATTCTGTGCCCCTGTTTGGGGTCCTGTCCCACATCTTCATTCTGTGCCCCTGTTTGGGGTCCTGTCCCACATCTTCATTCTGTGCCCCTGTTTGGGGTCCTGTCCCACATCTTCATTCTGTGCCCCTGTTTGGGGTCCTGTCCCACATCTTCATTCTGTGCCCCTGTTTGGGGTCCTGCTCCACATCTTCATTCTGTGCCCCTGTTTGGGGTCCTGTCCCACATGTTCATTCTGTGCCCCTGTTTGGGGTCCTGTCCCACATCTTCATTCTGTGCCCCTGTTTGGGGTCCTGTCCCACATCTTCATTCTGTGCCCCTGTTTGGGGTCCTGTCCCACATCTTCATTCTGTGCCCCTGTTTGGTTTCCTGCTCCACATCTTCATTCTGTGCCCCTGTTTGGGGTCCTGTCCCACATCTTCATTCTGTGCCCCTGTTTGGGGTCCTGTCCCACATCTTCATTCTGTGCCCCTGTTTGGGGTCCTGTCCCACATCTTCATTCTGTGCCCCTGTTTGGGGTCCTGTCCCACATCTTCATTCTGTGCCCCTGTTTGGGGTCCTGTCCCACATCTTCATTCTGTGCCCCTGTTTGGGATCCTGTCCCACATCTTCATTCTGTGCCCCTGTTTGGGGTCCTGTCCCACATCTTCATTCTGTGCCCCTGTTTGGGGTCCTGCTCCACATCTTCATTCTGTGCCCCTGTTTGGGGTCCTGTCCCACATCTTCATTCTGTGCCCCTGTTTGGGATCCTGTCCCACATCTTCATTCTGTGCCCCTGTTTGGGGTCCTGTCCCACATCTTCATTCTGTGCCCCTGTTTGGGATCCTGTCCCACATCTTCATTCTGTGCCCCTGTTTGGTTTCCTGCTCCACATCTTCATTCTGTGCCCCTGTTTGGGTTCCTGCTCCACATCTTCATTCTGTGCCCCTGTTTGGGGTCCTGTCCCACATCTTCATTCTGTGCCCCTGTTTGTTTTCCTGATCCACATCTTCATTCTGTGCCCCTGTTTCGGGTCCTGTCCCACATCTTCATTCTGTGCCCCTGTTTGGGGTCCTGTCCCACATCTTCATTCTGTGCCCCTGTTTGGGGTCCTGTCCCACATCTTCATTCTGTGCCCCTGTTTGGGGTCCTGCTCCACATCTTCATTCTGTGCTCCTGTTTGGGGTCCTGTCCCACATCTTCATTCTGTGCCCCTGTTTGGTTTCCTGCTCCACATCTTCATTCTGTGCCCCTGTTTGGGGTCCTGTCCCACATCTTCATTCTGTGCCCCTGTTTGGGGTCCTGTCCCACATCTTCATTCTGTGCCCCTGTTTGGGGTCCTGTCCCACATCTTCATTCTGTGCCCCTGTTTGGGGTCCTGTCCCACATCTTCATTCTGTGCCCCTGTTTGGGGTCCTGCTCCACATCTTCATTCTGTGCCCCTGTTTGGGGTCCTGTCCCACATCTTCATTCTGTGCCCCTGTTTGGGGTCCTGTCCCACATCTTCATTCTGTGCCCCTGTTTGGGGTCCTGTCCCACATCTTCATTCTGTGCCCCTGTTTGGGGTCCTGTCCAACATCTTCATTCTTTGCCCCTGTTTGTTTTCCTGATCCACATCTTCATTCTGTGCCCCTGTTTCGGGTCCTGTCCCACATCTTCATTCTGTGCCCCTGTTTGGGGTCCTGTCCCACATCTTCATTCTGTGCCCCTCTTTGGGGTCCTGTCCCACATCTTCATTCTGTGCCCCTGTTTGGGGTCCTGTCCCACATCTTCATTCTGTGCCCCTGTTTGGGGTCCTGCTCCACATCTTCATTCTGTGCCCCTGTTTGGGGTCCTGTCCCACATCTTCATTCTGTGCCCCTGTTTGGTTTCCTGTCCCACATCTTCATTCTGTGCCCCTGTTTGGGGTCCTGTCCCACATCTTCATTCTGTGCCCCTGTTTGGGGTCCTGTCCCACATCTTCATTCTGTGCCCCTGTTTGGGGTCCTGTCCCACATCTTCATTCTGTGCCCCTGTTTGGGGTCCTGTCCCACATCTTCATTCTGTGCCCCTGTTTGGGGTCCTGTCCCACATCTTCATTCTGTGCCCCTGTTTGGGGTCCTGTCCCACATCTTCATTCTGTGCCCCTGTTTGGGGTCCTGTCCCACATCTTCATTCTGTGCCCCTGTTTGGGGTCCTGTCCCACATCTTCATTCTGTGCCCCTGTTTGGGGTCCTGCTCCACATCTTCATTCTGTGCCCCTGTTTGGGGTCCTGTCCCACATCTTCATTCTGTGCCCCTGTTTGGGGTCCTGTCCCACATCTTCATTCTGTGCCCCTGTTTGGGGTCCTGCTCCACATCTTCATTCTGTGCCCCTGTTTGGGGTCCTGTCCCACATCTTCATTCTGTGCCCCTGTTTGGTCTGTCCACATCTTCATTCTGTGCCCTGTCCTGTCCACATCTTATTCTGTGCCCTAATCTTCATTCTGTGCCCCTGTTTGGGTCCTGTCCCACATCTTCATTCTGTGCCCCTGTTTGGGGTCCTGTCCCACATCTTCATTCTGTGCCCCTGTTTGGGTCCTGTCCCACATCTTCATTCTGTGCCCCTGTTTGGGGTCCTGTCC
Source organism: Mobula hypostoma (assembly GCF_963921235.1). Classification (NCBI taxonomy): domain Eukaryota; kingdom Metazoa; phylum Chordata; class Chondrichthyes; order Myliobatiformes; family Myliobatidae; genus Mobula; species Mobula hypostoma. Next base: position 3,523,387 of record NC_086111.1, read on the forward strand.
CACATCTTCATTCTGTGCCCCTGTTTGGGGTCCTGTCCCACATCTTCATTCTGTGCCCCTGTTTGGGGTCCTGTCCCACATCTTCATTCTGTGCCCCTGTTTGGGGTCCTGTCCCACATCTTCATTCTGTGCCCCTGTTTGGGTCCTGTTCCACATCTTCATTCTGTGCCCCTGTTTGGGGTCCTGTCCCACATCTTCATTCTGTGCCCCTGTTTGGGGTCCTGTCCCACATCTTCATTCTGTGCCCCTGTTTGGGGTCCTGTCCCACATCTTCATTCTGTGCCCCTGTTTGGGGTCCTGTCCCACATCTTCATTCTGTGCCCCTGTTTGGGGTCCTGTCCACATCTTCATTCTGTGCCCCTTTTGGGGTCCTGTCCACATCTTCATTCTGTGCCCCTGTTTGGGGTCCTGTCCCACATCTTCATTCTGTGCCCCTGTTTGGGTCTGTCCCACATCTTCATTCTGTGCCCCTGTTTGGGGTCCTGTCCACATCTTCATTCTGTGCCCCTGTTTGGGGTCCTGTCCCTCATCTTCATTCTGTGCCCCTGTTTGGGATCCTGTCCCACATCTTCATTCTGTGCCCCTGTTTGGGGTCCTGCTCCACATCTTCATTCTGTGCCCCTGTTTGGGGTCCTGTCCCACATCTTCATTCTGTGCCCCTGTTTGGGTCCTGTCCCACATCTTCATTCTGTGCCCCTGTTTGGGGTCCTGTCCCACATCTTCATTCTGTGCCCCTGTTTGGGGTCCTGTCCCACATCTTCATTCTGTGCCCCTGTTTGGGGTCCTGTCCCACATCTTCATTCTGTGCCCCTGTTTGGGGTCCTGTCCCACATCTTCATTCTGTGCCCCTGTTTGGGTCCTGTCTCCACATCTTCATTCTGTGCCCCTGTTTGGGGTCCTGTCCCACATCTTCATTCTGTGCCCCTGTTTGGGGTCCTGTCCCACATCTTCATTCTGTGCCCCTGTTTGGGGTCCTGCTCCACATCTTCATTCTGTGCCCCTGTTTGGGGTCCTGTCCCACATTTTCATTCTGTGCCCCTGTTTGGCGTCCTGTCCCACATCTTCATTCTGTGCCCCTGTTTGGGGTCCTGTCCCACATCTTCATTCTGTGCCCCTGTTTGGGGTCCTGTCCCACATCTTCATTCTGTGCCCCTGTTTGGGGTCCTGTCCCACATCTTCATTCTGTGCCCCTGTTTGGGGTCCTGTCCACATCTTCATTCTGTGCCCCTGTTTGGGTCCTGTCCCACATCTTCATTCTGTGCCCCTGTTTGGTTTCCTTCTCCACATCTTCATTCTGTGCCCCTGTTTGGGATCCTGTCCCACATTTTCATTCTGTGCCCCTGTTTGGGGTCCTGTCCCACATCTTCATTCTGTGCCCCTGTTTGGGGTCCTGTCCCACATCTTCATTCTGTGCCCCTGTTTGGGGTCCTGTCCCACATCTTCATTCTGTGCCCCTGTTTGGGGTCCAGTCCCACATCTTCATTCTGTGCCCCTGTTTGGGGTCCTGTCCCACATCTTCATTCTGTGCCCCTGTTTGGGGTCCTGTCCCACATCTTCATTCTGTGCCCCTGTTTGGGGTCCTGTCCCACATCTTCATTCTGTGCCCCTGTTTGGGGTCCTGCTCCACATCTTCATTCTGTGCCCCTGTTTGGGGTCCTGTCCCACATCTTCATTCTGTGCCCCTGTTTGGGGTCCTGTCCCACATCTTCATTCTGTGCCCCTGTTTGGGGTCCTGCTCCACATCTTCATTCTGTGCCCCTGTTTGGGATCCTGTCCCACATTTTCATTCTGTGCCCCTGTTTGGGGTCCTGTCCCACATCTTCATTCTGTGCCCCTGTTTGGGGTCCTGCCCACATCTTCATTCTGTGCCCCTGTTTGGGGTCCTGTCCCACATCTTCATTCTGTGCCCCTGTTTGGGGTCCTGTCCCACATCTTCATTCTGTGCCCCTGTTTGGGGTCCTGTCCCACATCTTCATTCTGTGCCCCTGTTTGGGGTCCTGCTCCACATCTTCATTCTGTGCCCCTGTTTGGGGATCCTGTCCCACATCTTCATTCTGTGCCCCTGTTTGGGGTCCTGTCCCACATCTTCATTCTGTGCCCCTGTTTGGGGTCCTGTCCCACATCTTCATTCTGTGCCCCTGTTTGTGGTCCTGCTCAACATCTTCATTCTGTGCCCCTGTTTGGGGTCCTGTCCCACATCTTCATTCTGTGCCCCTGTTTGGGGTCCTGTCCCACATCTTCATTCTGTGCCCCTGTTTGGGGTCCTGCTCCACATCTTCATTCTGTGCCCCTGTTTGGGGTCCTGTCCCACATCTTCATTCTGTGCCCCTGTTTGGGGTCCTGTCCCACATCTTCATTCTGTGCCCCTGTTTGGGGTCCTGTCCCACATCTTCATTCTGTGCCCCTGTTTGGGGTCCTGTCCCACATCTTCATTCTGTGCCCCTGTTTGGTTTCCTGCTCCACATCTTCATTCTGTGCCCCTGTTTGGGGTCCTGTCCCACATCTTCATTCTGTGCCCCTGTTTGGGGTCCTGTCCCACATCTTCATTCTGTGCCCCTGTTTGGGGTCCTGTCCCACATCTTCATTCTGTGCCCCTGTTTGGGGTCCTGTCCCACATCTTCATTCTGTGCCCCTGTTTGGGGTCCTGTCCCACATCTTCATTCTGTGCCCCTGTTTGGGGTCCTGTCCCACATCTTCATTCTGTGCCCCTGTTTGTGGTCCTGTCCCACATCTTCATTCTGTGCCCCTGTTTGGGGTCCTGCTCCACATCTTCATTCTGTGCCCCTGTTTGGGGTCCTGTCCCACATCTTCATTCTGTGCCCCTGTTTGGGGTCCTGTCCCACATCTTCATTCTGTGCCCCTGTTTGGGGTCCTGTCCCACATCTTCATTCTGTGCCCCTGTTTGGGGTCCTGTCCCACATCTTCATTCTGTGCCCCTGTTTGGGGTCCTGTCCCACATCTTCATTCTGTGCCCCTGTTTGGGGTCCTGTCCAACATCTTCATTCTGTGCCCCTGTTTTTTTTCCTGTCCCACATCTTCATTCTGTGCCCCTGTTTGGGGCCTGTCCCACATCTTCATTCTGTGCCCCTGTTTGGGGTCCTGTCCCACATCTTCATTCTGTGCCCCTGTTTGGGGTCCTGTCCCACATCTTCATTCTGTGCCCCTGTTTGTGGTCCTGTCCCACATCTTCATTCTGTGCCCCTGTTTGGGGTCCTGCTCAACATCTTCATTCTGTGCCCCTGTTTGGGGTCCTGTCCCACATCTTCATTCTGTGCCCCTGTTTGGGGTCCTGTCCCACATCTTCATTCTGTGCCCCTGTTTGGGGTCCTGTCCCACATCTTCATTCTGTGCCCCTGTTTGGGGTCCTGTCCCACATCTTCATTCTGTGCCCCTGTTTGGGGTCCTGTCCCACATCTTCATTCTGTGCCCCTGTTTGGGGTCCTGTCCCACATCTTCATTCTGTGCCCCTGTTTGGGGTCCTGTCCCACATCTTCATTCTGTGCCCCTGTTTGGGGTCCTGTCCCACATCTTCATTCTGTGCCCCTGTTTGTGGTCCTGTCCCACATCTTCATTCTGTGCCCCTGTTTGTGGTCCTGCTCAACATCTTCATTCTGTGCCCCTGTTTGGGGTCCTTTCCCACATCTTCATTCTGTGCCAATGTTTGGGATCCTGTCCCACATCTTCATTCTGTGCCCCTGTTTTTAGGATCCTGTCCCACATTTTCATTCTGTGCCCCTGTTTGGGGTCCTGTCCCACAAGTTCATTCTGTGCCCCTGTTTGGTTTCCTGCTCCACATCTTCATTCTGTGCCCCTGTTTGGGGTCCTGTCCCACATCTTCATTCTGTGCCCCTGTTTGGGGTCCTGTCCCACATCTTCATTCTGTGCCCCTGTTTGGGGTCCTGTCCCACATCTTCATTCTGTGCCCCTGTTTGGGGTCCTGTCCCACATCTTCATTCTGTGCCCCTGTTTGGGGTCCTGCTCAACATCTTCATTCTGTGTCCCTGTTTGGGGTCCTGTCCCACATCTTCATTCTGTGCCCCTGTTTGGGGGTCTTGACCAACATCTTCATTCTGTGCCCCTGTTTGGGGTCCTGCTCCACATCTTCATTCTGTGCCCCTGTTTGGGGTCCTTTCCCACATCTTCATTCTGTGCCAATGTTTGGGATCCTGTCCCACATCTTCATTCTGTGCCCCTGTTTTTAGGATCCTGTCCCACATTTTCATTCTGTGCCCCTGTTTGGGGTCCTGTCCCACAAGTTCATTCTGTGCCCCTATTTGGTTTCCTGCTCCACATCTTCATTCTGTGCCCCTGTTTGAGTTCCTGCTCCACATCTTCATTTTGTGCCCCTGTTTGGGGTCCTGTCCAAAATCTTCATTCTGTGCACCTGATTGTTTTCCTGATCCACATCTTCATTCTGTGCCCCTGTTTGGGGTCCTGTCCCACATCTTCATTCTGTGCCCCTGTTTGGGGTCCTGTCCCACATCTTCATTCTGTGCCCCTGTTTGGGGTCCTGTCCCACATCTTCATTCTGTGCCCCTGTTTGGGGTCCTGTCCCACATCTTCATTCTGTGCCCCTGTTTGGGGTCCTGCTCCACATCTTCATTCTGTGCCCCTGTTTGGGGTCCTGTCCCACATCTTCATTCTGTGCCCCTGTTTGGTTTCCTGCTCCACATCTTCATTCTGTGCCCCTGTTTGGGATCCTGTCCCACATTTTCATTCTGTGCCCCTGTTTGGGGTCCTGTCCCTCATCTTCATTCTGTGCCCCTGCTTGGCGTCCTCTCCCTCATCTTCATTCTGTGCCCCTGCTTGGCGTCCTCTCCCACATCTTCATTCTGTGCCCCTGTTTGGGGTCCTGCTCCACATCCTCATTCTGTGCTCCTGTTTGGGGTCCTGTCCCACATCTTCATTCTGTGCCCCTGTTTGGGGTCCTGTCCCACATGTTCATTCTGTGACCCTGTTTGGTTTCCTGCTCCACATTTTCATTCTGTGCCCCTGTTTGGGGTCCTGTCCCACATCTTCATTCTGTGCCCCTGATTTCCTGTCCACATCTTCATTCTGTGCCCCTGTTTGGGGTCCTGTCCCACATCTTCATTCTGTGCCCCTGTTTGGGGTCCTGCCCACATCTTCATTCTGTGCCCCTGTTTGGGGTCCTGTCCCACATCTTCATTCTGTGCCCCTGTTTGGGGTCCTGTCCACATCTTCATTCTGTGCCCCTGTTTGGGGTCCTGTCCACATCTTCATTCTGTGCCCCTGTTTGGGGTCCTGTCCCAATCTTCATTCTGTGCCCCTGTTTGGTTTCCTGTCCCCACATCTTCATTCTGTGCCCCTGTTTGGGGTCCTGTCCCACATCTTCATTCTGTGCCCCTGTTTGGGGTCCTGTCCCACATCTTCATTCTGTGCCCCTGTTTGGGTCCTGTCCCACATCTTCATTCTGTGCCCCTTTTGGGGTCCTGTCCCACATCTTCATTCTGTGCCCCTGTTTGGGGTCCTGTCCCACATCTTCATTCTGTGCCCCTGTTTGGGGTCCTGTCCCACATCTTCATTCTGTGCCCCTGTTTGGGGTCCTGTCCCACATCTTCATTCTGTGCCCCTGTTTGGGGTCCTGTCCCACATCTTCATTCTGTGCCCCTGTTTGGGGTCCTGCTCCACATCTTCATTCTGTGCCCCTGTTTGGGGTCCTGTCCCACATCTTCATTCTGTGCCCCTGTTTGGGGTCCTGTCCCACATCTTCATTCTGTGCCCCTGTTTGGGGTCCTGTCCACATCTTCATTCTGTGCCCCTGTTTGGTCCTAATCCTGTCCTCACATCTTCATTCTGTGCCCCTGTTTGGGTCCTGTCCCACATCTTCATTCTGTGCCCCTGTTTGGGGTCCTGTCCCACATCTTCATTCTGTGCCCCTGTTTGGGTCCTGTCCCACATCTTCATTCTGTGCCCCTGTTTGGGGTCCTGTCCCACATCTTCATTCTGTGCCCCTGTTTGGGGTCCTGTCCCACATCTTCATTCTGTGCCCCTGTTTGGGGTCCTGTCCCACATCTTCATTCTGTGCCCCTGTTTGGTTTCCTGTCTCCACATCTTCATTCTGTGCCCCTGTTTGGGGTCCTGTCCCACATCTTCATTCTGTGCCCCTGTTTGGGGTCCTGTCCCACATCTTCATTCTGTGCCCCTGTTTGGGGTCCTGTCCCACATCTTCATTCTGTGCCCCTGTTTGGGGTCCTGTCCCACATCTTCATTCTGTGCCCCTGTTTGGGGTCCTGTCCCACATCTTCATTCTGTGCCCCTGTTTGGGGTCCTGTCCCACATCTTCATTCTGTGCCCCTGTTTGGGGTCCTGTCCCACATCTTCATTCTGTGCCCCTGTTTGGGGTCCTGTCCCACATCTTCATTCTGTGCCCCTGTTTGGGGTCCTGCTCCACATCTTCATTCTGTGCCCCTGTTTGGGGTCCTGTCCCACATCTTCATTCTGTGCCCCTGTTTGGGGTCCTGTCCCACATCTTCATTCTGTGCCCCTGTTTGGGGTCCTGCTCCACATCTTCATTCTGTGCCCCTGTTTGGGGTCCTGTCCCACATCTTCATTCTGTGCCCCTGTTTGGGGTCCTGTCCCACATCTTCATTCTGTGCCCCTGTTTGGGGTCCTGTCCACATCTTCATTCTGTGCCCCTGTTTGGGGTCCTGTCCCACATCTTCATTCTGTGCCCCTGTTTGGGGTCCTGTCCCACATCTTCATTCTGTGCCCCTGTTTGGGGTCCTGTCCCACATCTTCATTCTGTGCCCCTGTTTGGGGTCCTGTCCCACATCTTCATTCTGTGCCCCTGTTTGGGGTCCTGTCCCACATCTTCATTCTGTGCCCCTGTTTGGGGTCCTGTCCCACATCTTCATTCTGTGCCCCTGTTTGGGGTCCTGTCCACATCTTCATTCTGTGCCCCTGTTTGGGGTCCTGTCCCACATCTTCATTCTGTGCCCCTGTTTGGGGTCCTGTCCCACATCTTCATTCTGTGCCCCTGTTTGGGTCCTGTCCACATCTTCATTCTGTGCCCCTGTTTGGGGTCCTGTCCCACATCTTCATTCTGTGCCCCTGTTTGGGTCCTGTCCCACATCTTCATTCTGTGCCCCTGTTTGGGGTCCTGTCCCACATCTTCATTCTGTGCCCCTGTTTGGGTCCTGTCCACATCTTCATTCTGTGCCCCTGTTTGGGGTCCTGTCCCACATCTTCATTCTGTGCCCCTGTTTGGGGTCCTGCTCCACATCTTCATTCTGTGCCCCTGTTTGGGGTCCTGTCCCACATCTTCATTCTGTGCCCCTGTTTGGTTTCCTGCTCCACATCTTCATTCTGTGCCCCTGTTTGGGATCCTGTCCCACATTTTCATTCTGTGCCCCTGTTTGGGGTCCTGTCCCTCATCTTCATTCTGTGCCCCTGTTTGGGGTCCTGTCCCACATCTTCATTCTGTGCCCCTGTTTGGGGTCCTGTCCCACATCTTCATTCTGTGCCCCTGTTTGGGGTCCTGTCCCACATCTTCATTCTGTGCCCCTGTTTGGGGTCCTGTCCCACATCTTCATTCTGTGCCCCTGTTTGGGGTCCTGTCCCACATCTTCATTCTGTGCCCCTGTTTGGGGTCCTGTCCCACATCTTCATTCTGTGCCCCTGTTTGGGGTCCTGCTCCACATCTTCATTCTGTGCCCCTGTTTGGGGTCCTGTCCCACATCTTCATTCTGTGCCCCTGTTTGGGGTCCTGTCCCACATCTTCATTCTGTGCCCCTGTTTGGGGTCCTGCTCCACATCTTCATTCTGTGCCCCTGTTTGGGGTCCTGTCCCACATCTTCATTCTGTGCCCCTGTTTGGGGTCCTGTCCCACATCTTCATTCTGTGCCCCTGTTTGGGGTCCTGTCCCACATCTTCATTCTGTGCCCCTGTTTGGGGTCCTGTCCCACATCTTCATTCTGTGCCCCTGTTTGGGGTCCTGTCCCACATCTTCATTCTGTGCCCCTGTTTGGGGTCCTGTCCCACATCTTCATTCTGTGCCCCTGTTTGGGGTCCTGTCCCACATCTTCATTCTGTGCCCCTGTTTGGGGTCCTGTCCCACATCTTCATTCTGTGCCCCTGTTTGGGGTCCTGTCCCACATCTTCATTCTGTGCCCCTGTTTGGGGTCCTGTCCCACATCTTCATTCTGTGCCCCTGTTTGGGGTCCTGTCCCACATCTTCATTCTGTGCCCCTGTTTGGGGTCCTGTCCCACATCTTCATTCTGTGCCCCTGTTTGGGGTCCTGTCCCACATCTTCATTCTGTGCCCCTGTTTGGGGTCCTGTCCCACATCTTCATTCTGTGCCCCTGTTTGGGGTCCTGTCCCACATCTTCATTCTGTGCCCCTGTTTGGGGTCCTGCTCCACATCTTCATTCTGTGCCCCTGTTTGGGGTCCTGTCCCACATCTTCATTCTGTGCCCCTGTTTGGGGTCCTGTCCCACATCTTCATTCTGTGCCCCTGTTTGGGGTCCTGCTCCACATCTTCATTCTGTGCCCCTGTTTGGGGTCCTGTCCCACATCTTCATTCTGTGCCCCTGTTTGGGATCCTGTCCCACATCTTCATTCTGTGCCCCTGTTTGGGGTCCTGTCCCAAATCTTTATTCTGTGCCCCTGTTTGGGGTCCTGTCTAACATCTTCATTCTTTGCCCCTGTTTGTTTTCCTGATCCACATCTTCATTCTGTGCCCCTGTTTGGGGTCCTGTCCCACATCTTCATTCTGTGCCCCTGTTTGGGGTCCTGTCCCACATCTTCATTCTGTGCCCCTGTTTGGGGTCCTGTCCCACATCTTCATTCTGTGCCCCTGTTTGGGGTCCTGTCCCACATCTTCATTCTGTGCCCCTGTTTGGGGTCCTGTCCCACATCTTCATTCTGTGCCCCTGTTTGGGGTCCTGTCCCACATCTTCATTCTGTGCCCCTGTTTGGGGTCCTGTCCAACATCTTCATTCTGTGCCCCTGTTTGGGGTCCTGCTCCACATCTTCATTCTGTGCCCCTGTTTGGGGTCCTGTCCCACATCTTCATTCTGTGCCCCTGTTTGGGGTCCTGTCCCACATCTTCATTCTGTGCCCCTGTTTGGGGTCCTGTCCCACATCTTCATTCTGTGCCCCTGTTTGGGATCCTGTCCCACATCTTCATTCTGTACCCCTGTTTGGGGTCCTGTCCCAAATCTTTATTCTGTGCCCCTGTTTGGGGTCCTGTCTAACATCTTCATTCTTTGCCCCTGTTTGTTTTCCTGATCCACATCTTCATTCTGTGCCCCTGTTTGGGGTCCTGTCCCACATCTTCATTCTGTGCCCCTGTTTGGGGTCCTGTCCCACATCTTCATTCTGTGCCCCTGTTTGGGGTCCTGTCCCACATCTTCATTCTGTGCCCCTGTTTGGGGTCCTGTCCCACATCTTCATTCTGTGCCCCTGTTTGGGGTCCTGCTCCACATCTTCATTCTGTGCCCCTGTTTGGGGTCCTGTCCCACATCTTCATTCTGTGCCCCTGTTTGGGGTCCTGTCCCACATCTTCATTCTGTGCCCCTGTTTGGGGTCCTGTCCCACATCTTCATTCTGTGCCCCTGTTTGGGGTCCTGTCCCACATCTTCATTCTGTGCCCCTGTTTGGGGTCCTGTCCCACATCTTCATTCTGTGCCCCTGTTTGGGGTCCTGTCCCACATCTTCATTCTGTGCCCCTGTTTGGGGTCCTGTCCCACATCTTCATTCTGTGCCCCTGTTTGGGGTCCTGTCCCACATCTTCATTCTGTGCCCCTGTTTGTGGTCCTGTCCCACATCTTCATTCTGTGCCCCTGTTTGGGGTCCTGCTCCACATCTTCATTCTGTGCCCCTGTTTGGGGTCCTGTCCCACATCTTCATTCTGTGCCCCTGTTTGGGGTCCTGTCCCACATCTTCATTCTGTGCCCCTGTTTGGGGTCCTGTCCCACATCTTCATTCTGTGCCCCTGTTTGGGGTCCTGTCCCACATCTTCATTCTGTGCCCCTGTTTGTTTTCCTGCTCCACATCTTCATTCTGTGCCCCTGTTTGGGGTCCTGTCCCACATCTTCATTCTGTGCCCCTGTTTGGGGTCCTGTCCCACATCTTCATTCTGTGCCCCTGTTTGGGGTCCTGTCCCACATCTTCATTCTGTGCCCCTGTTTGGGGTCCTGTCCCACATCTTCATTCTGTGCCCCTGTTTGGGGTCCTGTCCCACATCTTCATTCTGTGCCCCTGTTTGGGGTCCTGTCCCACATCTTCATTCTGTGCCCCTGTTTGGGGTCCTGTCCAACATCTTCATTCTGTGCCCCTGTTTGGGGTCCTGCTCCACATCTTCATTCTGTGCCCCTGTTTGGGGTCCTGTCCCACATCTTCATTCTGTGCCCCTGTTTGGGATCCTGTCCCACATCTTCATTCTGTGCCCCTGTTTGGGATCCTGTCCCACATCTTCATTCTGTGCCCCTGTTTGGGGTCCTGTCCCACATCTTCATTCTGTGCCCCTGTTTGGTTTCCTGCTCCACATCTTCATTCTGTGCCCCTGTTTGAGTTCCTGCTCCACATCTTCATTTTGTGCCCCTGTTTGGGGTCCTGTCCAAAATCTTCATTCTGTGCACCTGATTGTTTTCCTGATCCACATCTTCATTCTGTGCCCCTGTTTGGGGTCCTGTCCCACATCTTCATTCTGTGCCCCTGTTTGGGGTCCTGTCCCACATCTTCATTCTGTGCCCCTGTTTGGGGTCCTGTCCCACATCTTCATTCTGTGCCCCTGTTTGGGGTCCTGTCCCACATCTTCATTCTGTGCCCCTGTTTGGGGTCCTGCTCCACATCTTCATTCTGTGCCCCTGTTTGGGGTCCTGTCCCACATCTTCATTCTGTGCCCCTGTTTGGTTTCCTGCTCCACATCTTCATTCTGTGCCCCTGTTTGGGATCCTGTCCCACATTTTCATTCTGTGCCCCTGTTTGGGGTCCTGTCCCACATCTTCATTCTGTGCCCCTGTTTGGGGTCCTGTCCCACATCTTCATTCTGTGCCCCTGTTTGGGGTCCTGTCCCACATCTTCATTCTGTGCCCCTGTTTGGGGTCCTGTCCCACATCTTCATTCTGTGCCCCTGTTTGGGGTCCTGTCCCACATCTTCATTCTGTGCCCCTGTTTGGGGTCCTGTCCCACATCTTCATTCTGTGCCCCTGTTTGAGTTCCTGCTCCACATCTTCATTCTGTGCCCCTGTTTGGGGTCCTGTCCAAAATCTTCATTCTGTGCACCTGATTGTTTTCCTGATCCACATCTTCATTCTGTGCCCCTGTTTGGGGTCCTGTCCCACATCTTCATTCTGTGCCCCTGTTTGGGGTCCTGTCCCACATCTTCATTCTGTGCCCCTGTTTGGGGTCCTGTCCAACATCTTCATTCTGTGCCCCTGTTTGGGGTCCTGTCCCACATCTTCATTCTGTGCCCCTGTTTGGGGTCCTGCTCCACATCTTCATTCTGTGCCCCTTTTTGGGTTCCTGTCCCATATCTTCATTCTGTGCCCCTGTTTGGTTTCCTTCTCCACATCTTCATTCTGTGCCCCTGTTTGGGATCCTGTCCCACATTTTCATTCTGTGCCCCTGTTTGGGGTCCTGTCTCTGATCTTCATTCTGTGCCCCTGTTTGGGGTCCTGTCCCACATCTTCATTCTGTGCCCCTGTTTGGGGTCCTGTCCCACATCTTCATTCTGTGCCCCTGTTTGGGGTCCTGTCCCACATCTTCATTCTGTGCCCCTGTTTGGGGTCCTGTCCCACATCTTCATTCTGTGCCCCTGTTTGGGGTCCTGTCCCACATCTTCATTCTGTGCCCCTGTTTGGGGTCCTGTCCCACATCTTCATTCTGTGCCCCTGTTTGGGGTCCTGCTCCACATCGTCATTCTGTGCCCCTGTTTGGGGTCCTGTCCCACATCTTCATTCTGTGCCCCTGTTTGGGGTCCTGTCCAACATCTTCATTCTGTGCCCCTGTTTGGGGTCCTGCTCCACATCTTCATTCTGTGCCCCTGTTTGGGGTCCTGTCCCACATCTTCATTCTGTGCCCCTGTTTGGGGTCCTGTCCACATCTTCATTCTGTGCCCCTGTTTGGGGTCCTGTCCCACATCTTCATTCTGTGCCCCTGTTTGGGGTCCTGTCCCACATCTTCATTCTGTGCCCCTGTTTGGGTCCTGTCCCACATCTTCATTCTGTGCCCCTGTTTGGGATCCTGTCCCACATCTTCATTCTGTGCCCCTGTTTGGGTCCTGTCTCCACATCTTCATTCTGTGCCCCTGTTTGGGGTCCTGTCCCACATCTTCATTCTGTGCCCCTGTTTGGGGTCCTGTCCACATCTTCATTCTGTGCCCCTGTTTGGGGTCCTGTCCCACATCTTCATTCTGTGCCCCTGTTTGGGGTCCTGTCCCACATCTTCATTCTGTGCCCCTGTTTGGGGTCCTGTCCCACATCTTCATTCTGTGCCCCTGTTTGGGGTCCTGTCCCACATCTTCATTCTGTGCCCCTGTTTGGGGTCCTGTCCCACATCTTCATTCTGTGCCCCTGTTTGGGGTCCTGTCCCACATCTTCATTCTGTGCCCCTGTTTGGGGTCCTGCTCCACATCTTCATTCTGTGCCCCTGTTTGGGGTCCTGTCCCACATCTTCATTCTGTGCCCCTGTTTGGGGTCCTGTCCCACATCTTCATTCTGTGCCCCTGTTTGGGGTCCTGTCCCACATCTTCATTCTGTGCCCCTGTTTGGGGTCCTGTCCCACATCTTCATTCTGTGCCCCTGTTTGGGGTCCTGTCCCACATCTTCATTCTGTGCCCCTGTTTGGGGTCCTGTCCCACATCTTCATTCTGTGCCCCTGTTTGGGGTCCTGTCCCACACATCTTCATTCTGTGCCCCTGTTTGGGGTCCTGTCCCACATCTTCATTCTGTGCCCCTGTTTGGGGTCCTGTCCCACATCTTCATTCTGTGCCCCTGTTTGGGGTCCTGCTCAACATCTTCATTCTGTGCCCCTGTTTGGGGTCCTGTCCCACATCTTCATTCTGTGCCCCTGTTTGGGGGTCTTGACCAACATCTTCATTCTGTGCCCCTGTTTGGGGTCCTGCTCCACATCTTCATTCTGTGCCCCTGTTTGGGTCCTGTCCCACATCTTCATTCTGTGCCCCTGTTTGGGGTCCTGTCCCACATCTTCATTCTGTGCCCCTGTTTGGGGTCCTGTCCCACATCTTCATTCTGTGCCCCTGTTTGGGGTCCTGTCCCACATCTTCATTCTGTGCCCCTGTTTGGGGTCCTGTCCCACATCTTCATTCTGTGCCCCTGTTTGGGGTCCTGTCCCACATCTTCATTCTGTGCCCCTGTTTGGGGTCCTGTCTCCACATCTTCATTCTGTGCCCCTGTTTGGGGTCCTGTCCCACATCTTCATTCTGTGCCCCTGTTTGGGGTCCTGTCTCCACATCTTCATTCTGTGCCCCTGTTTGGGGTCCTGTCCCACATCTTCATTCTGTGCCCCTGTTTGGGGTCCTGTCCCACATCTTCATTCTGTGCCCCTGTTTGGGGTCCTGTCCCACATCTTCATTCTGTGCCCCTGTTTGGGGTCCTGTCCCACATCTTCATTCTGTGCCCCTGTTTGGGGTCCTGTCCCACATCTTCATTCTGTGCCCCTGTTTGGGGTCCTGTCCCACATCTTCATTCTGTGCCCCTGTTTGGGGTCCTGCTCCACATCTTCATTCTGTGCCCTGTTTGGGGTCCTGTCCCACATCTTCATTCTGTGCCCCTGTTTGGGGGTCCTGACCAACATCTTCAATCTGTGCCCCTGTTTGGGGTCCTGCTCCACATCTTCATTCTGTGCTCCTGTTTGGGGTCCTGTCCCACATCTTCATTCTGTGCCCCGGTTTGGGGTCCTGTCCCACATCTTCATTCTGTGCCCCTGTTTGGGGTCCTGTCCCAAATCTTCATTCTGTGCCCCTGTTTGGGGTCCTGTCCCACATCTTCATTCTGTGCCCCTGTTTGGTTTCCTGCTCCACATCTTCATTCTGTGCCCCTGTTTGGGGTCCTTTCCCACATCTTCATTCTGTGCCCCTGTTTGGGATCCTGTCCCACATCTTCATTCTGTGCCCCTGTTTGGGGTCCTGTCCCAAATCTTCATTCTGTGCCCCTGTTTGGGGTCCTGTCCCACATCTTCATTCTGTGCCCCTGTTTGGGGTCCTGCTCCACATCTTCATTCTGTGCCCCTGTTTGGGGTCCTGTCCCACATCTTCATTCTGTGCCCCTGTTTGGGGTCCTGTCCCACATCTTCATTCTGTGCCCCTGTTTGGGGTCCTGCTCCACATCTTCATTCTGTGCCCCTGTTTGGGGTCCTGTCCAACATCTTCATTCTGTGCCCCTGTTTGTTTTCCTGATCCACATCTTCATTCTGTGCCCCTGTTTCGGGTCCTGTCCCACATCTTCATTCTGTGCCCCTGTTTGGGGTCCTGTCCCACATCTTCATTCTGTGCCCCTGTTTGGGGTCCTGTCCCACATCTTCATTCTGTGCCCCTGTTTGGGGTCCTGTCCCACATCTTCATTCTGTGCCCCTGTTTGGGGTCCTGCTCCACATCTTCATTCTGTGCCCCTGTTTGGGGTCCTGTCCCACATCTTCATTCTGTGCCCCTGTTTGGTTTCCTGCTCCACATCTTCATTCTGTGCCCCTGTTTGGGATCCTGTCCCACATCTTCATTCTGTGCCCCTGTTTGGGGTCCTGTCCCACATCTTCATTCTGTGCCCCTGTTTGGGGTCCTGTCCCACATCTTCATTCTGTGCCCCTGTTTGGGGTCCTGTCCCACATCTTCATTCTGTGCCCCTGTTTGGGGTCCTGTCCCACATCTTCATTCTGTGCCCCTGTTTGGGGTCCTGTCCCACATCTTCATTCTGTGCCCCTGTTTGGGGTCCTGTCCCACATCTTCATTCTGTGCCCCTGTTTGGGGTCCTGACCACATCTTCATTCTGTGCCCCTGTTTGTGGTCCTGCTCAACATCTTCATTCTGTGTCCCTGTTGGGGGTCCTGTCCCACATCTTCATTCTGTGCCCCTGTTTGGGGGTCTTGACCAACATCTTCATTCTGTGCCCCTGTTTGGGGTCCTGCTCCACATCTTCATTCTGTGCCCCTGTTTTTAGGATCCTGTCCCACATTTTCATTCTGTGCCCCTGTTTGGGGTCCTGTCCGTCATCTTCATTCTGTACCCCTGTTTGGGGTCCTGTCCCACATCTTCATTTTGTGCCCCTGTTTGGGGTGCTGTCCAACATCTTCATTCTGTGCCCCTGTTTATTTTCCTGTCCCACATCTTCATTCTGTGCCCCTGTTTGGGATCCTGTCCCTCATTTTCATTCTGTGCCCCTGTTTGGTTTCCTTCTCCACATCTTCATTCTGTGCCCCTGTTTGGGATCCTGTCCCACATTTTCATTCTGTGCCCCTGTTTGGGGTCCTGTCTCTCATCTTCATTCTGTGCCCCTGCTTGGCGTCCTCTCCCACATCTTCATTCTGTGCCCCTGTTTGGGGTCCTGTCCCACATCTTCATTCTGTGCCCCTGTTTGGGGTCCTGTCTCACATCTTCATTCTGTACCCCTGTTTGGGGTCCTGTCCCACATCTTCATTCTGTGCCCCTGTTTGGGATCCTGTCCCACATCTTCATTCTGTGCCCCTGTTTGTGGTCCTGTCCCACATCTTCATTCTGTGCCCCTGTTTGTGGTCCTGCTCAACATCTTCATTCTGTGTCCCTGTTTGGGGTCCTGTCCCACATCTTCATTCTGTGCCCCTGTTTGGGGTCCTGTCCCACATCTTCATTCTGTGCCCCTGTTTGGGGTCCTGCTCCACATCTTCATTCTGTGCCCCTGTTTGGGGTCCTGTCCCACATCTTCATTCTGTGCCCCTGTTTGGGATCCTGTCCCACATCTTCATTCTGTGCCCCTGTTTGGGATCCTGTCCCACATCTTCATTCTGTGCCCCTGTTTGGGGTCCTGTCCCACATCTTCATTCTGTGCCCCTGTTTGGTTTCCTGCTCCACATCTTCATTCTGTGCCCCTGTTTGGGGTCCTGTCCCACATCTTCATTCTGTGCCCCTGTTTGGGGTCCTGTCCCACATCTTCATTCTGTGCCCCTGTTTGGGGTCCTGTCCCACATCTTCATTCTGTGCCCCTGTTTGGGGTCCTGTCCCACATCTTCATTCTGTGCCCCTGTTTGGGGTCCTGTCCCACATCTTCATTCTGTGCCCCTGTTTGGGGTCCTGTCCCACATCTTCATTCTGTGCCCCTGTTTGGGGTCCTGTCCCACATCTTCATTCTGTGCCCCTGTTTGGGGTCCTGCTCCACATCTTCATTCTGTGCCCCTGTTTGGGGTCCTGTCCCACATCTTCATTCTGTGCCCCTGTTTGGGGTCCTGTCCCACATCTTCATTCTGTGCCCCTGTTTGGGATCCTGTCCCACATCTTCATTCTGTGCCCCTGTTTGGGGTCCTGTCCCACATCTTCATTCTGTGCCCCTGTTTGGGGTCCTGTCCCACATCTTCATTCTGTGCCCCTGTTTGGGGTCCTGTCCAACATCTTCATTCTGTGCCCCTGTTTGTTTTCCTGTCCCACATCTTCATTCTGTGCCCCTGTTTGGGGTCCTGTCCCACATCTTCATTCTGTGCCCCTGTTTGGGGTCCTGCTCCACATCTTCATTCTGTGCCCCTGTTTGGGGTCCTGTCCCACATCTTCATTCTGTGCCCCTGTTTGGGGTCCTGTCCCACATCTTCATTCTGTGCCCCTGTTTGGGGTCCTGCTCCACATCTTCATTCTGTGCCCCTGTTTGGGGTCCTGTCCCACATCTTCATTCTGTGCCCCTGTTTGGGGTCCTGTCCCACATCTTCATTCTGTGCCCCTGTTTGGGGTCCTGTCCCACATCTTCATTCTGTGCCCCTGTTTGGGGACCTGACCCACATATTCATTCTGTGCCCCTGTTTGGTGTCCTGTCCCACATCTTCATTCTGTGCCCCTGTTTGGGGTCCTGTCCCACATCTTCATTCTGTGCCCCTGTTTGGGGACCTGACCCACATCTTCATTCTGTGCCCCTGTTTGGGGTCCTGTCCCACATCTTCATTCTGTGCCCCTGTTTGGGGTCCTGTCCCACTTCTTCATTCTGTGCCCCTGTTTGGGGTCCTGTCCCACATCTTCATTCTGTGCCCCTGTTTGGGGTCCTGTCCCACATCTTCATTCTGTGCCCCTGTTTGGGGTCCTGCTCCACATCTTCATTCTGTGCCCCTGTTTGGGGTCCTGTCCCACATCTTCATTCTGTGCCCCTGTTTGTTTTCCTGCTCCACATCTTCATTCTGTGCCCCTGTTTGGGGTCCTGTCCCACATCTTCATTCTGTGCCCCTGTTTGGGGTCCTGTCCCACATCTTCATTCTGTGCCCCTGTTTGGGGTCCTGTCCCACATCTTCATTCTGTGCCCCTGTTTGGGGTCCTGCTCCACATCTTCATTCTGTGCCCCTGTTTGGGGTCCTGTCCCACATCTTCATTCTGTGCCCCTGTTTGGGGTCCTGTCCCACATCTTCATTCTGTGCCCCTGTTTGGGGTCCTGTCCCACATCTTCATTCTGTGCCCCTGTTTGGGGTCCTGTCCCACATCTTCATTCTGTGCCCCTGTTTGGGGTCCTGCTCCACATCTTCATTCTGTGTCCCTGTTTGTTTTCCTGCTCCACATCTTCATTCTGTGCCCCTGTTTTTTTTCTTTCCCCACATGTTCATTGCTGGCTGCTATCTGTGAAATACAGTTGGGAATCCAATTAATTCTTGAACATCAGCAGTTGATTCCCTTTGTTGCACAGGGGTAGTTTGTGATCTCTGGAGCACGGGTATATTGACTCACAGTGACCCAAGTTCAGGGAAAGAAGCCAGCGTAGGTACCTTTCCCTTTTTTTAGGCTTCAGCTCACTGTTCAATTCGGAGGCTCCTTCAGAGCAGATCAGCTCTAAAATGCTCTTGAGTGTGCTGTTAACCGTTGTAAATGACTTGTGAAGTAACGCTCCCTTTCTCGCACCTTCAATGGACTATCTGTGTACTGTTCAAGGTACTAGTAAGTAAGTATGCTAGCCTTTCTGAGGAGATATTAAACCTTGCACAATCTCAACTCCTAGGTGAATTAAAAATAACTCATGGCACTTACCATGAAGAAGAACTGTACATTCATTAAAAGTATCACATTTCTTGTTTGAGCAGTACTGAAGACATCTTGCATTTAAAATGGACCCTATATGGATCAGAGTCACAAAAGAAACACCGTTCCCTCTAATCTATGCGGGTGCACAGACACACAGTCACTGAAGCGCTTCAACACATGTCGTCATTGTTTCCACGCAGATGGAATAAGGACAGACATTAAAAATTTTACGAGATGTCAGAAGTTTTCTTTGTTATACTCTTTTTCATTATATGCTTCAATTAATAAATACAATCAAAAGTATATGATTTACAGTTTCCATTTTCAATACTCATAGTGTGCATATTATAAAATAAAGTTAGTGTTCTGTGAAAGGAGAGGAAGAAAGCTAAATACCACCACGAAGAAACAGTAATTGGCTGGAATATGCATACTCATGAGTGTGACTGCCAATCCCATTCAGCAAGCCCTCTGTGAGGGCGCCCAGACCCCATGACAGAGTTCGTAGTTGTTACACATATAATCAACACACCCTTCTCATAAACTGGTGGCACAAGAGAGCTGGCTTGTTGTACCTACCATGTTGCCAGTTTTTTCTCTAATTTTACAGTACTGTGACGAAGTCGCAGGCACATAAATATAGTTAGGGTGCCTAAGACTTTTTCACAGTATTGGATTTGTCAACGTGGAATGGAGAGCAAGTTTTAAATCTGGTAGGAGCAAAGGATGTTGGGAATGGTGAGGGTCGAGCACCACGGAAGGGGTGTGGGACACATGGCAAAGAAGGAGTGCAAGGGCGGGGGTTGGCATGGGTGCAGACACACCCAGCCCTGAGGTATCAGGCAAAGTCATTTGATTCCAAACAATTGAGTTATTAACCATTACAGAATGTCTCTTTGGTGCTTCCTGCTCCCTCCCCTCTCCCTTCCCTCTCCCTTCCCCTTTTCCCAGTAATGATTCCTCTCTCCCTGCCCCCTTCCTATTCTCAGTCCACAATAGAATCAGTTTTAACATCACTCACATATGTCACGTAATTTGTTTTTTTTTTGCAGTAGTACCAATACAGAGCAATGCATAAAATTATTACAGACCCGCACAAAATTCTTAGGTACATTAGCTAGACAGTATATATGTGCCTAAGACTTTTGCATGTACTAAATGTTAGCAAAAATGCACATAATAATGTTTCAATCATGACAAAAGTTCCTGATCAAATGGTTTGTTTCCACATATTCATTTACACTTCTTAGGAAAATGAAGCAATAAAAGGGAAGGAATTTTAGGACACACAAAATTAGGACTGTTAAACTGCTGAATGGCTTACACAAAAGCTTTTGCTTGTAGGTCTTGGGAAAATTGGCAGACACCCAACAATTAATCTGACAGGATCTCCTTGGTGGAGCTCCATTGTCTGAACTTTAAAAATGTTTTCATGTCATTCAGGCAGTATTTTTCTTCAGTTAGGAAAATCCTGTAAAAAGATGTACCAAAATATATCATTTATAGCCACACAGAGGCTGAGATTTTAAAGGGTATCAGAACCTTACCATTTATCATGACAAATAAATACAACAGTAGAGTATGGACTTGTTTTATTTTATGGTGAGATTGGGGAAATATCATAAATGAATTTGACAACATGTTATAAAGGATTCAATTTATATTAAATCTATAAAACAAAACAATAATTACACAGATCAATCATTCAAACTGAAAACAGTGATAGTATTAAAACAACAAGTAACACCACCACAGGAATATCCATTCAAGTGAAAGCCATCACACTACAGGAGCCCCAGTCTAAGAGGCCTCATTGAGAAAGTTAGCTCTGCACTAACCATCATTTATTAAAGAATACTTCAAGCTTATGTTGCCTAGATCATTGCTGATGTTTTATTGTTACAATATCCTGTTTTGTGGAATATATTGCAAGTATGTATTTTGGTGCTCGGCCAAGAGTATTAAGCTCTATTTTTGCAGTGAATACATACATCATGGTAATGCACCCCCACTTGCTTAGTTTTTTCATATTAACACAGTCTGGTATATTATTCATCTTAAAGTGCATGTGGAAGTGTGAGTTATTTGCTGTCATTTCTGGAGGCGACATTCTCTGTGTGGCCTAATACACTGCTTTATATTGTTTCATTTCCTGCTATTTTACTGAACTCTCCTTCACTTCACTTTACTGACAACAGCTCACAGACAAGGAAGTGTTGACAGTTGACACCACTGTTTTTTGTTATATTTTGGCCATTCTCTAGGTCATTCTTGATTCTATTTCAACTTCTGGATATTTGAGATGGCCTTAATTTCCAAGACAGAGGTGCATTCAAATATCTGTGATTCTAAAAAGTTCTGACCCCAGCCTAGGATGAGGTGGGATTGGGTTGTTCAAGGATTAAAGTTTAATGAGTTTGCCTCAGTGTTTGTGGATGCAGGAGAACTGCGGCCCCTGAGGGAAGGAGAAATTTGGAGTGAAGGAGCAAGTCAGCAGGAAAGATATCTCTCCTCCCATTACATCCCATCGCCTCCAAGAAATCCAACGACTTGTTAAAGAGAGACGAGGCTGAGGAAGTTGTGGAAAAAAGCAACAGCAGAAGAAAGGGAGGGCATCAACCTCCTTCAAAAGGACCTAAAACAGAGGCTCTCGAAGCTGCGCAGAGCAGAGAATTTAAGGAAATGACGCAAAAAGAAAGAAAAAGCAAGAACAGACTTCTACAAAGATCCCTTTAAATATGTGAAAGGCATTTTCTCAGAAGAGAAAAGTGGATACTTGAAGGTATCAAAAGCGGAGGTTGAAAGACATCTCAGAACCATCCACACTGAGAAGCGAAAAGATGAACCGATACTTGTCCCAGCTGACATCCCACCAATCTCACCCCCACAACATCAATTTAGCATCATCCCTCCCAAGCTGAGCGAGGTGAAAGAGGCAGTGAAGAAGGCAAGATTGGCATCAGCACCAGGCCCTAACGGTGTTCCGTATTGTGTCTACAAGAACACCCCGGATGTTCTGAAATTCCTCTGGAAAAACATGAGGGTTGCATGGGAAAAGCAAATTATCCCCAAAGCCTGGAGAAGAGCGGGGTGAGTTCTGATCCCAAAAGAAAAGAATTCATCCACCATTGAGTAGTTTCGCCAAATAAACCTTCTGAACATAGAAGGCAAGATCTTTTTCAGCATGTTGGCACAAAGTATCTGAAACAAAACCATTTCATTGATACGTCAATCCAAAAGGCTGGCATAGCAGGCTTCTCGGGATGCCTTGAACATACCAGCGTCATGTAGCATCAAATCCAGATGGCTAAGAAAGAAAGGAAGGATCTGCATGTCTTGTTCCTCGACCTGACCAACGCCTATGTAGCAGTTCTTCATTCCCTACTGTGGACTACATTTCAATTCTTTCAGGTGCCTGCAACAGTAACAAATCTGGTAAAACACTACTTCCAGGATCTGCAAGTTTGTCTCACAACATCAGACTTCACCACCGCATGGCAACCACTGGAAGTAGGCATCATGGCGGGGTGCACCATCTCCCCACTGGCCTTTACTATGGCAATGGAGCTCATTATCAGAGCCTCAAAATGGGTTGCAGGAGGGAAAGGGCTACAGTTTGGTCAACGGTTACCACCGATATGAGCCTATATGGACGATATAACGATACTGACCACAACTCTCCCCTGCACCAAGAGACTTCTGGAAAAGCTTCATCAAAACATCACATGGGCGAGGATGAAGATCAAGCTCAGCAAGTGCAGAAGCATCTCCATTGTCAAAGGTCAAGTCACGGATAAAAGATTTCAGATTGACGGGACACCTGTCCCAACTGTTTCAGAAATGCCAGTGAAGAGCTTGGGCCGATGGTATGATACTAAGCTCAAGGACACTGAGCAGTTTAAACAACTCAAAAAGGATACCATCATGTACATAGCTTGCATCAACAAGACCTCGCTGCCAGGAAAACTCGAGCTGTGGTGCTTCCAGTTCAGCATTCTCCCAAGACTCATGTGGCCTTTAACAGTGTATGAAATCCCCATCAGCAAGGTTGAAAAGCTTGAAAGAATGATCAGCACACATGTAAAACAGTGACTTGGACTTCCACGATGCTTAAGTCCTGTTGGACTGTATGGGAACGGCAAATTGGAATTACCAATTGCAAGTCTTGTGGAAGAATTCAAATGCACCAAAGCAAGGTTGGTCATGACCCTCACTGAATCTGAAGATACTGTTATTAGACCAGTGGCCCCCCCCCCCGTGTGGCAAAGGGGAGGAAGTGAACCCAGTCTGAAGCCATTCAGGGTGCTAAGTCTGCTCTTCGCTTCAGGGATGTGGTTGGCCAAGTCCAACATGGGAGAGCCGGGCTTGGGCTTGTCCCAAGGGCTCCTCAATGGCACAAGGCAACATCAGTGCAGAAGAGACGACTCGTGGTGGAGGGGTTGAGAAGACAGGAGGAGGCGAAGCGAAACACCAGGGCCATCTCAATGGCCAAGCAGGGCCAATGGACTAATTGGGAGAGCCTGGAAAAGTGGAAACTTAGCTGGCGTGACATCTGGGAGATGGAGGGATCTCGGCTAAGTTTTGTCATCAGAACCACTTATGACCTCCTACCCACACCCCAGAACCTGAACCAGTGGTGGGGAGAAGACCCCACTTGCTCTCTTTGTCAAACACCTGATCACTAAGGAAGTAGTGTTTTACCAGATTTGTTATTGTTGCAGGCACCTGAAAGAATTCATAGGCATTGGCCAGGTCGAGGAACAAGACATGCAGATCCTTCCTTTCTTTCTTAGCCATCTGGATTTGATGCCATATGACACTGGTATGTTCAAGGCATCCCGAGAAGCCTGCTATGCCAGCCTTTTGGATTGACGTACCAATGAAATGATTTTGTTTCAGATACTTTGTAAGTCTTTGTGCCAACATGCTGAATAAGATCTTGCCCTCTATGTTCAAAAGGTCTATTTGGCAAAACTGCTCGATGGTGGATGAATTCTTTTCTTTTGGGATCAGAACTCCCCCCCCCCCCCCGCTCTTCTCCAGGCTTTGGGGATAATTTGCTTTTCCCACGCAACCCTCATGTTTTTCCAGAGGAATTTCAGAACATCCGGGGTGTTCTTGTAGACACAATACGGAACACCATTAGGGCCTGGCGCTGAATCCAATCTTGCCTTCTTCACTGCCTCTTTCACCTCGCTCAGCTTGGGAGGGATGATGCTAAATTGATGTTGTGGGGGTGAGATTGGTGGGATGTCAGCTGGGACAAATATTGGTTCATCTTTTCGCTTCTCAGTGTGGATGGTTCTGAGATGTCTTTCAACCTCCGCTTTTGATACCTTCAAGTATCCACTTTTCTCTTTTGTTAAAATGCCTTTCACATATTTAAAGGGATCTTTGTAGAAGTCTGTTCTTGCTTTTTCCTTTTTTTTACGTCGTTTCCTTAAATTCTCTGCTCTGCGCAGCTTCGAGAGCCTCTGTTTTAGGTCCTTTTGAAGGAGGTTGATGCCCTCCCTTTCTTCTGCTGTTGCTTTTTTCCACAACTTCCTCAGCCTCGTCTCTCTTTAACAAGTCGTTGGATTTCTTGGAGATGACGGGATTTGGGGGGAGGAGGCATATTTTTCCTGCTGACTTGTTCCTTCACTCCAAATTTCTCCTTCCCGTAGCTGTAGACCAGGTCACCCATCCTCTCCAACTTCTTTTCTGCTGATCCCTTGATGCCACTTAAGATCAGACTCACATCTGCATTGATGGTTTCCCACTCCCTGCTGTTAGACTTTGGCCATTTCACCAACGGCTTACGTCCTTGCATGTTCTCCACTTTACGATGTGCCTGGCTGTGTCTTGGACTGCTGTTTGTGCCTGAAACTTCTTCCACATCCCGTAGGGTGCTGATACTCTGCGGACTGTGGGTTTCTCCCTGCCACTGATTTTCATCTGACTGATTTGACCTTTCTCTTAACAGAATCTGGTCAATGCGGGGCCCTGGGTTGGAGATTTTCAAGCATTTCTTCCGTCCTTAACCAATTCAGGTGCTCTAAAAACCTCGATGCCTAATGCCCTCCAGCACCCAGCAGAGGCCCAAAGTTCTCATTTCATCTGTACATCCACCTCGATGGTTGTAGAGAAGAGGGTATGTCCCAGATGGTGAGGTAGCTCCTTTTGAAGATGTGGGGCAGGTTGTGCCTGTGATGCAGCTGGAAGAGTCTACAACCTCCTCTAGTCTCCTTCGATTCTTCATATTGGAACCTCTACATCAGGTTGGAGTGATGCAACCTGTCACTCCAGAGTGGAGCTGTAGAAACTTGCCAGACTGCATTCTCAAGGCACATCCTCATCCATATGTGTGAGATGTAGAGATGAAGTTTTATCCTAAATGATAGACTAGAGTGTCAAAGGTCAGGAAGAGCAGATTCCGTCCTGAGATGTTCTTAGCCATATAGTTAAGGTGAAATTTGACCTGGCAGATTCTTGATCATGTGATTTTACAATTCCAATTCCTGATCATAGAAAAAGCACATTAAATAATGGAGAAAAGGAACATGTTATCTGAGAAAAGTGATTTTATAAACGATCACATTCCTTATTTAATCATAAGTGAGCATTTGAGTCACTCCTCCTGCTGAGCGCTGGTCAACAGAATTGGACACAAGTTAATCACTTTGTTCATAAAGGCATTACTGGCATTTGATCTCGCATGATTACTGATTGTTGTAACAAGGTCTCACTAGGAACATGAACCTTGGCTTTGAAACTGTTTATATTTGATAAGAACTGGATAATATATCCCCCAAAGTATCTTAATAGGGAAGGCAAATGTGAGCAGACCGTTGAGCCACAGACTGATCTCAGGCTGCCAGCAAAAGATGATCTACACGAAACTCATCAGCAGAGCATCCAGACAGATAGTCGATTCACAATACCTACTAAATAATTGAAGAGTGGAATTTGTATTGAGCATGAACTATAAAAGGTATAATATGGCATTTGGATTTTCATGTAAAATGGCATTTCAATCAGTTAGAGGTCATTTACCATCTAGGTTCATTACTAACCTATCAATGCTGAATATTCTGACCAACTGCCTAGTGACATAAATGACAATAGGTTAACTGATCCGAGTGAGGTTAATGAAGGGGTCTGTGCAGACGGAGAGCATTCTGCACAATTATACACCTATTGACCTCTGAAAGAGTTATCCAATTAGTCACCTCCCTGTACTCTGTCCACAGGCCTGCAAAACTGTGAAGTTTATATATTTGGCTTTGAGACAGAATATCATTGCATCAATCTTTTTCTTATGAATAAAAATATAAACCATAGATAATCTTGACTGCGTCAGGCAGAGTGACAGATATTGTTGCATTTCTGCCTATTTCTCAATCAATCAGTCTAATAGGTTTGTCCATCTCCTGAAGCATGTTTCATTATGGGACGCTACAGTAGTGTTGCGGTTAGTGTGACATTGTTACAGCATAAGGCGTCAGAGATCAGAGTCCTCTGTAAGAAAACTTGTACATTCTTCCTGCTGCTTCATTTTCATTCCAGTCCAAAGACGTATCAGCTAATGGGTTAATTGGTTATTATAAATTGTACTGTGATAAGGCTAGGGTTAAATAGGTGGGTTATTGAGCAGTGCGGCTCGTTCAGCCGGAAAAGACTGTTACTCCAAATAGATAAGTTACACAATGTTCTTGTTTAGGGAGCTGGGTATCATGTGTGGTAATGATTATTCACTCAATTATTATGAATGCACAGGATTGCATTGTAGACTATTCAAGCACTAACTTCAGTGATCAGATATTACATGTTGTAAGATGTATGTTGTTAAATAATGTATAGATATCTGCATTTACACTGACTAATTATAGAATCTTAATTAAATCTACAAATATCCTTGAAATCAATGCATATTCTCCAACTAAGAGCACATGAACTAAATGCTTTAATTAGACTTGGAATGGACAAGCAACAGCCGAATCTATCAGTTAACAGAGCCATATAGACGATGCTGGCTGTTCTTGAAGGCATCAGAAAGCCTATTGGTGAAAAGAATGTTAAAGTCAGTTGAAAACAGAGATCTTAAATCTACCACTGGAAGTTGTTCTGTTAAAATGATAGTGTCTGGCTAGTAGCTATCTCACAGCATAAAAATATTTAGCTTTTCTCCAGAGAAATAATGCCTCCTGTTGTGAGGATTCAGTACCAACTTTCCAATCAGTTTAATAAGTCAGAGGTACTAAGTAAAACACAGAGAAAAGAAACTTAGCTGTTTTAACATGGCAAAGTATTGGCAGTATCACAATTGTGGATTCAGCAGCACATCAGATTCTGTAATTGCGCTCGTGAATATGCACGAGTCAGCTTATTATAATTTCACTGTGATAGTATTTAACTCCATTCATTCCGATGGAGTATTTGTCGAGACTTGGTCGTAGCTACGCTTCGTTATCTGCATTCCGCCTTGCCTGAGAAATTGGACTGTCGAGTGAACTGACTCTGAAGACTAGCGGTATTCATTTTATTCTTAGTTGCTCTTTTCAGCCACAGTGTAGGCTTTGTTTTCCATTTGAGGGTTTCAGTTAACGGCCCTGTTTGGCCTAGCGTTTATTATTTTCTCCTTTTAACACTGTTCGCATTAAAGTCTGTGAACTATCGACCTGCTTCAGTGTCTCCCACTCCGCACGAGGGCCATGTCTGCACCGGGTGACAGGCAGCTGATCCTACTGAAGGATAGTTTCTCCCAATTTTAATGGTGGTGATTGTTAGTGATAATGATAAGGCAATGCTCTCAGTGTCACCCGTTGCTCTTCTCTTCCCTCACCTTCTCCTTGCAGCTGAAAGTGACTTTCTGTCAGTCCAGTTCAGTGGCACAGGGGTGCATGGTAAGGGTGGTACATTCATTATGTACACCATGTACCCTGTTTGTCAATACAAATATCTAATCAGCCTATCATGTGGCAGCAACTCGGTACATAAAACATGCAGAAAAGGCCAAGAAGTTCAGCTGTTGTTCTGACCAAACATCAGAATGGGGAAGAAATGTGATCTAAGTGACTTTGACCCTGGAATGATAGTTGGTGTGAGATGGGTGGCTTGAGTAGCTTAGAAACTGTTGATCTCCTGGGATTCACTCAACAGCCTCAAGATTTTCAAGAGAATGGTGCAAAACACCAATAAACATCTCTGAAATCACAATACCCTGAACCTTGAAGTGGGCTACAGCAGCAAAATATCATGAATATCCCCTCAATGAGCACTTTATTAGGTACAGAAGGTGCCTGAGAAAATGGCCAGTGAGTCTATAATCCACGAAATCCACTAAAGGTGTGGCAGAGAGCATGTGGGTGAGCAGCCTGGGAGCAGGTGGACTTCTGCTAATTATGCTGACTACCTGTACACTCCGAATGAACGAAGACAGTTCATAATGCCATCACAAATGATCCTTCTCTATTTCAAACAGCCATTGGAGCAGGCGATGATAGGATGCTACACTTTCTGAGGAGACTTTGAGTGTCCTTGAACTGCAGGCAGGTTTGCTAGAGCTGTTGGGGAGGGTTTAAACTAATTTGGCAGGGGGAGTGGAACAGGAGTGATAGGGCTGAGGATGGGGGAGTTGGTATATAACTAGATACAGTGTGTAGTGAGACTGTGAGGAAGGACAGGCAAATAATAGAGCATAATTGCAGTCAGTGATGAGTTAAAGTCTAACATGAGTGATGAGTACAGGACTGAAGGTGTTATCTTTGAAATAAAGCAGATGATCTTGTAGTGCATTTGAAGATTGGCAGGTATGACATCACTGAGTTGTGGCTGAAAGAAAATCAGAGTTGGGAGCTTAACACCCAGGAACACACATTGTATCAAAAGGACAAACAGATGGGCAGAAGGGGTGGGGTGGCACTGTTGGTAAAAGAAGGAAACTAAATCCTTAGAAAGAGGTGACATAGGACTGGAAGATGTAGAGTTAAGAAACTACAAGGGTAAAAATATCCTGATGGGAGTTATATACAGGCCTCCCAACAGTAGTCAGGATATGAGGTACAAATTACAATGGAAGATAGCAAAGGCATGTAAAAAGGGCAATGTTATGATAGTCATGGGGGTTTTCAAAATGCAAATAAATTGGAAAAACAAGGCTGGTGATGGATCCCAAGAGATGGAATTTGAAGAATACTTTAGAACAACTTGTTGAGCCTACTAAGGAAAGGCAATCCTGCATTGGGTGTTGTATAATGAACCAGATTTAATTAAAGAGTGTAAGGTAAAGGAACCCTTGGGAGGCAGTGATCATAATATGATAGAATTCACCCTGCAGTTGGAGAAGGAGAAGCTAAAGTCAGATATACCAAACTAGTATTACAGTGGAGTAAGACGAATTACAAAGGTGTGAGAGGGGAGCTGGCCAAAGTTGATTGGAAGGGGACATTAGCAGGGATGCTGGAAAAGCAGTAATGGCTGGAGTTTCTGAGAGCAATTCAGAGGGCACAGAATAGATATGTCCCAAATATGAAGTTTTTTAAAGGGAGGATGATGCACCTGTGGCTGACAAGGGAAGTCAAAGACAGCTTATCAGCAAAAGAGAAGGAATATAATATAATAAAAATTAGTAAGAGGTTAGAGGATTCGGAAGCTTTCTAAAACCAACAGAAGGCAACTAAAATGCATAAAGAGATGAAAGATGAAATATGAAGGTAATCTAGCCAATAATATCAAAGAATATGCAGGAAGTTTTCAGATATACAAGAAGTAAAAGAAAGGCAAGAGAGGATACTGGACCACTGGAAAATGACATGTAGTAATATGGGACAAAGAAATGGTAGACAAACTGAATATGTATCTTGTGGCAGTCTTTCCTCTGGAAGGCACTAGCAATATGCCAGAAAGGCAAGAGTGTCAGCGAGCAGAAGTGAGTGTAGTTGCTTTTACCAAGGAGTTTGGGAAGTTCTAAAGGTAGATAAGTCACTTGGTCCAGATAAACTACACCTAAGGGTTCTGAGAGAGATAGCTAAAGAGATTGTGAAGCCATTGATAATGATCTTTCAAGAATTAGATTAGATTAGATTAGATTCAACTTTATTGTCATTGCACTGAGTACAGATACAAAAGCCAATGAAATGCAGTTAGCATCTAACCAGAAATGCAAAGAATATTTACAAAATAACTGTGAATAAAAAGTAAGTGCTACAGCACAGAAATATAAAAGTACTGAGACAGTACAATATGGGTGCAATACTGCTTATAATTAATAGATTCTGAATGGTTTTGGAATACGGGAAAATTGCAAATATCACTCCACTTTTTAAGAAGGGAGGGAAGCAGAAGAAAGGAAATTAAAGACCATTTAGCCTAACGTCAGGCAGTTGGGAAGATGTTGTAGTGCATTTTTAAGGAAGAGGTTTCAGGGTACTTGCAGGCACATGATAAAATAGGCCAAAGTTAGCATGGTTTCCTTGTGGGATATTTTGCATGACAAATCTGTTGGAATTCTTTGAGGAAATAATAAGGTTGGATAGACAAAGGAGAGTCAGTGGATGTTGTATACTTGGATTTTCAAAAGGCCTTTGAGAAGTGCCACCCAAGGCTGTTAAAAAAGAGCGCATGGAATTACAGGAAGGATACTGGCATGGATAGAAGGTTAGTGGACTGGCAGGAGGCAAAGGGTTCGAATAAAGGGGGCCATTTCTGGTTGGCTTCTACAGAGGTCAGTGTTGAGACCATTTTTTACACATGATATGTCAATGATTTAGATGACTGAATTGATAGATCTGTGGCCAAGTTTGCGGACGATGTGAAGATAGTTGGAAAGGTAGATAGTGTTGAGGAAGCAGGAGTCTACAAAGGACTTGGACAGATTGGGAGAATGAGCAAAGAAGTGGCACTTGGAATATAGTGTAGGCGCTACAGATGGAACTTACTGCAGGGGTTCTTAACCTGGTGTCCAGCGACCTCTCAGGGATCTGTGGATAGATCCCGGGGAGTCTGTGAACTTGGATGGGAAAAAATTTACATCTTTATTTTCACTGACCTCTAACTGAAATCTAACATTTCTTTCTATTATAAATGCAGGCAATAAACCACAGTAATATTAGCAGTATATGTGATTTTGTCACCAATATAAATCACAGATACTTCCATATCACATTACAGTTGTTACAAATAATTCAAAGTATCATTTATGGCATGTTCATCACTACTTAGAAATGATGGTAGTTATTAGACCCACCAGTAAATTGAACATGATTGTAGTATTCCTGTCTGCAGACACTGGTGTGGTGTAACTGGCCAGCTATGGGGCAGCCCTGCCCCTAGTCGTTGTTCAGCCATCAAATGATGAAATCATGTGTTCTCACACTTGTGACCCAGACATCTACGTTGTTCTCCATTATTCCCCTATCTACAATTGCTTGTTGATCAATGTCTAGAAGAAGGTGAGTTGTTTTGATTGTTTATTGAAGTTTTGCAAAACTAGACAGTTCAAATGAGAATTATTAACTCTCCGTAAGACCACCTAGCCTTTTGTAATACCACATGATTCCATACGCAACAATAGCCGAATTCCAGGAAGGACGCAACGCCTGAGCTACTGCTGTAATCCAGGTGTTTATCCGAGTGTCCAAAAGCCAATAAAAGTATTAAATCTTTGACCGAATTGTAAAACCTGCCTTATT
This sequence comes from Mobula hypostoma, assembly GCF_963921235.1. Lineage (NCBI taxonomy): Eukaryota > Metazoa > Chordata > Chondrichthyes > Myliobatiformes > Myliobatidae > Mobula > Mobula hypostoma. Next base: position 3,554,207 of record NC_086111.1, read on the forward strand.
TTATTTACTTACCATACAAATTTCTTGAATATCTTACACAACTTAATTAACATACTGATTACTTATTTCTTTGCAGATTTATCTAATTACTTAAAAAGCATACAAAATTACTGAATTTCAAAAAATGTCAAATATTTTATATTAGTTTATTTTGTATTTTTTGCAGACCAAACTCAAGTTGAAATGTTGAAGAAAAGGAAATATGAAAACTATGATATACAGTTTCAGCTGCATTAATGGACGTGACAGGACACCAAAAGCCACAGTGTTTTTTGTGTGGAAAAATTCTTGTGAACAGAGTTATGAAGCCAGCAAAACTGAAAGAGTACCTCACGCATGTCCATCTTGCAAATGCATCGTGCAAAGAAAGATCAATTCAAAAAAAGTTGGGACGTGTACAAAACTTCGATTTTGCCATTTCACAAAAATCTTTTCTGAAAGCATCCTATAGAGTTGCTTACCGGGCTGCCAAACAAAAGGAGCCCCACACTGCTGCAGAGACTTTAGAAAAGCCATGTGCACTGGATATAATCGAGCTGCTTCCTGGACTGGAAGAGAGGAACAAACTGGAAGCGGTTCCCTTATCAAAAAATGTGATCAGTTCTCCAATAGTTAAAATTTCTTTTAACATTTTGAAGCAGATTGGCAGCCTCATAATTCCCATTCAGTATACTACTGGATGAAATGACAGACATCTCTCAATGTAGTCAGCTCCTTGTTTTTGTTTGTTATGCTGATGTTGACACCATCAAAGAATTCTTATTTGAGTCTCTTTTGGAAACTACGAAGGCCATTAACATTTTGGAAAAGGTAAAAAGTTTTTTTGCCAACCAAAACTTTGACTGGAAAGAAAAATTCATACCCTTTGCACAGATGGAGCGCCTGCAATGCTTGGTAAAGCATCTGGTTTTTGCTACTTTCGTGAAAAAGGAAACTCCTCACGTCATTGTAACTCACTGTTTTTTTTACACAGATATGCACTGGCAACAAAGACTCTCCCAACAACCCTAAAAGAAGTTTTGACAACAGCCTTGAAAGTCATTAACTTTTTTAGAAGCAGGCCCCTGAATAATAACATTTTTATAAGACTTAGTCAAGAAATATGTGCAGAATATGAAGTGCTTCTCCACCACACAGAAGTCTGCTGGCTTTCAAGAGGACAAGGCTTGAAGTGCTTGTTCAAACTAAGGACAGAAGGTTCCCCTGTTCTGAAAGAAAAAGAAAAAAAAAACACTCGGAACAGTTTGAGAACAAAGGTTTGTATCAATGGATTGGCTTATCTGGCAGATACTTTGAATCATGTGAATGAAATAAATCTTTCAATTCAAGGTACTGAAGTTACCACCATGGATGCTACTGAAAAATTACAAGCTTTCTTGGCTGAGCTGCCGATATGCAAACTTTCAAATGCTGGAGGAAGTGTTTTATCAAGATGAAGTTGAGATACAAAATTGTCTGTCAATTTCTTTGAAGAAAGACATCTGTGAACACCTGGAAACAGTTCAGAACTCTTTCAAAAGTCATTTCTAACTCAATGGCATTAAAGTTGAACCACGGATCTGCAACCCTTTTCTTAGTGATATAGACTGTATCAAAGATAGTGATCTAGCCAAAAAGCCTTGGAAAATTCTGGTGTTCCTTGAAAGAAGCCTATCTTCATCTTGTAAAGCGAATTATGGGAGCTTTAGTTTCATTTCCAACAATATATCATGGCAAATCATATTTTCAGCATTTGTAACCATTTGAGATCTATTAGATGTCCAACATGACATGCGTGTAGCTTTGTCAAAGACAACCCACAGTTTAACGTTCTTGTTCAAGCTAAGCACAATAGGCCACTGACATGTCTTTGAAAAATAACATTTAACTTGCCTATATTTTAAATGTATTATTTTGTTACTTAATATGTTAATAAAGAAACCTATATATAACTACTATCGTAAATTAGTGTTTTAAATATTTTGGTAACTATATTTCAATATAATTGTGCAAACACGAGGAATTCTGCAGATGCTGGAAATTCAAGCAACACACATCAAAGTTGCTAGTGAACACAGCAGGCCAGGAAGCATCTGTAGGAGGAGGTACAGTCGACGTTTCGGGCTGAGACCCTTCGTCAGGACCCTTCGTGAGTAGATACAAGACACTTTCCTGTAGTAAAGAAGTGAAATTGTGAAACATTACAGACAGTGCCTATTTCTCTACGCTCTGCCAATTGGGATGATGGAATGCCTGCTGGAACGTTGTGGGGAGGAAAAAGGGAGGAATGCCACTTTCTGTTCAGTACAGAAGATATCAATGGCCAACATAACCCTTTCAATAATCAATAAGCACGGTGGCAACACCACCTCAGACGCACAATCCACCTCTACAGCTTAGAACAATAGTTATAGATAAGTTAAACAAAGCTAATGATGTTTCACAATAACTGCTCTATAAATAGTTATCCATTCCAAACATGTTCAAACCAATCAGTCAGCCACATTCAAAATACTAATGACCTCCCCTGCAGGTTATCGTTTGTTTGCTGAAGTGCACATTTTATGATACACAGCCAATGTGGCCTTTCTGAATCAAGTTTGTTCATGCTATTGCACACAATGGTGTTATTGTTACAGTATTTTTATCTTTGAGAAAAAAGGAAGAAGTGATAGATATAAGGATTTTATTCCCTAGAGTACAGGAGAATGAGGGAAGATTTGATAGAGGTATACCAGATTATGAGCGATAGATAAGGTAAAAGCAACCAGGCTTTTCCCACTGTGATTGTGTGAGATAAGTACTCGAGGTCATGGGTTAAGGGTGAAAGGTGCAATGTTTAAGGGGAACATGAGAGGGAACTTCATGCAGAGGGAGGTGAGAGCTACCAGCAGAAGTGGTGGTTGCAGGTTTAATTTCAACATTTAAGGTAAGTTTGGATAGGTACATGAACAGAAGCAACATGCAGGGTTATGGTCTGGTTGCAGGTCAATGGACTAGGCAGAATAATACAGTAGTTTGGCATGGAATAGATGGGCTGAAGAGCCTGTTTCTGTGCTGTAGTGTTCCATCACTCAGTGACTCTATAAAAGTAAACTTATCTTAATGTTTCATGCAATGCTTTACTGTTAAACAAAGCACATTAACTATTCATTGCAGTTGCACCTCTTTGCAAGAGCAAATTATGAAATAGACCATATTTACCACCAGGTAGTGGGTCAAAGAGGTGGAGCACATAGTAGAGAGGGTATCACCCTTGTTTAAATAGGACTTATGACCTTTAGTTTAGATTAGATTATCAGGACACTCAGTCCTCGTTTATTGTCATTTAGAAATGCATGCATTAAGAAATGATACAATGTTCCTCCAGTGTGATATCACAGAAACACAGGACAGACCAAGACTAAAACTGACAAAAAACACATAATTATAACATGTAGTTACAACAGTGCAAAACAATACCGTAATTTGATAAAGAGCAGACCATGGGCACGGTAAAAAAAAGTCTCAAAGTCCCGAAAGCCCCATCATCTCACACAGACGGTAGAAGGAAGAAACTCTTCCTGCCATGAACCTCCAGCGCTGCAAACTTGCCGATGAAGCACCCTGGAATCACCCGACCACAGCCGACTCTGAGTCCGTCCAAAAACTTCGAGCCTCCAACCAGCCCTCCGACACCGAGCATCGAGCACCATCTCTGCCGAGCGCTTCGACCCTGCCCTGGCCGTCGAGCAACAAGCAAAGCCGAGGACTCGTGGCCTTCCCCTCCGGAGATTCTGGATCACACAGTAGCAGCGGCAGCGAAACAGGCATTTCAGAAGTTTCTCCAGATGTTCCTCCGAGCTTCTTATGTCTGTCTCCATCAAATCAGAATTGTGCACGGCACCCTACTTGACAAATAACAGATATTCATCACTGGAGTGGCTGCTGTGCGCTGCATCGCACCGCCATCTTCTGCTCTCATTTTTCTGTCTAACTAGCTAGATTGAATAATCGTTAATGAGCAACACAAAGACTGAACTAGGAACTGTCACTCACATGGATGAGGAAGACTCGCAATTATTGTAGTAGTGTACCAACCCTGAAGGGTTTTAAGGAATGTCCTTAAAAAATTGTCTGTAAATATAAGAATGAAAAAGCATTGCACAGTTTATTCTTATAAATATTTTTATCATGAATAGACATTAACTTCATATACTAAAATATAATAATTCCCAAATATAAAACTGAATTAACGTAGTAAAAATAGGATTGGCAGATAAATGAGACAGAAAGAAAAGAAACCTTCAGAGCTCCAATGACATATTTTTGAGTGAAGTAAAATACTGAAATTCTCAAGAGTAACTAAAATCTGCATTAGTAAGTGAGGTTCGACAGACAAAAGTTAATGGTGAGTATTGAACAGTTTGTATATCAATAATTGAAAATCACAGTAATAATAGACTCCTATTTAGGCAGGTGCTTGGGATGGAAGTTGAGTCGCTTCCACTCTAGATTCTGACATATATGGGTCTGCAGATTTGTCTGTAGGTGGTGCAAGCGAGACTGCACAAAACTAAAGCAGACAAATCCTAACCTATTTGAGGAATTAAGTTTTCAGCATGATATGCTTACTCCATTTTGGCCACTCAATGTACTTGAAGAGTGAGTCAGATAGTGAGATACTGTTATAATGCCGTTTCTGACGGAATAGGTACCTCTGATATATAGTTCCACCTCTGCATGGTTAACCAAGTTGTTGTGACTTCACATTCATTTCTGGTGCGAAAATATGCACATTAGTCAATTTTACTTTGGTACATTTTCTTAAACTTGTCAGAATATATGTGGCTTGAAAATCCATCTTTTAAATTGCCTTTTATAAAAATCTTCCCTAGAGAGAGACTGTCAAAAATTGCCAAACATGGACACACTAGGATAGCAGCTAAAGAAGCAGTTGTCCCCAGGACTGAGGATGACTTGCTTCCACTTGGCTTTGTCATTTCAGAAGCATCTGATGAGGGAACTGCAGACTATTCCTGCTAGAATGGGTAGCCAGGTCATTGGGGAAATGGTATGTGGACCTTCTGTGTGGTCCTGACATAACGGCTTTGTAATTCTCAACGCCAATCTGAATGTTTATCCTCCACCTTGAATGGCCATGAGCATCAGTAGAAATACCATTAACAAAGCAACCAATACCAGTACATCAGCCCAGCATCCTTTATTCATTGATATCATGCTTTCTTTCAAGTTCAAGTTTGTTGTCATTCAATCATAGACTTGTATACAGCTAAACATCAAACTTCTGGGACCAAGGTGCAAAACACAGTACATACAATCACACTCAGCACATACAGTCACACACAGCACATTCTGTCACACACAGAACATACAGTCGCACACAGAACATACAGTCACACACAGAACATACAGTCACACACAACACATACAGTCACACACAGCACATACAGTCACACACAGAACATACAGTCACACACAACACATACAATCACACACAGCACATAATCACACACAGTGCATACAATCACACACAGCACATACAATCACACACAGCACATACAATCACACACAGTACATACAGTCACACACAGCACATACAGTCACGCACAGCACATACAGACACGCACAGTACATAGTCACACACAGTACAGTCACACACAGTACATACAGTCACACACAGAACATACAGTCACACGTGGCACATACCATCACACAGGGCACATACCGTCACACACGGCACATATCGGGACACGCGGCACATACAGTTACAATCTAGCACGTATACAGTTACGATAAAGCACAATAGAGTCACAGCATGATATTAGAGCAAGTCCCTCAGTGGCATGACCTGAAGATTGCAGGCTCATGGGACGTCCTAGAGTCACGTTTCTGTAAGAATAAGCACACAGCAGTTCCTCATCTTCCTCGTCAGGTTCTTGAATCATTGGGATCTCTTCTGGGGGATGTGTGACCTATTCAAAAGTGACGGGTTGCACCTGAACCCGAGAGGGTTCAATATTCTTGCAGACAGGTTTGTTAGAGCTGTTTGGGAGGGTTTAAACTAACTTGGCAGAGGGGTGGGAACCAGGGTGAAGGGACTCAGGAAAGGTTGGATGGTAAAAAAGTAAAGATAGCGTGCAGTCAGATTGTCAGGAAGGGCAGACAGGTGATGGGACTAGGTTGCAGCCAACAGGCTGAGTATCAAAACATTAGGGATTCAGAGTCAGAAAGGACAGCAAATACGGTACTCAAGGTGTTGTATCTAAATGCGTGTAGTATAAGAAATAAGGCGGATGATCTTGTTGCACTGTTACAGATTGTCAGGTATGATGATGTGGCCATCACTGAATCCTGGCTGAAGGATGGTTGTAGTTGGGAGCTGAATGTCCAAGGTCACACGTTATATCGGAGGGATAGGAAGGTCGGCAGAGGGGGTGATGTGGCTCTACTGGTAAATAATGGCATCAAATCAATAGAAAGATGTGACATAGGATCGAAAGATATTGAAGCCTTCTGAGTTGAGTTAAGAAACTGCAAGGGTAAGAGCACATTGATGGCAGTTATATACAGGCCCCCCAACAGTGGCTGGGAGGTGGACCACAGGTTACAACAGGAAATAGAAAAGGTGAGTCAAAAAGGCAATGTTATGGTAGTCATGGGAAATTTTAACATGCTGGTCGATTGGGAAAATCAGGTTAGTAACCATCACACAGGGCACATACCGTCACACACAGCACATATCGGGACACTGAAAATCAGGAGAGTGAGTTTGTTGAATGCCAAAGAGAGCTTTTTAGAGTAGTTTGTTGTTGAGCCTGCTAGGGGATCAGCGATACTGGATTGGGTGTTATGTAATGAACCAGAGGTGATTAGGGAGTTTAAGGTAAAAGAACCCTTAGGAACCAGTGATCACAATATGATTGAGTTCAACTTGAAATTTGCTCGGGAGAAAGTAAAGTCTGGTGTAGCAGTATTTCAGTGGAGTAAGGGAAATTACAGTGGTATGAGAGAGGAGTTGGCCAAAGTAAATTGGAAGGAGCTGCTGGCAGGGATGACAGCAGAGCAGCAATGGCGTGAGTTTCTGGGAAAAATGAGAAAGGTGCAGGACATGTGTATTCCAAAAACAAAGAAATACTCCAATGGTAAAATAGTACAACCGTGGCTGACAAGGGAAGTCAAAGCTATTGTAAAAGCAAAAGAAAGAGCATACAACAAAGCAAAAATTAGTGGAAAGATAGAGGATTGGGAAGTTTTAAAAAACCTACAGAGGGCAACTAAAAAAAATTAGAAGGGAAAAGATGAAATATGAAAGCAAGCTAGCAAATAATATCAAAGTGGATGGTTAAAAATTGAGAGAGTACAGAGAAGATTTACTAGAATGTTACCTGGGTTTCATCTCCTAAGTTACAGAGAAAGGTTGAACAAGTTGGTTCTTTATTCTTTGGAGTGTAGGAGGTTGAGGGGGGATCTGCCGTAATTGTTATATGTTTATATGGTTTATATGGTTAATTGTTATACATGCTGGAATTGTTATATGGTTATATGGTTCATATGGTTAAAAGTTTTTTCAAGTACGTTAAAAATAAAAGAGAAATGAGAGTAGAAATAGGACCACTGGAAAATGAGGCAGGAGAAACAATAACGAGGGTATAAGGAGATGGCTGCTGAACTAAATGAGTATTTTGCATCAGTCTTCACTGTGGAAGACACTAGCAGTATGCCTGATGTTGTAGTGTGTGAAGGAAGAGGAATAGGTTGCTGTTACAAGAGAGAAGGTGCCCAAAAAGCTGAAAGACCTAAAGGTACATAAGTCACCCAGACCAGATGAACTGCACCCTAGGGTTCTGAAAGAGGTAGCGGTAGAGATTGTGGAGGCAATAGAAAAGATCTTTCAGAATTCACTGGACTCTGGCATTGTGCCAAAGGATTGGAAAATTGCAAACATTACTCCACTCTTTAAGAAAGGAGGAAGGCAGCAGAAAGGAAATTATAGACTAGTTAGCCTGACTGGTTGGGAAGATGTTACGAGTCAATTGTTAAGGATGAGGTGATGGAGTACCTGGTGACACAGGACAAGATAGTACAAGGTCAGCATGGTTTCCTTCAAGGGAAATCCTGCCTGACGAATCTGCTGCAATTCTTTGAGGAGATTACAAGTAAGATAGATAAAGGGGATACAGTGGATGTATATTTGGACTTTCAGGCCTTTGACAAGATGCCACACATGAGGCTGCTTAGCAAGTTAAGAGCCCATGGTATTACAGGAAAGTTACTAACATGGTTAGAACTTTGGCTGGTTGGTAGGAGGCAGCAAGTGGGAATAAAAGAATCCTTTTCTGGATGCCAGTGACTAGTGGTGTTCCACAGGGATTGGTGTTGGGACCACTTCTTTATATGCTGTATATCAATGATTTAGATGATGGAATAGATGGCTTTGTTGCCAAGTTTGCAGATGATACAAAGATTGGTGGAGGAGCAGGTAGTGTTGAGGAAACAGGTAGGATGGCGAAGGACTTCGACAGATTAAGAGAGCGGGCAAGAAAGTGGCAAATAAAATACAATGTTGCAAAATGTATGGTCATGCACTTTGGTAGTAGAAATAAATGTGTGGACTATTTTCTAAACAGGAAGAAAATCCAGGAATCTGAGATGCAGAGGGACTTGGGAGTCCTTGTGCAGAACACCTTGAAGGTTAACTTACAGGTTGAGTCGGTGGTGAGGAAGGCAAATGCAATGTTAGCACTCACTTCAAGAGGTCTAGAATACAAGAGCAAGGATGTGATGCTGAGACTTTATAAGGCACTGGTGAGGCCTCACCTTGAGTATTGTGAATAGTGTTGGGCCCTTCATTGTAGAAAAGATGTGCTGGCATTGGAGAGGGTCCAGAGGAGGTTCACAAGGATGATTCCAGGAATGAATGGGTTATCGTACAAGGAACGTTTGATGGCTCTGGGTCTGTACTTGCTGAAATTCAGAAGGATGAGGGGGCATCTTATTGAAACCTTTTGAATGTTGAAAGGCCTAGACAGGGTAGATGTGGAAAGGATGTTTCCCATGGTGGAAGGGTCTAGGACAAGAGGGCACAACCTCAGGTTAGAGGGGCACCCTTTCAAAACAGAGATGCGGAGAAATTTCTTTAGCCAAAGGGTGGTGAATTTGTGGAATTTGTTGCCACATGCAGCTGTGGAGGCCAGGTGATTGGGTGTATTTAAGACAGAGATTGATAGGTTCTTGAATGGACATGGGAAAAGGCCGGGAACTGGGGTTGAAGAGGAGATAGAAAAAAGGATCAGCCATGATTGAATGGCGGAGCAGACTTGATGGGCCAGATGGCCTAATTCTGCTCCTATGTCTTATGGTTAAAATGCCACGAAAATGAAACATGCATTAATGAACAGCAGGAAAGTGTCCAATTGTATACAATCACGAGTCCAGACTGAGGCACTGGGTAACCTCCCCTGTGTGAGTTCAATAATACCCCTACCTGATGGCATGAACATTAACTTCTCTAACTTCCGTTAGTGCCCCACCTCCCCTTCTTACCCCATACCTTATTTATTTATTTATTTGTTTGTTTGTTTTCTCTCTCTGTCTCTCTCTCTGTCTCTCTCTTTTCTCCCTCTGCCCCTCTCACTATAACTCCCTGCCCATCCTCTGGGCTTCCCCCCCACTTTTCTTTCTCCCCAGGCCTCCTGTCCCATGATCCTCTCGTATCCCCTTTTACCAATCACCTGTCCAGCTCTCGGCTCCATCCCTCCCCCTCCTGTCTTCTCCTATCATTTCGGATCTCCCCCTCCCACTCCCACTTTCAAATCTCTTACTAGCTCTTCTTCCTACAGATGCTGCCTGGCCTGCTGCATTCGCCGCAATTTTGTGTGTGTTGCTTGAATTTCCAACATCTGAAGATTTCCTCGTGTTTGAACGTGTTTGCGTTCAATAATCATTTCTCACTTAGATAGATATTTATAACGCCATTTTACAAAACAGATTATATGTCATTTATATAGTCCAGCAAATCCAGTTAGATTGCCTCAGAGTCAGTTAATGCTTGTTAAAACTGACCACCACAACAAACAGGCCGACTGAATCATAGATTATACTGAGTTTGCAGTTTATCATTGTGGCCTCTGGTTAACAGACTACGAGAGAACAGATTGTTAATATCGACGTCAGATAAAGGTTTGTTTAGTTTGGCTCACTGCCAACGTAGAGCATTTAAATACAGCCTCAACAGGGGAACGGCTCAGAAAAGGAATCGCAAATGACTAGCCAATATGAAAGATGGATGCATAAAATTTCACGACCAGATATGGTTAATGAGAGGACATATCCTCTTCCGTTACCCCACAAGGAGTGCCTGGAGCCTGAAGTGCGTTCATCAAAAAATGGTCCGGGCATCTGTGGTCGGTCAAAGCTGGTCCACGGGCCGGAGTCCATCGAGAAGCCCCGGGAGCGTTCGGCTTCCATAGGAGCTTGTATGGCTACTGGAGGGTCTCTCCCAAAGACACTCTCTTTAACAGCTGCCCATTCTCCGAGAAGATCCTCAGTCACTTTCAATCTTAATTCAAAGGAGTTCAAAGGGCACCGGAGATTGTCCGTCCCACAAGAGGCAATTTTAATGGCTCCTAAATCCATCCTGAAGAGAGAGAGCCCTCACAGTAGCAATTCTCCGGGAAACCTTAATACCAGGGGCAAGTCTACAAAGCCAACCCCACTCTGTGCTACAAGGGCACCTGTCTCCCTGGGTACCGATCCCAGAAAGTTCAGCCTCCAGGCGGCAAAGTGCAGCTCCGAATTCGCCAGAGTCCTCCTGGAGCTCCAGACAGAGGGTCAGGATGACCCGGCACCCACGCCGATGGAGCCACCTGTATGAAGAATTTGAGAATTAAGTTCTTTAATAATTCCCTAAGATTCACCAGGAGGATCGGAATGGAACCCCTTTTGTAATCCGAAATGGAGAATGAAGATGGAGTGAAAACAAATTTAAAAATACAAGAGATTCTGCAGATGCTGGAAATTCAGAGTAACACCCGCAAAATGCTGGAGGAATTCAGCAGGTCAGGCAGCATCTACGGAGAGGAATAACGGATGTTTCTAGCAGAGACCTTTCATCAAATTTAAGAACTCTTTTTAAATACTGTATTTTCTGTATTATTGCTTAGAAGTAATTATTATCGAAAAGATCTGAGTGTGTTTATTTCTTAATCCTAGATTTTTCCATGTACCTGCAGATGCTCTATAATAAAATAATATTTTTATCACTTTATCTGTAGGTCTAAGTCAAGTTTGTTTGGGTATATTTAATATAACCTGAGAAAGAACTTTGCATCTTGAGACATTTGAGCACCATCGAATTATTACTCTAATGCTAGGGGTACATTGTTGGGTTAAACTCCATCTGAATTCAGTCCATTCTGAATTAATTGATTCCAAATGCATAACTAACATTTAACAAACTCAAAGTAAAACGAAAATGTGATCTTGACAATCACGGTTCTCGGTATATCACATTAGATTAATCACAACTGAAATCATTACGGAGCAGCATCTGGAAAGTGATATGGATGTGGGTTAAGGGAGGGAATCTGTCCAAAACAATAAGAGAATATTTGGTGAGAAAATATTGGGCTCAGTGTAGAATGATTTACCTCTAAGTGAGGTGGAGTGGTTTAAGTACAGAAAGGAACTATTCTGATTGACTGTATAAGAATGCTACATCCCAATAGAATTGCTACATACCACCAGAATGAATAACCTGCTAAGTTCTTGGTTGTTGGAATGGCTACCAGCATAAAAGCCAGGACCAACAGGCTCCGGGACAGCTTCTTCCACCAGGCCATCAGACTGATTAACTCATGCTGACACAACTGTATTTCCATGTTATATTGACTATTCTGTTGTACATGCTACTTATTATAAATTACACATTGCATATTTAGACTGAGATGTAACATAAAGATTTTTACTCCTCATGTACATGAAACATGTAAGTAATAAAGTCAATTCAATTCAAAAGTACAATAAACGCATTGGTTTGTAGGAGTAAAACCTACCAAGTTACGTGTTTAGCATAAGGTGCACCAATAACAGTTACCCTGCAGTTCAATACTTAAATGTCGGTAACTTACTTTCCCAAAGAATAACAAAGTTAATGGTACTGAAATACAAACTGATCAGAAGTTTAGATGTTTAAATTGAATTGTCAGATTCTTCCACAAACATTTGTATATCTCCACCACCCACGTATAAATGAGATCCAAGCAGCTAAATATGGCTGAAAGTGATTAACGCAACGTAACAGTAGTCAGCTGGTTTGTGTCTGGTACGGAGGAGCCTCTGTACAAGATCAGAAAAAGCTGCAGGAAGTTGGAAACTCAGCCAGCTCCATCATGGGCACTAGTCTCCCTAGCAACCAGGAGACTTTCAAAAGGCAATGCCTCAAAATGGTGGCATTGATCATTAAGGACCTCTACAACCAGGACATGCTCTTTTCTCATTGCCACCCTCAAGAAGGTGGTACAAGAATTGGAAGACACACATTCAGGGTTTCAGGAGCAGCTTCTTCCGCTCCACCATCAGATTTCTAAAAGGACAATGAATCCATGAACACTTCCTCAGTATTTTCCCCTCATTTGCACTATTTTATTTTATTTTATATACATATTATTGTAATTTATAGTTCTTTATTTATATATTTCAATATACCGCTGCCACAAAACAACAAACTTCATGACGTATTTCAGTGTTATTAAACCTGATTCTGATTCTTCATGATTCCCAGCAGCTGGAGACATTGAGTAGGAATCTTGCAGAAAAACAGTTAATACACCATTTGGTTTCCATGGTGGTGGTTTGTTTAAGCGGGGACTTATAGATAGAGTACCATATATAGAGAGAAGGTCAATCAGCTTATTATATCCATGCTGACCTAAAAATTACCTGTTTTGGTTAATCCAATGTTCTGGATCTTGGTGGGTGGGTACTGAATTTGTAAATTGTAATTAAAGTTGCTGCTTCCACTACACTCTCAGGTTATAACTTCCAGACTACTTACTGGCCAAAAGGTAAATTCCTCAAGTTCTTTCAGATCTTTCTACCGATTCGTTTAATAGTATCCCCTTCATAATTGTCCTCTCAGCTGAGGAGTAGGTGTTTCCCATTCACTCAGTGTGTACCTTTTGTAACCTGGGTCCTGATGAAGTGCCTTGACCTCAGACATCAACTCTTTAATTCTCTCCATAGAAGTTGCCTGACCTGCTGAATTCCTCCGGCAGTCTGTGTGTTTCTCCGGATTTCCAGCATCTCTGGAATCTCTTGCATTTCTCATAAATTGCATACCTTGATTAGATCTCCACAATCATTTTACATAACCTAAATTTCCAGGCCTATGTATTTCTGTTTCCTCTCTTGTGATATGACTGTGGCTTTTGCGCTATTTTACACAGCATCAGCTTAATCCACACTGCTCTTATATGCATCTTAGCCTTTAAAGGCAAGAGTCTTCTGAATGATCTTTATCATCCATTTTTCATCATTCATGGAACCGTGGACAGACACTCCAACATCTGTTCATTCTAAACTTATTAGCATCTCATTATTTATTATTGTGTCTTATTCTAAATTCAAGATTGTTTAATGTCATTTCCTGTATACAAGTGTAAAGGAAAACAAAATAATTATTACCCCAGGTCTGATGCAGCTGAAAAAAACCCACAAAAGATAAAAAAAATAATAATTTTTAAAGCACAATAAATAATTACAAATACATACGATGGCTTATATACATAGATTGATTGTATATCTGTAAAGTGGCACTGGGTTGTATGTAAGGTGACTGATGGGCAATAATAAAGAAATGGTGGAATTAATGGGAGGAGGTGTTCATCCATTTTACCACTTGGGGAAAGTAACTGTTTTTGAGTCTGATGGTCCAGCCATGGATGATATGGAGCCTCCTCCCTGATGGGAGTGGGACAAACAGTCCATGAGCAGAGTGGGAGGGATCCTTCATATTGTCATTAGCCTTTTTCCAGCACCCTTCAGTATATATTTATATATGTTGGTGGGTAGTCTGGTGCTGGTAGTGCGTTGGACAATTTTGGTGCCTTCCTGTCTGCTGCGTGCAGTTTTCATGTAAAGAGTGAGGCAGCTTGTTAGGATGCCCTCTACTGCTCATCTGTAGAATAACATGAGCTTGCATGTGCAAAGCTCAGCTCCCTTCGGCCTCCTCAGAAAGTAGAGGCATTTGTGAGCCTTCTTGACTGTGCAGAATGTGTTCTGGGACCAAGAGAGGTTGTGCGTGGTGTGCATTCCCAGGAGGTTGAAACTGCTTTCAGTTTCCACTACTGTGCCTCTGGTGTAAAGAAGGGTGTGAGTGGTGCGAGTTCTCTGGAAATTGATAATCACCTTCTTTGTCTTGTTGACATCAAGGAAGGAGATGGCCATCTTGTTCTCCCCACCCCTCCAAATGCAGTCTGACACTCTTCTTAAATAAATTCCAGTTGCATCTTTTTGACCCATTAGAAATTCTATTGATATCATTGTGCTGCCTACAGTTTTGTTTCCCTCACTTTCAGCCATGCTGCTATTATGCTGACTTAAGTCTGAAGTATTGATATAGGCTCAGAAAACAAAGTTCCACACACTGCACCATAATTTCCTCCATTGCTTCTTTTAATACTTACGATAAATCCTCTAATAGGTCCAGTCTCTACAGAACATAGAATATAGAAAACCTTCAGCACAATACAGGCCCTTTGGTCCACAATGCTGTCGCAAACATGTACCAACTTGAAAAATCACTTAGGGTTACCCATAGCCCTCTATTTTTCTAAGCTCCATGTACCTATCCAGGAGTCTGTTAAAAGACCCTATCGTATCCACCTCCACCACTGTCGCCGGCAGCCCATTCCACGCACTCACCACTCTGTGTATAAAAAACTTACCCCTGATATCACCTCTATACCTGCTTCCAAGCACCTTAAAACTGTGCCCTCTCCTGTTGGCCATTTCAGCCCTGGGAAAAAGCCTCTGACTATCCACACGATCAATGCCTCTCGTCATCTTATACACCTCTATCAGGTCACCTCTCATCCTCCATCGCTCCAAGGAGAAAAGGCCAAGTTCACTCAACCTATTCCCATAAGTCCTGCTCCCCAATCCAGGCAACATCCCTGTAAATCTCCTCTGCACCCTTTCTATGGTTTCTACATCCTTCCTGTAGTGAGGTGACCAGAACTGAGCACAGTACTCCAAGTGGGGTCTGACAAGCGTCCTATAAAGCTGTAACATTACCTCTCGGCTCTTAAACTCAATCCCACGATTGATGAAGGCCAATGCACAGTATGCTTTCTTAACCACAGAGTCAACCTGCGCAGCAGCTTTGAGTGTCCGATGGACTCGGTCCCCAAGATTCCTCTATATTTATCATATCCTCAAAGTGTACATTTAGAACAATACTTGTCTTTAACCTTCATAGTGAAATTATTCCTTCAGTCTCTATTATACTCTACTCTTTCTCCTAGTGCCATTCACTTTTTATTTATAACTCAGTTGAGTTTTTTTTCATTTTACCTCATTATTTTCTCTTTCACCCTTTTTGATTTCTTTATTTCATTTAAATTTTCATTTCTACACTCTCTCTATTCTGCCAAGATAACTATAGTTTTGAGATTGCTGTGTCTTCACCACCCAGCATATCAAGATTTGAAACCACGTTTTATCAAGAACATACTTGGTCTAAACCCTTCAATGTTCCAACAATAAGATGCCCTTGTTTCTAGAATTCTGTTAAAACCTATTTCAACTTTATAGTTCCCCAATTTAGAAATGCCATTCTTCTGTGTTTCTCCTTTTGCAGTGCTAAATCTGACCAGATTATGAGTGTTCATACCAGACAAAGTGTCTATCCACTGACACACCTTCCATGCACTGATATTTATTTCTTAAGCCTGTCTGGGACCACACTCTCTCTTCAACTTTGTTTTCTCTATACCCATTTCCTTGTTTACTCTCCTGGTTTAAGTTATGGAAATTTCATGCACCATAATCCACATGGTTAGATTCATTAGATTCTGGACTAGTTCCTGAGGATTGGAGGGTGGCTAATGTAACCCCACTTTTTAAAAAAGGAGAGAGAGAGAAACCGGGGAATTATAGACCGGTTAGCCTAACGTCGGTGGTGGGGAAACTACTGGAGTCAGTTATCAAAGATGTGATAACAGCACATTTGGAAAGCAGTGAAATGATCGGACAAAGTCAGCATGGATTTGTGAAAGGAAAATCATGTCTGACGAATCTCATAGAATTTTTTGAGGATGTAACTAGTAGAGTGGATAGGGGAGAACCAGTGGATGTGGTATATTTGGATTTTCAAAAGGCTTTTGACAAGGTCCCACACAGGAGATTAGTGTGCAAACTTAAAGCACACGGTATTGGGGGTAAGGTATTGATGTGGATGGAGAATTGGTTAGCAGACAGGAAGCAAAGAATGGGAATAAACGGGACCTTTTCAGAATGGCAGGCGGTGACTAGTGGGGTACCGCAAGGCTCAGTGCTGGGACCCCAGTTGTTTACAATATATATTAATGACTTGGATGAGGGAATTAAATGCAGCATCTCCAAGTTTGCGGATGACACGAAGCTGGGTGGCAGTGTTAGCAGTGAGGAGGATGCTAAGAGGATGCAGGGTGACTTGGATAGGTTGGGTGAGTGGGCAAATTCATGGCAGATGCAATTTAATGTGGATAAATGTGAAGTTATCCACTTTGGTGGCAAAAATAGGAAAACAGATTATTATCTGAATGGTGGCCGATTAGGAAAAGGGGAGGTGCAACGAGACCTGGGTGTCATTATACACCAGTCATTGAAAGTGGGCATGCAGGTACAGCAGGCGGTGAAAAAGGCGAATGGTATGCTGGCATTTATAGCGAGAGGATTCGAGTACAGGAGCAGGGAGGTACTACTGCAGTTGTACAAGGCCTTAGTGAGACCACACCTGGAGTATTGTGTGCAGCTTTGGTCCCCTAATCTGAGGAAAGACATCCTTGCCTTAGAGGGAGTACAAAGAAGGTTCACCAGATTGATTCCTGGGATGGCAGGACTTTCATATGAAGAAAGACTGGATGAACTGGGCTTGTACTCGTTGGAATTTAGAAGATTGAGGGGGGATCTGATTGAAACGTATAAAATCCTAAAGGGATTGGACAGGCTAGATGCAGGAAGATTGTTCCCGATGTTGGGGAAGTCCAGAACGAGGGGTCACAGTTTGAGGATAAAGGGGAAGCCTTTTAGGACCGAGATTAGGAAAAACTTCTTCACACAGAGAGTGGTGAATCTGTGGAATTCTCTGCCACAGAAAACAGTTGAGGCCAGTTCATTGGCTATATTTAAGAGGGAGTTAGATATGGCCCTTGTGGATACGGGGGTCAGGAGGTATGGAGGGAAGGCTGGGGCGGGGTTCTGAGTTGGATGATCAGCCATGATCATAATAAATGGTGGTGCAGGCTCGAAGGGCCGAATGGCCTACTCCTGCACCTATTTTCTATGTTTCTATGTTTCTATGTAAATAGTCATTGCAGTTTTGATCGTCAAAGATACTGAGAAATGGGAATGGAGACACGAACATACCACTGAGGGTGGGTCTGTGCTTTAGTTGTCTCCCTCCAGTTTTGTAGATTCCAAGTTGATGAGGCCAGTGTAGAAGCCACAGTCTTCCACAGATGGGACAAGTAATAGAAATAGGGTGGACAGGTGTGTAGTTGGTGAGGTGTTGCAATTACTTACACTGGGATTTTGTGTACTCCCAATACATGGCCTTGTGGTTGCCAACGTAACCTCAAATACTCCTTTTCCAATGTGATTCGTCATGGGGCAGTACTCCCAAGAATTAGCATGATATTGCATTTTTTCATGTGGCTTTGAGCTCTTTTTCCTATATCCAATTCCTTTCTCTCTTCCATTGAGAGAGCTCAGAACAGTGAATCTACTTAAGGAATCTGGTGTAGCATGCATTTGATGTAGTCAGTCCAGCAAGCATACTGATCATGGCATGGAAAAGGATGCTGATATTGTTAAAGTTTAAAGTAAATATATTATCAAAGTACATATATGACACCATATACAACCCTGAGATTCATTTTCTTGCAGGCATACACAGTAGACCCAAGAAACACAATAGAATCAAAGGAAGACTGCCCTCAATACGATAGACAAACAACCAATGTGCAAAAGGCAGCAAACTGAAAATAGAAACAGAATGAAAAGTAGAAATAATAATAATAATAATAATAATAATAATATATAAATAGTAGTAGTAGTAGTCATACTTTATTGATCCTGGGGGAAATTGGTTTTCGTTACAGTTGCATCATAAATAATAAATAGTAATAGAACCATAAATAGTTAAATAGTAATATGTAAATTATGCCAGTAAATTATAAAATAAGTCAAGGACTTGGCTCAGGGTGTCTGACCCTCCAAGGGAGGAGTTGTAAAGTTTGATGGCCACAGGCAGGAATGACTTCCTATGACACTCTGTGCTGCATCTCGGTGGAATGAGTCTCTGGCTGAATGTACTCCTGTGCCCAACCAATACATTATGTAGTGGATGGGAGGCATTGTCCAAGATGGCATGCAACTTAGACAGCATCCTCTTTTCAGACACCACCGTCAGAGAGTCCAGTTCCATCCCCACAACATCACTGGCCTTACAAATGAGTTTGTTGATTCTGTTGGTGTCTGCTACCCTCAGCCTGCTGCCCCAGCACACAACAGCACACACAAATATTGAGAACATGAGATGAAGAGTCCTTGAGAGCGGGTCCTTAGATTATGGGAGCAGTTCAGTGATGGAGCAAGTGAAATTGAGTAAAGTTACCTCCTCTGTTTCAACAGCCTAAGGGTTGAAGGGTAATAACTCTTCCTGAATCTGGAGCTGTGGGTCCTGAAGTTGCTGTGCCTTCTACCCAATGGTAGCAGCAAGACGAGTGTGTGGCCTGGGTCTTTGATGATGGATGCTGCTTTTCTGCGACAGCACTCCATGTAGATGTGTTCAGTGGTGGGTAAGGTTTTACCCATGACAGACTGAGCTCTATCCCAAACAAGAGAAAATCTGACAATGCTGGAAATCTAAGCAACACACACAAAATACTACTGAAGGAACTCAGCAGGCCAGGCAGCATCTATGGAAGAGAATAAACAATTGATGTTTTGAACCAACACCCTTCATCAGGAATGAGCCGTATCAACTACTTCTTGTAAGAGTTCTGTCGGAAATAAGAGCAAAGAGGAAATAAGACTGCTTATTCAATTAAAAGTAATTCCATATTTTTATCAACACAAGAGATTCTGCAAATGCAGGAAATCCAGAGTAACACATTCAAAATGCTGGAGGAACTCAGCATCAAAGGAGGGGGATGAAGAGTCAGTGATTCTGTCTGAGACCCTTCAGCTGTCCTAATGAAGGATCTTGGCCAAAAATGTCCACTGTTTATCTAATTCCACAGATGCCGCCTGATGTACTGAGTTCCTCCAGCATTTTGTGTGTGCTACTCTATTTTTTAATTTTATTGTTTCTTTTTGAGAGGTTTTAGATACAATGGCAGCAAAATAGTGGACAGGTTTTCATAGTATATACCAAATTACTCATACATGGCAATTCCAAACCTTTCTTTACAAATTGCTAACATTAACTTCGCAGATGGAACAATTATAACCTATTATATCTGAAATGTTTAAAAGCAACTAAATTGTAATAACTGATCTGTTCATGGATCAAAAATGAATTTACTCACGGCTTAATCCCCTGGGAATTTGAAAGACCCCCTTTACAGTACCCTTGGAATGTAGAATGCTGAGGGATAACCTTTTAGAAGCAAAATCATGATCTTTCCCGTAGGGTAGGGGAGAGACATCTTGAGCGTATAGGTTTAAAGTAAGCTTGAGGGGGTGGGGGAGGACCCGAGGGAAACTTCTACACACACCCAGTCTGTGGAATCAACGACCAGTGGAAGTGGTGGTGAGGGAAACAGTTACAATTAGGGCATTGGGGCAGATTCATGGGAAGGGAAGGGAAGAATGGAATTGAACTTGACAAGTTGGGCTGAGCTCGTTTTCGCGCGGTTTGACTCTAAACGACCAGCTCACTGGTTCCCTCACTTTCCCGCAGTCCTGTATGCCTTCTTGTACTGCGGAGTTCACAGATAACGTTCTTTGAGGGAGGACCACTTTTAAGAGGAAATAACACGGCAGATGCCTTTGGGAAACACGCAGGTGAAGATAATTCAAGCTGAAAACAATTTTCGCTTTGGGATTGTCCTCGCTTTCCCAGTCGTGCCTGTTAAAGAGTTTACGAACTTAAGCCTGAAATCCACGCGGGAGACGAGACTCAAACATGAAAACCAACATAAAATGCCCCAGATGACTTGAACGTTCACATCCCCAATTGCCAAATTAGCCAGAAAAAAAACCCCGAATAAATCATTTTGGAAGCACAAAAATGCTGCTTTATTCTAATCTGTACTTCCCACTCTGAAACTGGAGGCTTTTCCAAAAACAGAGCATTTTCCCCTGCTTAATGTTTTTAAACCGCAGAAGTGGAAGGTTTATTTGGCGCATTCTTGGAGGAGCTAGATTACTGCAATAACATTCAGAAATAAGGTTCAAGCAAAAATGAAACTTGCTGGAACCCCAGACAGCCCGCAATAACAAGAGCGGGATATGTTCCTTATGAACAGGTTTGGATCGGTTTGGATCTGTGCCACAGTGGTTACTGCCGCTTTAAGAAAGTGCTGGCGACTCCAACCCCCTTGAAAACTGATCTTGCTTCTGTAAGTTTTTTTTTTCAGGGATTTGTATTCAGTGCCCAGCGATAGATTAGCCACAACACACACATACAGCAAACCACATGGATCTCGTTAGATAGGCTGTTATTTGCATTCTGTAACGCACCTTCAAAGGATGCGCAGTGGTCAGAGGGCAGGGAGGAAAGAAGCAGAGAAAGTTAGCGCAAATTGGTGAGAGATCAAAGCAGCCCTAATTTCGCCAAGCAACGCTGCACGGTGTGGAGAAGGATTTCTGACCCTCTTCTCTACGGGATCGGACGGAGTCAGAATGAGGTGGCTCCATATCCTTGTGGTACTGACCGTCCTGAGAGAAAGTTGGGGCTGTCAGCTGCCCCACGACTGGAGACCACAAAGTGAGCCGTGCCGGGCTGAACTGGCCGAAATTATCCTCTACGCAAAGGTGTTGGCTATCTACAAGGACACGTACAGCGTGCATAACTACCTGCCGTGGCAGTATGACACAGACCTCTTCTATTCTGCAGAAGTGGAGCTGCTTTGTGACCAGGCCTGGGGCAGTATGCTGGAGATGCCAGCCGGAGCCAGGTTTAACTTGACTGGGCTCGGTTACTTCCCCTGTCACTCTTATACCGTCGTGGAGAACAACACCTACTACTTCTTCGTGAGGTAGGACAATCTCCTGGGTAGAGACCGGGGACAGTGAGAGGCAGCGTGCGTCTATGGTCATATGGGATGGGGGGGGGGTGGATTGCTTTACTCTGGCAAATCAACGCCTCAAAATTGGGGTTCGTTTTACCCATAGTTCTGAGACGCAATCCCCACTATTAGATTTGCAATCCCGGATACAATGTGGCATGAAATCAGTTAACAACGATCACGGTTCCCACAGATGTTGAGAATCATTTAGTTTGATTGGACGTGTACACTCGTACTTCGTTGAGCTTGGCTCTCTGATCCATTTCCCATGGGTGAAGTGTCAGCAACTTCAGGGATTCCCCAAGAAGCTATTTAAACCTCTGTCTCCACACACTCAATTACCACGGGTTTAGACTCAACGACTATTAGTGAATGTGTGCGTTACTTTACTTGCTATCTACAGTATCTCCTTGTGACAATGGACCCTGACTGTTCAGGATATAATTTAGATAAAATCCAAGAAATAACAGTGCAATTTGTTAGAGTTGTCAGGGTGAACATTGAAAAATTGATTTAACCATTGCCTGAGGTGACCATTGAAACTTTCATTAATGAGTAGAAAATGATGGAGTGTTGGGGCCTTGAGGGAACTGTAACTGAGGAGTTTGCTGCACAAGATATACCAGGGAAAAGGATTCAGTCATCCACTATAGGTGGAAATGCTTATTTATACAGTACCATACTATTCTGCTAACTGAACTATCGCTTGGTAAATAATTGAGTTTGCACATGGGCTGGTTCAGGGACCGAGGTGGAAGTATGCATTTATTTGGTCTTCTGATGAGGGTAGATTTGATTTCTGTCCCATGGAGGAGTCTCTTTTCAGCTCTTCTAAATATCATACAGCCAAGAAGTTGTGCTTGTCCATTTGTTAGCAATGATATCTCCCTGGATGCCAGTTAGAAAAGAACTGCAGGAGACGCCTGTCTGATGCCGGTAAAAGCCTCACAATGCCAGACTGGAACGGATATGAAAAACAGGGTTTTTTTTTTGTCTAAAAGCAAATGTTTTTCTCTATCTAATTGAGTTATTCCACTGTCTCTGATGGAGAATTTTTAATCTTTATTCAGACAACATTGTCTGCTGAATTGCCACATTCCTGTTCAAATACAAACATATGTGACCATCTGAACAAAATATTAATTCTGGAGCTGATGTTTCAATCTGAAGTAGCTGCTTCATTCCAGAAGCACGTCTAGGTGTCAGCCTCATCACCTTGCTGTCTTACGTTGAAAAACACATGAGATTCTGCAGATGCTGGAAATCCAGAACAACACACATAGAAAGCTATAGGAACTCAGCAGGTCAGGCAGCTTCTATGGAAATGAATAAATAGTTGACGTTTTGGGCTGAGACCCTTCATCAGGATTCTAAAGGAAGGAGGAAGACACTAAAATAAAAAGGTGGTTAGAGGAGAAGAAGGACTAACTAGAAGGTTTTAGGTGGGAAAGGTAAAGGGCTGGAGAAGAAGGAATCTTATGTTGATGTTTTTATCTGATGCAAATATTTCTATAACTTTATGTTTCCAAAGAGTTGAAATATGATATTCACTTAAATGCAGATGATTCTGTCCAGATTTAGAAGAGGTGGATGTCTGTCAGATAGAAATGTCCCATTCTTTATGGTACCTGTGGTTCTATGTTTCTGCTGCAGTTGTATTTGTCCAGATGAAGACATGTGCATCCATCTGATCAAAATATTACATTTGTCCAGCAGAGGTCATTTTATCTACTGCAGATGCTTCCGCCTTGGCACAGATACACACTTCAAACTGATAGAGATGCACCATTTTCATCTTTTGCTGATTTCTCTAATTCATTGCAGATGTTCCAATCCACAGATACCTCTATTTGATGCAGATGTTTCACAACGAGATAAACATTTTTTTGTTAATGGAAAACAGCTATCCCTGTCCATCAGATATGATGGTGAGGTTGCAATCTGTCTTCATTTCAGGGGTTGGAGGTGCTTCTACCTCATGGAGACTTTTGAGTCCATATTTATGCCCACCAAATTAAAATGGTAGTGGTTCAAGGATGCAGATACAGATGTTTTCTGCCATCTGATAAAGATGTATGGAATCAGAATGAAAAACCTCATATGCTGGAAAGTATCTGTTAGGTCAGGAGAGATCTGTAGCAAGAGAAACTGAGCTACCATTTTAGGTCAATGACCTTTCGTCAGAATTTCTATTGAAATCACTGTGGGTGTGACAGAATATGATTGGCAACAAAATTGGGATTATAAACATGAGAAAGTCTGCAGATGTTCGAAAATCAAACAACACATATAAAATGCTGGAGGAACTCAGAAAGTCAGGCAGCATCTATTGAAATTAATACACAGTCAATGTTTTGGGCCAAGAGTCTTCCTCAGGACTGAAAAAGAAGGGGGAAGATATCAGAATGAAAAAAGGGGAAGGAGGTTACCAAGAAGGTGGTAAGTGAAGCCATGTGGGTGGCAAAGGTAAAGTGCTGGAGAAGAAGAAATGTGATAGGAGAGGAGAGTAGACCATAGGAGAAAGGGAAGGAGGAGGTGACCCAGGGGGAAGTGATAGACAGGTGAGAACAGGTAAAAGGTGGAATAGAAGAGTTGGGGGGGGTAGGTTGGAGGCTACCCAGACAGAACATAAAGTGTTGCTCCTCCATCCTGATGCTGGTCTCATCTTGGCACAAGAGGAGACCATGGACCAACAGGTCTGAGTTGGAATGGGAATGGAATTGAAATATTTGGGCACCAGGAGGTTTTACTTTTGGTGGATGGAACGAAAGTGTTCGAAAACGCAGTCCCCAAATTTATGATGGGCATAACCAATGTAGTGGAGGCTGCATTGGGAGCACTGGACCCAATAGACAGCTCCAGCAGATTTGCAAGTGATGTGCTGCCTCACTGTAAGGACTGTTTGGGGCCCTGAATGGAGGGGAAGGAGGAGGTGACTGGGCAGGTGTAGCACTTAGGCAATTTGCAAGGGTAAGTGCTGGGAGGGACAAATGAACAGGTGAATCATGGAGGAAACGTCCTTGTGGAAAGCGGAGTGGGAGGGAGGTAAAGATAAATTTATTGGTAGAATCCTTTTAGAGATGGCGAAAGTTGCGGAAGATGATGTGGTGGATGCGGAGGCTCATGGTGTGGTAGGTAAGGAAAAGTGGGACTATGTTTCAATCAAAAATATTCCAAAATGTAATGATTACTAAAAGGTCAAATGAAACTATTAAAAGCATTCAAATATTTTTTTGGGAAAATAATGACATGAGATGGTGCATTCCATTGGTGAATGAATTGTCTCCAGAACACAGGAGACAGCTAGAAAACTGTTAACAAGACTTTTTGTTTGGATTTTTTTAATTTAATTTTAACCAATAGGAAGAATGTTTAAAGTAGCTTTGAAGACTGTCACTAAAAATTAAACTCATTCTTGGTCTGTGAACGGAAAAGCTTTGATATTATTCAAGGACAACTATAATTACAGAATCTTAAGTGAAAATGAACAGACTTCAACACTTCACTTCAACGATAGTTTTTAGGTGAGAATTCCAGAATTTTCACTCAAAATTAACACTGATATATTCTGAGGTTAGGATGGTGTTGCATTTTATTTGTGGAGCTACATAGGGATTCCCATGTGGCTCTAGGTGGTAGAGATGTTTGATCGGATGTGTCAAAACAGAATTAGTAAGTTGATGGACTGCATCTTGTAGATGGTCCATGCAGAAAACAAGTTGCTATAATGGTAACACACACTGTTACTATTATAGCAACTGACGAAGGGTGTCGGCCTGGAACATCAACTGTGCTTCTTCCTATGGATGCTGTCTGGCCTGCTGTGTTCCACCAGCATTTTGTGTGTGTTGCTTGAATTTCCAGCGTCTGCAGATTTCCTCGTGTTTGCACTGCTATAATAGTAGAGAGAGTGAAATGTTTAGAGTGGTGGGTGAGAACCCAATTAAGCTATTTTGTTCTGGATTTAATTGACTATAGGCAATGGTGTTGAAGATGTTTGAAAACAGGATGTAATACATAAACAACAGGAATTCTGCAGATGCTGGAAATTCAAGCAACACACATAAAAGTTGCTGGTGAACGCAGCAGGCCAGGCAGCATCTCTAGGAAGAGGTGCAGTCGATGTTTCAGACCAAGACCCTTCGTCAGGACTAACTAAAGGAAGAGTGAGTAAGGGATTTGAAAGTTGGAGGGGGAGGGGAGATCCAAAATGATAGGAGAAGACAGGAGGGGGAGAGATGGAGCCAAGAGCTGGACAGGTGATAGGCAAAAGGGATACGAGAGGATCATGGGACAGGAGGTCCAGGAAGAAAGACGGGGGGGGGGGGACCCAGAGGATGGGCAAGGGGTATATTCAGAGGGACAGAGGGAGAAAAAGGAGAGTGAGAGAAAGAATATGTGTATAAAAATAAGTAACAGATGGGGTACGAGGGGGAGGTGGGGCATTAGCGGAAGTTAGAGAAGTCGATATTCATGCCATCAGGTTGGAGGCTACCCAGACAGAATATAAAGTGTTGTTCCTCCAACCTGAGTGTGGCTTCATCTTTACAGTAGAGGAGGCCGTGGATAGACATGTCAGAATGGGAATGGGATGTGGAATTAAAATATGTGGCCACTGGGAGATCCTGCTTTCTCTGGCGGACAGAGCGTAGATGTTCAACAAAGCGGTCTCCCAGTCTGCGTCGGGTCTCGCCAATATATAAAAGGCCACATCGGGAGCACCGGACGCAGTATATCACCTCCTGTCCCATGATCCTCTCGTATCCCTTTTGTCAATCAACTGTCCAGCTCTTGGCTCCATCCCTCCTCCTCCTGTCTTCTCCTATCATTTTGGATCTCCCCCTCCCCCTGCAACTTTCAAATCTCTTACTAACTCTTCCTTCAGTTAGTCCTGACGAAGGGTCTCGGCCTGAAACGTCGACTGTACCTCTTCCTAGAGATGCTGCCTGACCTGCTGCGTTCACCAGCAACTTTGATGTGTGTTGCTTGTAATACATAAACTCTTGTCTGGACATGACACTTGTCTAGACAAGGAGAATAAGACTTCAAAACTGCCTGATCTGCTTCACCATGTCCATTAGACTTATGAAAAAAAGGAGGGTTCATAAGAAGCAGACCAGGCCAAGACTAAAACTTGAGTCTGCCTGTCATTGCCACCGAACAGCACGTTCAAATCACATTGAGGAAAATCTTCATTAGAATAGTATTTCTGTAGCTAGTCTTTTTAAACTTATGTAAATAGTGATATTCCAGAATATTGATAGAGAGTAGGGAGAGGAGCAGATTTCAGTTCTGATAATGCTCTGAATGACATTGTTATGTGAGGAATTGAAAATGAAACGCAGCACTGAAATCATCTGGGAACGACTTTGCTTTGGATCACATAAAGGAAGGAAGATCATCAACAAAATAAGTGAAGGTGATTGCTTTCAGGATATTTTCTTGAGCCACTAGCAACGTTCTGGCGTTTGCTAATATAGGTCAAATGGATTTTGCATTTAATTCCCTGCATTTCAGTTCATATTAATTGCTTTAGCAGTTATTTAGCAGTTATTAGCAGTCGTAATAACTGATGACAGACTTTGAAGTTCATTTGCAAGGTCTAATAAAGCAAACAAGATTATTTGGAAATTAATGCTCATACCAAGATGATTTGGCATGTAATAAAGGAAAAGTAAACATGAGCATATTTATCAAAGGATTTCAATAACAGACATAATTAACACACAACATACATCAAAGTTGCTGGTGAACGCAGCAGGCCAAGCAGCATCTATAGGAAGAGGCGCAGTCGACGTTTCAGGCCGAGACCCTTCATCAGGACTCGGCCTGAAACGTTGACTGCGCCTCTTCCTATAGATGCTGCCTGGCCTGCTGCGTTCACCAGCAACTTTGATGTATGTTGCTTGAATTTCCAGCATCTGCAGAATTCCTGTTGTTTGCGTTATAATTAACACACATCTTCCTTTACAGGTACACACAAATATCAAAATATTTATATTACTTTAGTTTATAGTTAATGTAAAAACACGGACTGAGTTATAGTGGAGCCCCATCGCTGAACTGTTCCCATAATCTATGGACTCTTCGTCTCATGTTCTCGGTATTTATTGCTTATTTACTTATTATTTTCTTTCTTTTTATATTCATACAGTTTGTTATACTTTGCATTCTGGTTGTCCACCCTGTCGGTACAGTCTTTCATTGATTCTATTATGGTTATTGGATTTATTAAGTATGCCTGCAAGAAAATGAATCTCAGGGTTGTATATGTATGTTGATAATAAATGTACTTTTAACTTTGACCTTTGTCAGCATACCACCAAAGATTTCTAGCACAAAACTTGAAAGAAAATTCAGGATAAAATTCTCAAAGCAAAAGAAGTGTCATAGAACATAGAACATAGAATAGTACAGCACAGTACAGGCCCTTCGGCCCACAATGTTGTGCCGACCCTCAAACCCTGCCTCCCATATAACCACCCCACCTTAAATTCCTCCATATACCTGCCTACTAGTCTCTTAAACTTCACTAGTGTATCTGCCTCCACCACTGACTCAGGCAGTGCGTTCCACGCACCAACCACTCTCTGAGTAAAAAAACCTTCCTCTAATATCCCCCTTGAACTTCCCACCCCTTACCTTAAAGCCGTATCCTCTTGTATTGAGCAGTGGTGCCCTGGGGAAGAGGCGCTGGCTATCCACTCTATCTATTCCTCTTATTATCTTGTACACCTCTATCATGTCTTCTTTCATCCTCCTTCTCTCCAAAGAGTAAAGCCCTAGCTCCCTTAATCTCTGATCATAATGCATACTTTCTAAACCAGGCAGCATCCTGGTAAAGCTCCTTTGTACCCTTTCCAATGCTTCCACATCCTTCCTATAGTGAGGTGACCAGAACTGGACACAGTACTCCAAGTGTGGCCTAACCAGAGTTTTATAGAGCTGCATCATCACATCGCGACTCTTAAACTCTATCCCTTGACTTATGAAAGCTAACACCCCATAAGCTTTCTTAACTACCCTATTCACCTGTGAGGCAACTTTCAGGGATCTGTGGACATGTACCCCCAGATCCCTCTGCTCCTCCACACTGCCAAGTATCCTGCCATTTACTTTGTACTCTGCCTTGGAGTTTGTCCTTCCAAAGTGTACCACCTCACACTTCTCCGGGTTGAACTCCATCTGCCACTTCTCAGCTCACTTTTGCATCCTATCAATGTCTCTCTGCAATCTTCGACAATCCTCTACACTATCTACAACACCACCAACCTTAGTGTCCTCTGCAAACTTGCCAACCTACCCTTCTACCCCCACATCCAGGTCGTTAATAAAAATCACGAAAAGTAGAGGTCCCAGAACAGATCCTTGTGGGACCTGTCACAATCCTCCAATCTGAATGTACTCCCTCCACCACGACCCTCTGCCTTCTGCAGGCAAGCCAATTCTGAATCCACCTGGCCAAACTTCCCTGGATCCCATGCCTTCTAACTTTCTGAATAAGCCTACCATGTGGAACCTTGTCAAATGCATTACTAAAATCCATATAGATCACATCCACTGCACTACCCTCATCTATATGCCTCATATCTGTCAACACACACAAAATGCTGGGAGGAACTCAGCAGGCCAGGCAGCATCTACAGAAAGGAGTAACGCTTGGCGTTTCGGCCTGAGACCCTTCTTCAAGCCTGAGAAGTCAACTGTTTACTTTTGCCTGGCCTGCTGAGTTCCTCCAGCATTTTGTGTGTGTTGCTTGGATTTCCAGCATCTGCAGACTTTCTCTTGTTTGTGAAGTGTCATATCTGTCACAAGGTTTGGTTCAGTGTGCATGGAATTGAGAACTGTCATTTAAGCTGCACTCTTCCACTTTAAAGTCAGTTTTCCAGAGTTGGTATAGGTGTTGTAAACCATTCAGAAAGTACAACTCATTTCTACAAATACACCAACTTAAGAAACCTAATGACTACAATAAGGCACCTCTCAGGCTGAAGGAGCAACCATTCATATTTCATTTAGCGAGCCTTGAACCTGATGGCATAAACGGTGATTCCCCCAACTTCCAGTAATTTTACCCCTCCCTGCTCTTCAATTCCCCTCTCTGTCCTCTGACAGGTTCTCCTTAACGGCCTATCACCTCTCCCTGGTGCCCCTTCTCCTTCCCTTTCTCACATGATTCACTCTCCTCTCCTATCAAATTCCTTTTTCGCCAGCCGTTTCACTTTTCTACCCATCACCTCCCAGTTTCTTTCTTCATCTCCCCTCTTCCACCCACCTGGCTTCACCCATCACATTCCAACGTGTCCTCCTCCTTCTTATTCTGGCATCTTCCCCGTCCTTTCCATTCCCGATGGAGAGTCTTGTTCTGAAATATCAATGTTTAGTCATTTTTATAGATGCTGAGTCCCTCCAGGTCTTGTGTAGGTTGCTCTCAATTGAGGAAAGCCTTGCAATAATTTCAAAAATGAGAACTCAGAAGTAGCCTTGAAGTCTACTTTGGACCAGAGTCATCTGTAACCAGCAAACGACCTTCATTCATTAGATCTGTTTATTTTCCATCATCTTTTGCAACTGAATTACTAAGGCCACTGACCGTAAGAGCATGAGTTATAGGAGCAGGATTAGGCCATTTGGCCCATTGATTCTGCTCCATTATTTCATCATGGCTGATCCAATTATCCTCTCAGCCCCAGCCTCCTGCCTTCTCCCCATATCCCTTCATGCTCTGACCAATCTGCCTTAAATATACATAAAGTCTTGGCCTCTGCAGCTGCCCATGGCAATGAATTTCACAGATAAGGTTGTAAATACCAACATATCACTGTATTCTACATCAGATATAATTACAAATAGATCAGTCAGGAACCTTTTCATGAACTAGTCAGAATAAATTAATGTCACCTTGATTGTCATTAACTCCAATACACTTACATACAGAACCTTATTAACAATAGGTAAACAATACAATTACTTGCATTTATATAAAAAAAAATTATCAAGTTAAATGCAATGCATTTGTAATATATCAATGCCATGGTAGTCATGGTAATTTTACATCTGAAACTGCACATTGTTGTTATCTTAAAATGAAATAATTATTTCCATAGGCTGAAAACGTTGCTTTGTGTATATCATCATTTATATGATCTGACCACTGGGGAAAGAGGTTTAATGCCATAAATCATGTAGCGAGACCATCTAGTAACTTCTGCTATAACTATGCTGTAAATCACACAGCCAAACTGCTAGATAACACATAAGATACATTAATCAACTTAATAATTGTACTTCATTTTGTTTTAAAATACCTCCATGGATTGGTGGTGTTCTAACTTGGGCTGGGTTTAGGGCAACTGAGAAACTCAAAGTCCAGTTTGAATTAGGTGCCAATCATTACAGCGGTTAGAGCGACACTATTGCAGCTCGGGGCACAGAGTTCAGAGTTCAATTCCAATGTCATCTGTACGACCTCCCCGTGGAATGCATGTTCTTCTTCTCTCTGGGCACTCTGGTCACCTCCCATAATCTAAATATGTACCAGTTGGGAGGTTATTTGGTCTTTGTAAATTGTCCCATGATTAGGCTGGGGATAAATGGTGGGTCGCTGGACGGCGTGATTCAAAGAACCAGAAGGGCCTATTCCATGCTGTATCTCAATAAATAAAAAAACAA
This sequence comes from Mobula hypostoma, assembly GCF_963921235.1. Lineage (NCBI taxonomy): Eukaryota > Metazoa > Chordata > Chondrichthyes > Myliobatiformes > Myliobatidae > Mobula > Mobula hypostoma. Next base: position 3,585,358 of record NC_086111.1, read on the forward strand.
AACAGAAGATTTCTCTTCTCTCTAAAGGGCATCAGATATAATTTTAGAATAAACTACCTGTTTCACTATTACTAGTTTTTCATTTAGAATTTATATTCCCCAAATATTTGGTTTGAGGTTTGATTACTTAAGCTGTGACTATACTGGTCTGTTTTGTCAGATCATAAGTTAGCATCAAATAAGAAACTGAACACATAAAATTCTCTAACCACGTACAGATCTGGTGAATTTACATCATGGGTCTGCAACGCTAGGGCATTAACTTATATCTGTGTCGGTGCACGTACTTGCTCTCTTACTTATTATGAGAGTGAAAGAGACCATTCAGTCCATCTTGTCCATGCAAGCTCACAGAACAGGAGTCGCATCAATTCCATTTCACTGCACCCCTGCACTTTATTCTCTTTTACATGCTCATTAACTCCCCTGGGATTCTCTTTGCTGTTCAGTTACATTAAAGAGTTATTTATTTTCCCCGGCATATCCTTTGGATGTGGAAGGAAACCCATACGTTTATGGGGAAAGATTCTGATCCCTTTATCCCCGGAGCTAATAATCCAGCCTTTCTGTTAACCTGCTTCATGATTGCTGTTTTCACAACAACAGAGATTAGTCTTCAAAAGTAATTTATTGGTTCATCAGAATGAAGTATTTAAAGCACATAAAATACCTGCAGGGCTTGATGAGGTAAACACTAACATACAAATTTAAATTGAGGAATTCCCTTTCCAATCATATGTAATGCTTTCAGAATATTCTCTTGACATTCGAAAACGTGTTCCAAATGACCGTAAGAAGTAGAAGCAGGAATGAATCATTCAGCCCCAGAATTTGCTCTCGCATTTGTTGGGATTGTTTCACACATTCCTGCAACAAGTCCATTTCTCTTGACTCTCTTATCCTCCAGGCATTCAATTATTTTTCCTTTAGAGATGCAGTGCAGAACAGGCCTTTCCAACTCTTCAAGCTGCACTGCCCAGCAACCCCGATTTAGCCCTAGTGTAATCACGGGATAAATCACCACGGCCAATTAACCTACTAACTGGTACATCTTTGGAATGTGGGAGGAAACCAGAGCACCGGGAGAAAACCATCGTGGTTTATGGGGAGAACATACAAACTGGTTATGGGGGCCATCAAGATGGAACTCTAAACCCCAACGCCCTGATGTGTAATAGTGTCACACTAACTACTACGCTGCCACTTTATTAATATGGATAAATGTGAAGTTATCCACTTTGGTGGCAAAAATAGGAAAACAGATTATTATCTGAATGGTGGCCGATTAGGAAAAGGGGAGGTGCAACGAGACCTGGGTGTCATTATACACCAGTCATTGAAAGTGGGCATGCAGGTACAGCAGGCGGTGAAAAAGGCGAACGGTATGCTGGCATTTATAGCGAGAGGATTCGAGTACAGGAGCAGGGAGGTACTACTGCAGTTGTACAAGGCCTTGGTGAGACCACACCTGGAGTATTGTGTGCAGTTTTGGTCCCCTAATCTGAGGAAAGACATCCTTGCCATAGAGGGAGTACAAAGAAGGTTCACCAGATTGATTCCTGGGATGGCAGGTCTTTCATATGAAGAAAGACTGGATGAACTGGGCTTGTACTCGTTGGAATTTAGAAGATTGAGGGGGGATCTGATTGAAACGCATAAGATCCTAAAGGGATTGGACAGGCTAGATGCGGGAAGATTGTTCCCGATGTTGGGGAGGTCTAGAACGAGGGGTCACAGTTTGAGGATAGAGGATAGAGGGGAAGCCTTTTAGGACCGAGGTTAGGAAAAACTTCTTCACACAGAGAGTGGTGAATCTGTGGAATTCTCTGCCACAGCAAACTGTTGAGGCCAGTTCATTAGCTATGTTTAAAAGGAAGTTAGATATGGCCCTTGTGGCTACAGGGGTCACGGGGTATGGAGGGAAGGCTGGGTTCTGAGTTGGATGATCAGCCATGATCATAATAAATGGCGGTGCAGGCTCGAAGGGCCGAATGGCCTACTCCTGCACCTATTTTCTATGTTTCTATGTTTCTATATACTTCTGAGATATAACTCAGTGACATTGTCTCCTCAGCTCTCTTTAGCAAAGAATTCCAAAGACTCAGTATGCTGGTGAAGAAGTTTCTTCTCATATCATCTCAGTTCTGAATTGCCAACACTTATTTTGAGGCTATGAACCCTAGACATCCCTGAATTTACTTCACCAAGCCCTAGAAATATTTAATGTGCTCTAGATATTTCATTCAGACAAATTAATAAATTACTTTTGAAGACTACTCTCCATTGTTATGAAGATGGCAAGTATTATGCAGATTTGGAGGAAAGGGTGGATTTTTAGCTCTGAAGATGAAGGAATCACAATCACTGATTATCACTAACATCTGCCATGAAGTTACTTGTTTTGTGGCAGCAGTACGATGTACCACAAATGCAAATCACTGCTATCCAGGAGCAGGTACAAACATTCTCTGATGTATACCATGATATCGTTTACAAATAAAACAGCAATAGTTGGCATCACTTTGTTGGGCTAAAAGATCTGATCAGCAGTAAGCTGCCTGTGCTTACAGTTTAGTTCCATTAAATTTAGACCTGTCAGTTTATGACAACAGACTGTTGTATTCTGGAACAGAACATGGCTTGGATGTACACTAAAGCAGGGGATATAGTGACCTGCCTTGAATAAGATTCTGAAATTTCCACTTGCTTTTAGGCTGGATGAAAGTTACAACATTGTGCCACATGGAATCAATTTCCAGGATCCGATTTTCCCTGACACTGCTGAGAACAACCAAATGTTTGCCAGTCTCTTCCAGTTCTCCAACTGTACCAGTGGCGCCCATCATCATATATATTCAGCTGAATGGGATCTGCAAGAGGACAATCGGGTAGGGCTTCCTTGATTAGTTTATTTAATACATTAGAAGTCCAGAATAGCCTTATCATTGAATATTACTGTACTTGTATAATATGATGTACAAAATGCATAATCTTCTACGTTGGTTTGTATTGCTCAGTTGGACACCTACACATCCGATAAAAGATTGCCCAACATATGCACACTGGGAGCGTGCTGCCAGTTTCAGGCCACTTTGACAAGCAAGCAATCTCATCTTGTCTTCTGTATATGCCATAAGTTCTTACAGTTCCTTTAGTTGCCTTTCAAATGTAAATCAAAACCCATTTTATTTATTAATTGGGGAACTAAAGAAAGACATCACAGGTAAAGCACTACTACACAGAGTGCTGTCACAGAAAAGCACCACCCATCATCATGGACCCAACCACCCAGGAGATGCTCTCTGATGCAGCTCTGTAAAACTCTGGTTAGGCCACACTTGGAGTACTGTGTCCAGTCCTGGTCACCTCACTATAGGAAGGATGTGGAAGCATTGGAAAGGGTACAGAGGAGATTTACCAGGATGCTGCCTGATTTAGAGAGTGAAGCACCTTCAATAACTCCAAAAGACTGAAGTTGGGTAAAATACTGAAAGGCTTTTAATCGCTGTACAATACGACCTCCAAGGTGAGTGTCTGTCCCCGGACTGAGGGGGAGGGGCAAGATAAACACCTTTATACAGGAATCTGTGGGAGGAGCCACAGGGGCAGTCAGAAGAGGGGCATGTCCAGACAGTTAACCCAGTCACAACATATATACATGGTTTACCACAGAGAGTATGGATTATGATCAGAGATTAAGGGAGCTAGGGCTTTACCCTTTGGAGAGAAGGAGGATGAGAGGAGACATGATTGAGGTGTACAAGATATTAAGAGGAATAGATAGAGTGGACAGCCAGCACCCCTTCCCCAGGGCACCACTGCTCAATACAAGAGGACATGGCTTTAAGGTAAGGGGTGGGAAGTTCAAGGGGGATATTAGAGGAAGGTTTTTTACTCAGAGAATGGTTGGTGCGTGGAATGTACTGCCTGAGTCAGTGGTGGAGGCAGATACGCTAGTGAAGTTTAAGAGACTACTAGACAGGTATATGGAGAAATTTAAGGTGGGGGGTTATATGGGAGGCAGGGTTTGAGGGTCGGCACAACATTGTGGGCCGAAGGGCCTGTAATGTGCTGTACTATTCTATGTTCTATGTACTCACTGCTGCCGTTAGGAAGAGGGTACAGAAGCCTCAGGAACCACATCACCAGGTTCAGGGACAGTTATTACCCCTCAACTGCCAGTTTCTTGAAACAGAAGGGCATAACTTCACTCAACTTCACTCGCCCCATCACTGAACTGGTCACACCACCTACGACCCACTTTCAAGGGCTCTTCATCTCAAGTTCTTGATATTTATTATTCATTTATTATTGTTATTATTCGTTTTTCCTTTCTTTTTATATTTGCACAGTTTGTTGTCTTGCACATTAATTATTTGTCTGTCCTATTGGCTGTGGCCTTTCTTTGATTCTGTTGTGTTCCTTGGGTCTACTATGTAAGCCCACAAGAAAATGAATCTCAGGGTTGTATCTGGTGACATATATGTACTAAGATAATAAATTTACCTTGAACTTTGACCGTGGCTCTCTGCCTTCTGCCTCAATTCAGATTTTCAACATTCTTGGCCCATAATGTCTTGCCCCCTTGTGTTGGATTTCAGTTAAAGAATTGCATGTCCAACACATGATTAGATCAACCTAGTAGATTTGCTTGTGTCCAGTTGCCTACATACCACGGAGAAGGGGAGCGGGCCCTTCAGTTCATTGTGTCTGTTTGATGACTAGGAAGTTCAAAGGTAGTAACAACTATTAATGGGGAATAAATAACTAACAGAAAGCTTAAGCATTTAGAGTGGCAGGACAAAACTATCCTGCAAGGAGAATAAAGTTGAATTACTCAAATTATTCCTATTCCTGATTTTTTTTATGAATGCACAACACTACGTGGGTTGGTGATAAAAATACTTCTATAATTTACATGCTGGGAATAGGAGACCTAAAGAAGAATTAACTAAGTCCTTCTCATCTTATGTAAGTTTTGTGAAACTTAGAAAACAAGAATCAAATATATGGGCGCTGGCTGTTTGGTCATTAATAATATTTTTATCTCCACAAATCAGTCACATGGTACATCAAGCAGCAAGGCAATTGTACTAAAATTGGGATGAACTTAGATTAAGGGGGTTGTGGGAGCTTAATAGATATGAGAAAGTGCACAGGAAACATACTTATGCCGTTTTGATACGTGACTTACTTCCTTGCAATTTGACATTCAGATCCTGATATTGTCAAGAGTACCACTGTGATGATGGCTTACTCTTTAAGATCTCAAAGAGCTTTTCATTCTATTACTTTGCTGACTTCAGATCAACCTCAACACTGTTCTAGAATCTGGTCTGTGCTTAATCCTATTTCACTGAAGGAACCCTAATGATTCAAGCAACCTCAGAAAACCTTCCTGAAAAAGGATTGAAAAAGCAGACGAGAAGAAGACGATAATCAGTCCAATGCTGAGTAAAACAGCTTGGGATCATAGAGCACCATGGCACAAAACAGGCCATTTGGCCCATCTAGTCTGTAGCAAACTATTATTCTGCCAAGTCTCATTAACCCACACTGGGACCGTAGTTCTCTATTACCTTCCCATCTATGAACTTACCCAAAATTCTCTTAAATGTTGAAATCACCCAAAACAAAAAGGAACTGTACTCTCTGAAATCATTTCACAGTGCTGAGGAATTTAAATAAACCAGTGGTCTGGCATCAAGAATTCTGGTATTATGCATCCACAAAGCACAACCTCAAAACCAAATTTACAAAGCCTCGTTTTCAATTATAACATGTATTTCTTGTTTTGGGAAAGAGCAACAGTTCTGTTTTTGGTTTGAGAAGAATCTATTTTAAATTCCAGCTGTCTGATTCCATTCCAGTGATCTCTATTTTCAGCTTCTCTCGCTGTAATACTGTTTGGCGTGTTTAATTTAATTTTGGAAGAGTGTCAGAGAAGTGGGATATTATATTTTTCTTATGTGAGCTAACACTGTTATGGGCGCTAGAGTGTACATAGGCAAGGCCGTACATCTGGAATGGGAGAATCTGAAGTTCGTAGGGATCCAATCATTGTTTGCCTATTGTCCTGTGTAATCACCTAAAGCAGATGGCAGGGCAAAGGGGCAAAATTCAAAATAAACATTTAACTTCTCTCCTGATGCTTACTCATTCAGTTTCCAGCTAGATGTCAATTTAGGCATCAAAGGCCTATCAAAAGCAGGCAGGAACTAAATAGAAACAGAAAGTGCTAGAAGCACTCAGCAGGTGAGGCAGCATCTGTGGAAAGAGAAGCTGTTAACTGGGGACCATTCACCAATCCTGGGAAGGAGAGACACAAGTTAGAATAGGTAGCAGGTGGGGATGGGTGGGTAAGCTGCTTTATAGTTATATTCTGCTGAAGGCTCTAGGGTGGCGAATGGATGATGTTTGAGAAAATCAGCAAACGTTGCTATTTTGTCGTCTTGTTCATATTTCATGGGTAACATAATGAAGAAGGGAGTCTATCTATTATTCCTCTCTAAGATGTAGGTGTTACTGGCAAAGTCAATGCTGACTGGCCAGCTTGAGTTATTCTTAAGAATGTAATGGTGAACCATCCACTTCAATCAGTGCAGTCTGTGTTGTGAAAGTACTCCACATTGTTGTTGGGGAGGGATTGCCATGATTTGCACTCATCAAAATAACAGAATGATTAATTATGGAGATAAATCTCCAGGTCAGACCAATATCTGACATGGGAAAAGAATTTGTAGACGATTGTCTTCCTGTGCATCTCATAGTCCTACCATCTACATGGTGGAGGTAATAAGCTTCAGAGGCACTGTTGCAGAAGCCTTGCCATATTGCTAGAAGGGACTTGGTAGATTGTACATACTGTTAGCATGGTGCACTGGAGGTGGAGAGAGGGGATACTTTGTGTGATTGATTGGATGGCAATCAAGTCAGATGTTTAGACCTGTATGGTGCAAAAATGATTCCAGGAATGAAAAGGTTATCATACGAGGAATGTTTGATGGCTCTATATCTGTACTCACTGGAATTCAGAAGGATGAGGGGGGATCTCATTGAAACCTTTCAAATGTTGAAAGGCCTAGACAGAGTAGATGTGGAAAGGATGTTTCCCATGGTGGGAGAGTCCAGGACAAGAGGGCACAGCCTCAGGATAGAGGGGCACCCTTTCAAAACAGAGGTGTGGAGAAATTTTTTTAGCCAAAGGGTGGTGAACCTGTGGAATTTGTTGCCACATGCAGCTGTGGAGGCCGATCGTTGGCTGTATTTCAGGCTGAGATTGACAAGTTCCTGATTGGACATGGCATCAAAGGTTACAGGGAGAAGGCCAAGAACTGGGGTTGAGGAGAAGATAGAGAAAGGATCAGCCATGATTGAATGGTGGAGCAGACTCGATGGGCCAAATGGTATAATTCTGCTCCTACGTCTTATGGTCTTATGTTGTCAGGCTTCTTGAGAGTTGGTGAAACTGAATTTATTCAGCCAAGTAATTAATAGTCCAAGACATTCCTGACATGGGCCTTGTAAGTGCTGGGAAGTACATGATTTGTTAGGAAACAGGTCACTCAAAGTAAAATCAGCATACTCTGGTTCACAATTAGAACCATTGTTTATGTGGCCTGTTCAGTTAAGTTTCTGGTCATAGAGTCACTGAATCTTAGACCTGTACAGTTCAGTAAAGGGCCCTTTGGTCATCTCACATCTATGATCCATTTTACTGAATGCTCATTGGTAAATTCTTCCAGGTTATTAAGGAGTAAAAGGGATTAAAGTCAATCTTCACAGTCACTGAGATGCATGCCAGGAAGACAGTTCTGTGGAAGCAGAACAGGGACATTTCCTCCAAAAGCCACTTTCTTCCTCCAGAACAGGGACCTTTGCTCTGAAAGCAGCATTCTTCCTTCTGCTCCTCGTGTATTTGCTGTTCTCCAAGCTCGCTCTCATGGTCATCAGACTCTGAGCCTCCCTGCTGTTTCTTTCTTTGGTAAGGCTGTGCCACACGAAGACTAGCTTGGCTTACCGTACTGATGCAGACAGCAAAATCTTACTGACAGCGTTTTCCATCATGCCTGCTATCTGCATGGCTCTTGCTGTGTGGTTGCTGGGGTTGGAGAGTATATGGGTGAGAACAGACAGTGAGTACTTTTGTCCCTAACATACTGTACATGGCAGTTTTATAGTGAGATAGCATTGGGGGGAGGGAGTTGTTCTAGGACCAAGGGGCACAGCCTCTGAATTCAAATACATCCGTTTAGAACAGAGATGAGGGGAAATATCTTTAGCCAGAGGGTAATGAATGAGTGGAATTTATTTCCACAGACGGCTGTGGAGGTCAAGTCATCGGGTATATTTAAAGCAGAGGTGGATATGTTCTTGAATATTAAGGGCATCAAGGGTGATGGAGAGCAGGCAGGAGAGTGGGATTGAGAGGGATAATAAATCAGCCATGATGGAATGGCAGGGCAGACTCAGCCACATCCACTCAATCCCAGCCTTTCAACACTCGATAGGTTTTAATAAGATCCCTTCTCATTCTTCTAAACATCAAAGAGTACAGGTCCAGAGTCATTAAACACTCCTCATGTGTTAACCCTTTCATTCCCGGAATCATTCTTGTGAACTTCCTCTGGACCCTCTCCAATGCTAGTACATCCTTTCTTAAATAGGGGGCACAAAACTATTCACAATACTCCAAGTGCAGTCTGACAAATGACTTATAAGCTTCAGCATCACATCTTTGCTTTTATATTCTAGTCTTCTCAAAATGAATGCTAACATTGCATTTGCTTTTCTCATCATCAACACAGCCTGCGGGTTAACCTTTAGGGAATCCTGCACGAGGGTTCCCAAGAACATTTACCATAAACGCTGCCTGGGCAGGGCGAAAAGCATTATCAAAGGTGCATCTCACCCTAACCATGGACTTTTTACTCTCCTCCCATCCGGTAGGTGCTACAGGAGCCTCCGCTCCCACACCAGCAGGCACAGGAAGAGCTTCTTCCCTGAGGCTGTGACCCTGCTGAACCTCACATCACAGCACTAAGCAGTATTGCACCCATATTGTACTGTCTCAGTACGTTTATATTTGTGTGCTGTAGCACTTAATTTTTATTCGCAGTTATTTTGTAAATAACACTATTCTTTGCATTTCTGGTCTGATGCCAATTGCATTTCATTGGCTTTGTATGTGTACTCAGCACAATGACAATAAAGTTGAATCTAATCTAAAAAAGTGCACCTTTGATTTCTGGATTTCTCCTCATTTAGAAAATAGTCTGCATCTGTATTCCTTCTATTAAAATGCACGACTACACACTTCTCTACACCTTATTCCATCTGCCACACCTTTGCCCATTCCCCTCTGTCTGAGGTATTCTACAGACTCCCAGCTTCCTCAGCACTACTTGCCAGTCCTCCACCTATCTTCATATCGTTTGCAGGCTTAGCCACAAAGCCATCAACTCTGCCAAAATTATTGACATATGATGTGAAGAGAGACAGTCCGACATTGACCCCCGCAGACCATCAGTAGTCTTCGGCAGCAAAACAGAAAAGACCCCCTCTGCCGCCACTCTTCGCTCCTGCCAGTCAGCCAGTCTTCTATCCATGTTAGCATCTTTCTTGTAATATCATGGTCTTTTACCTAGTTTAGCAGCCTCATGTGCAACACCTTCTCTAAGGCCTTATGAAAATCCAAGACACTCCTTTGTCTATCCTGCCTTAAACAATTCCTGAGCAAGATTTCCCCTAAAAGAAACCATGCTGACTTTAACTTATTTTATTATGCGTCTTGAAGTACCCCAAAACCTCATTCTTAATAATGGACTCCAACTTCTTTCCAAACTTTAAACATGTTAACTAGTGTACAATTTCCTGTATTTTGCCTCCTTCACTTCTTAAAGAGTGGAGTAAAACATTTGCAATTTACCAGTCCGGAAGACCATTAGATATAGGAGCAGAATTAGTCCATTCAGCCCATCGAGTCTGCTGCCCCATTTCATCATGGCTGATCTCGGATCCCACTCAACTCCATACACCTGTCTTCTCACCATATCCCTTAATGCCCTGACCATTCAAGAAATGGTCAATTTCTGCCTTAAAAATACCCACGGACTTGGCCTCCACGGTAGTCTGTGGCAGAGCATTCTACAGGTTTACTACTCTCTGGCTAAAAAAAATTCCTCCTTATCTCTGTTCCAAAAGGTTGCCTCTCAATTCTGAGGCTGTGCCCTCGAGTTCTGGATACCACCTCCATGGGAAACACTCTCTCCACATCCACCTTATCTAGTCCCTCTACATCTGGTAGGTTGCAACGAGATTGCATCCCATTGTTCTAAATTCCAGTGAGTTTACTCACTGGAATTTAGAAGTGCCAAATGCTCCTCAAATATTAACCCCTTCATTCCTGGAATCATCCTCGTGACCCTCCTCTGAACTCTCTCCAATGACAACACATCCTTTCCGAGATATGGGGTCCAAAACTGTTGACAATACTCCGTCCGGCCCGACTAGTGTCTTATAAAGTCTTAGCATTATCTCCTTCTTTTTATATTCCATTCCCCTTGAAATAAATGCCAACATTGCATGTTGTCCAAGGGAAGGGCATTAGGACCCATACAGCTTGGCACCGGTGTCATCGCAGAACAATGTGTGGTTAAGTGCCTTGCTCAAGGACACACACGCTGCCTCAGCCAAGGCTCGAACTAGCGACCTTCAAATCACTAGACAAACGCCTTAACCACTTGGTCACACATCAGCACAGATGATGTATACATTGATATATACATTTAGGCCAATAAATTATGTAGTGTAACACAATATTTATGTGACTCACGCAGGCAATCTGGGTGCGGCAGAGTAACAGTTAGCACAATTGATTTACAGCGCCAGTAATCACCAGTCAGGGTTTGATTTCCGCCATTGTCTGTAAGGAGATTGTACAATCTTCCCGGACCACAGGGTTTTCCTGGATGCTCGGTTCCTTCCCATATTCCAAAGATGTACTGTTAGGATCTTGTAAAAGTTGTGTTTGATTTATGCTTATCTTGTGAATGCTGATTATGTGATGTTACATGTCTGTGATGCCATAGCAGGTAGGATTTTCATTACACCTGCGTATGCATGTACTTGTGCACATGACAATAGACTCGATTTTGACTTTGACAATCAATCTTTTCAATATGATGTGTTTATTGTTCAGGGGTATAGGATGTTTGAGGTGGGTTGCGGGTAGGAAGCGGGCTTGTAGAGAAGTACTGAATCATTCAAAGGAGGAGTTAAATCTGAATATTAAGCAGCAATGGGTGATTTGAATCACTTGTGATATGGAAGAATAGAACTACTAACTGTAATGGATGATATATGAGGCAGAGAATTACAAATGATTACAACAAGCAGGAAGAGGCTAACCAATGCTGTGTGCCAGTAAACTGTGGATCATAGTTAAGTAAACACCAGCATATGGCTGCTAACCCATAGAGGTTTCCAAACCTTTGAAGTTTGGTGTATTCAGTGTTTTTATATGGGGAAAGAAAAGACACTCTGTTTCATCCAAGCTCATCTTCTGCGTGTATGCATTTCCCAGTAATGTGCTTTGGATACTCTGGCATAATGATCATTTTTTTTCCACAAGTCAGGCATCTGGTTGCCTGAAACAATATGAGTGGTTAAAATCAGGCTGATTATCACCGACATATGTCATGGTTCCTTAAGTTGGTCATAGTTGGGGAGTGGCAGTGAGTGTGGCGATATCATGTGTAAGAACGTGATTGGAGAGAGTTCTGAGCTTGCGCAGAAATGTTAGAATGATCTGGAACATGGCTTGGTAAAAACATGGTTTGGTTTTGTTGCTGTAAATAAAAGTTCTAATTCTTCCCGAGTATGATTCTCTATTGTTAACCCACGGCACGTATGAATATAAAGAACACAACATGGTGTTAGAAGTCGGCCTGGAAGAATAATACGTTCGCTAACGCGGGAGAAGCAAGGATGATCGAAGAAAAAAGAGTTCAAAAATGGAAGGTTTGCAACCCCCACCGACACTTCAGCTGACTGGGAATGTAGCTGAGAACAGGAGAAGACTCAAACAACTTTTTGAATTGTATTTGTCGCTGATCGAGGATGATAAAAAACTGGAAAAAACGAAAGCTGCGTTTCTCCTCCACATAACAGGTGACGACGCAATTGAGGTACATAATCACTTTAATTTTGAAGATGGAGATAGTTAAAATTGGAATCGATAATGGACAAATTTGAAGCATTTTGTATACCGAAGCGTAATTTGACGTACAAAGTTTGTACGAAGGACGTAAATTTTTTACACATGCGCAGAGAGCTGCTGAAACAATTGACCAATATGTTATGGAGTTGAGATACTGCAGTAAAACATGTGGGTTTGGAGAACTGACAGACTGTCATTAAAAACAGAATTGTTTGTGGCATTCGGGATAATGGTCTGAGAAAAAGACTGTGAAGAGAACAAGATTTAGACTTGGAAAAAGCTTTGATGCTTTGCAAAGCTTCGGAAACCATGACATCACAGGCTAAAGACCTTTACATTGAGAGCTGCAATATACACACTGTAAAAAAGTGCAAAAATATTAGAAAAAGTAATAAAACGACAATAAAACCGATAGAGAGCAAAACGTCATCTGAGATAAAAAGGATATGTGATCGCTGTGGGCGGCAGCATTGACCAAAACAGTGACCAGTGTATGGGAAAATGTGCAATGACTGCGGTAAGAGTAATCATTTTTCACGCTGTTGCAGAAGTAGAAAGGAAATAAAACAAGTAAATGCAGTGCTTGAAAATGAACTTGAGGAGTTTTATATAGATGTACTTTATGAAAACAAACGAAGTCAGAATGACTGGACTATTCCATCGCAAGTGAACCAAAACAATTCTCTGTTTAAACTTGATACTGGAGCACAAGTAAATGTTCTTGTATAATCTGAGTTTAATGCATTAAAGCTAAGACCAAAGTTACATAACACAAATATAAAAGTGACTGGATATTCAGGTGCAGACATTCCAGTTAAAGGAACATGTGAGGCAAAAGTATCACACAAAAATATTGTGCACATACGTTCATTTGTGGTGGTGCCAAAGAATGTACAGTCAATACTGGATCTATCTGCCTGCGAGAGACTGAATTTGGTGAAAAGAGTATTAGTCCTGGACAGTGACACAGAGTCAGAAGACAGAATGGAACAACTAGAAGTCATAAAGAAAGTTCCCAGACCCATCCCTTTGTTACCAGCATCTGACAAAGCATTGCTACCAAAACCAGGAGTTGCAATTGTGCCCTCTGGAAGTAATGCACATGCATCAATGGACCATGCATTCCATCACAATCTCACATCTGCAGGAGGACAGAGGTCAAACTTGCCGGTACAGTACAATACTGATCTGCAGCCAGAGAGTGATGAGAATCAGGATCCAATTGAAGAAGTGAAAGCACAAGTGAAGGAATTGAGAAGTTTTATTGATGTAGTCTCAGCATAAAAAAGAGATTACACAGTTAATGAATGAATTAGATGAAGAAAAGAAGATTCATATTTCATTACAAATGGAAGTGAAGGAATTGAGAAAGCTACAGTACTTGAAGAAGTACAACCCAGATCATACATGGTCCAAACAGAAGAAGGAGCAGTGTTAAGAAGAAATCGCAAAGACCTCAAGAAAGAGCCAACTTCAGAGTTTCAGTTAACTGATGCAGACCAGACAAAACATGGAAATAACAACGAAACACAAGAACTGTGTGAACCACTTAGAAGGTCTACTCGTGTTCATAAACCCCCAGAGAGACTGATAGAGACATGTTAAATTATGCATTTATCCTGGTTAATGTTGCTAATTGTTTTTCTTTTTAAGGAAAGGAAGATGTGGTGATATCACGGGTAAGAACATGATTGGAGAGAGTTCTGAGCATGCATAGAAATGTTAGAATGATCTGGAACATGGCTTGGTAAAAACGTGGTTTGGTTTTGTTGCTGTAAATAAAAGTTCTAATTCTTCCAGAATATGATTATTTATTGTTAACCCACGGTATATATAAATATAAAGAACACAACAGTGAGGGTAACCTCCCACTACATATTAACTGCTCCCAATAGCGTGCGCCTCAAATAGCCTCTGATAACCAAGTCCAGCTCCTACCCTTCATGTGTGGCTGTGCTACTAAACCCATTGGAACTGTTTCTACTAACAGGAGAAGGGTCAATTGTGGGTTACAGGCACCTTAAAACCAGTCGATCCAGGCAGATGGGCGTGTCATCCATGGTAGGAGAAGGAAAACTCTGATCTCAAACTTCCACTGCTTTATGGCTGTACCCACTCATGGGGAAGACTTTGGGAGTAAACCCTGTAGAAAAGTCCTGTACTAAGGTCCCTAGGGCAGTCCTACATTGAGTTCAACGCTGACTGGCAACTCCTGCGATGCCACTGGTGCAAAATGTAACAGTCTCTGCCGTTCCTTTGGATTGATCAGCTGTGTGGGGAGAGGGAGCCTGCTACAGGGGCAGAAACTTGCTCTCTGTATCGTACTGTCCTAGCTTGCATACTGAAACGCAAGTATCGACTGAAACGTAGACAGCTGGGACACAGCATCCTGGTCAACCCCGACCAATGCTCGTGACAACAAATTCCGCAGATTTACCACCCTCTGATTGAAGTAATTTCTCCGCATCTCTGTTCTAAATGGACGTCCTTCTATCCTGAACTTGTGCTCTCTTGTCCTAGACTCCCCTACCATGGGAAATAACTTTTCCATATCTAATCTGTTCAGGCCTTTTAACATTCAGAATGTTTCTATGAGATCCCCCCTCATTCTCTTGAACTCCAGGGAGTACAGCCCAATAGCTGCCAGACGTTCCCCATACGATAACCCTTTCATTCCTGGAATCATTCTCGTGGACCTTCTCTGAATCCTCTCCAATGTCAGTATATCCTTTTTTAAAATAAGGGGCCTAAAACTGCACACAATACTCCAAGTGTGCTCTCACGAATGCCTTATAGAGCCTCAACATCACATCCCTGCTCTTATATTCTATACCTCCAGAAATGAATGCCAACATTGAATTCACCTTCTTCACCACCGACTCAACCTGGAGGTTAACCTTTAAGGTATCCTGCACAAGGACTCCCAAGTCCCTTTTCATCTCTGCATTTTGAATTGTCTCTCCATTTAAATAATAGTCTGCCCATTTATTTCTTCCACCAAAGTGCATGACCATACACTTTCCAACATTGTATTTCATTTGCCATTTCTTTGCCCATTCCCCTAAACTATCTAAGTCATTATGCAGACTCTGTTTCCTCAACACTACCTGCTCCTCCACCTATCTTTGTATCATCAGCAAATTTAGCCACATATCCAATAATCCCATAGTCCAGATCATTGACATACATCGTAAAAAGCAATGGTCCTAACACCAACCCCTGTGAAACTCCACTGGTAACTGGCAGCCAGCCAGAATAGATTCCTTTATTCCCAATCTCTGCTTTCTGCTGATCAACCAGTGCTCCACCCATGTAAGTAACTTCCCAGTAATTCCATGGGCTCTTATCTTGCTAAGCAGCCTCATGTGCGGCACCTTGTCAAAGGCCTTCTGAAAATCCAAGTACCCCATATCTACTGCATCTCCTTTGTCTACCATGCTTGTAATTTCCTCAAAAAATTGCACTAGGTTTGTCAGGCAGGATTTTCCTTTCAGGAAACTATGCAGGCTTTGGCCTAGCTTGTCATGTGTCTCCAGGTACTCCATAATCTCATCCCTAACAATCGATTCCAACAACTTCCCAACTACTGATGCCAGGCTAACAGGACTATAGTTTCCTTTCTTCTGCCTCCCACCCTTTTTAAATAGTGGAGAAACATTTGCAATTTTCCAGTCATCTGGTACCATGCCAGAATCTATTGATTCTTGAAAAATAATTTTTAATACTCTGCCGTCTCTCCAGCTACTTTTTTCAGAAACTAAAGGTGCATTCCATCAGGTCCAGGAGATTTATCGACCTTCAAACCATTAAGCTTCCTGAGCACCCTCTCATTAATAATTTTCACTTCCCTGACACTCCTGAATGTCCGGTATACCGCAGATATCTTCCACTGTGAAGACTGATGCAAAATACACATTCAGTTCCTCTGCCATCTCTGTGTCTCTCATTACAGTATCTCCAGCGTCATTTTCTATTGGTTCTTATCTACCCTCAACTCTCTTTTTACCTTTTATACACTTAAAAAAGCTTTTAGTATCTTCTTTGATATTAGTTGCTAGCTTCCTTTCATAATACATCTTTTCTTTCCTAATGACCTTCTTAGTTTGCTTCTGCAAGTTTTTAAAAGCTTCCTAATCCTCTATCTTCCCACAAGCTTTGGCTTCCTTGTAAGGTCTCTCTTTTGCTTTTACTTTGGCTCTGACTTCACTTGTCAGCCACAGTAGTGTCCTTCTTCCATTTGAAAATTTCTTCTTATTTGGAATGTATCTGTCTTGCACTTCCCTCGTTTTTCACAGAAACTCCAGCCATGGCTGCTCTGCTGTCCTTCCTGCCAGTGTCCCTTTCCAGTCAACTTTCGGCCAGTTCCCCTCGCATGCCATTGTAATTTCCTTTATTCCACTGAAATAACAACACATAGAAATCTAGTTTCTCCTTCTCAAATTTCAAAGTGAACTCGATCATATTGTGATCACTGTTCCCTAAGGGTTTCTTAACCTTAAGCTTTCTTATCACCTCCAGATCATTGCACAACACCCAATCCAGCACAGCCGATCCCCTAGTGGGCTCAACAACAAGCTGTTCTAAAAAGCCATCCCTTAGACATTCTACAAATTCTCTCTCTCGGGGTCCAGTATTGGCCTGGTTTTCCCAATCCACTTTCATGTTAAAATCCCCAATGATTATCATGACATTGCCCTTCTGACTCGCCTTTTCTATCTCCTGCTGTAATTTGTAATCCACATCCCGGCTGCTGTTTGGAGGCCTGTATACAACTGCCATTAGGGTCCTTTTACCCTTGCCATTTCTTAACTCAACCCATAGAGACTCTACGCCTTCCAATCCTATGTCATCTCTTTCTAAGATGTAATATTATTTCATATACACAGAGCCACACCACCCCCTCTGCCTAATAACCTATCTTTCCGATATACTGTATATTCTTGGACATTCAGCTCCCAATGGCAGCCATCCTTTAGCCAAGTTTCAGAGATGGCCACAATGTCATACTTGTCAATCTTTAGCTGACTTTCAAGATGGTTCATTTTATTTCTTATGCTGGGTGCATTCTTATACTGGGAACTTTCAGTCCAGTATTTGTTGCTTTCTGTTTTAACTTCACCAGGCCTCTATTGCCCTGTAAATCATCCAACTGGATGTGATTATTCCTCATCTCCTGCCTGTCCTTTCTATCATCTCTGTTACATGCTGTCTTTGATTTATTTGTTTCCCCTTCCTCAGCCCTATCACTCTGGTTCCCATCCCCCTGCCACATTAGTTTAAACCCTCCCTAACAGCTCTATTAAACCTGCCTGCTGGGATATTGGACCCCTTTGGGTTCAGGTGTAAACCGCCCTTTTTGTAGAGGTTGTACCTCCCGCAGAAGAGGCCCCAATGATCCAGGAATCTGAAACCCTGCCCCGTACACCATTTACCTTCTCTATATGCTCAGAATTTTGTGCGTCATGAAATTAGTTGTTTTGTGGCAGTAGTACAGTGCAATACATAAAAACACTAAGTTACAATAAGAAATATTTTAATAAAGTGCAAAAGAAAGTAACGTAGTGAGGCAGTGTTCTTGGGTTGGTGGACTGTTCAGAAATCTGATGGTGGAGGGGAAGGAGTTGTTTCTAAAATGTTGAGTGTGTGTCATCAGGCTCCTGAACCTTCGAACACACAGGATTGCAGAGTATTACAAGTGGCACACACAGAATGCTGGAGAAACTCTACAGGGCAGGCAGTATCTCTGGAAAAAAGTACAGTCGACGTTTCGGGCAGAGACCCTTCAGCAGGACCGGAGAAAAAAAGCTGAGGAGTAGAGTTTAAAAGTGGGGGGAGGGGAGAGAGGAAACACAAGGATAGGTGAAACCTGAAGCGGAAGGGATGAAGTAAAGAGCTGGGAAGTTGATTGGTGAAAGAGATACAGGGCTGGAGAAATGGGAATCTGATAGGAGAGGACAGGAGGCCACCGAAGAAACATAGAAAATAGGTGCAGGAGTAGGCCATTCATCCCTTCGAGCCTGCACCGCCATTTATTATGATCATGGCTGATCATCCAACTCAGAACCCCGCCCCAGCCTTCCCTCCATACCCCCTGATCCCCATAGCCACAAGGGCCATATCTAACTCCCTCTCAAATATAGCCAATGAACTGGCCTCAACTGTTTCCTGTAGCAGAGAATTCCACAGATTCACCACTCCCTGTGTGAAGAAGTTTTTCCTAATCTCGGTCCTAAAAGGCTTCCCCTTAATCCTCAAACTGTGGCCCCTTGTTCTGGACTTCCCCAACATCGGGAACAATCTTCCTGCATCTAGCCTGTCCAATCCCTTTAGGATTTTATACATTTCAATCAGATCCCCCCTCAATCTTCTAAATTCCAACGAGTACAAGCCCAGTTCATCCAGTCTTTCTTCATATGAAAGTCCTGCCATCCCAGGAATCAATCTGGTGAACCTTCTTTGTACTCCCTCTATGGCAAGGATGTCTTTCCTCAGATTAGGGGACCAAAACTACACAAAATACTCCAGGTGTGGTCTCACCAAGGCCTTGTACAACTGCAGTAGTACCTCCCTGCTCCTATACTCGAATCCTCTCGCTATAAATGCCAGCGTACCATTCGCCTTTTTCACCGCCTGCTGTACCTGCATGCCCACTTTCAATGACTGGTGTATAATGACACCCAGGTCTCATTGCACCTCCCCTTTTCCTAATCGGCCACCATTCAGATAATAATCTGTTTTCCTGTTTTTGCCACCAAAGTGGATAACTTCACATTTATCCACATTAAATTGCATCTGCCATGAATTTGCCCACTCACCCAACCTATCCAAGTCACTCTGCATCCTCTTAGCATCCTCCTCACAGCTAACACTGCCACCCAGCTTCGTGTCATCCGCAAACTTGGAGATGCTGCATTTAATTCCCTCATCCAAGTCATTAATATATATTGTAAACAACTGGGGTCCCAGCACTGAGCCTTGCGGTACCCCACTAGTCACCGCCTGCCATTCTGAAAAGGTCCCGTTTATTCCCACTCTTTGCTTCCTGTCTGCTAACCAATTCTCCATCCACATCAATACCTTACCCCCAATACCCTGTGCTTTAAGTTTGCACACTAATCTCCTGTGTGGGACCTTGTCAAAAGCCTTTTGAAAATCCAAATATACCACATCCACTGGTTCTCCCCTATCCACTCTACTAGTTACATCCTCAAAAAATTCTATGAGATTCGTCAGACATGATTTTCCTTTCACAAATCCATGCTGACTTTGTCCAATGATTTCACCGCTTTCCAAATGTGCTGTTATCACATCTTTGATAACTGACTCCAGCAGTTTCCCCACCACCGACGTTAGGCTAACCGGTCTATAATTCCCCGGTTTCTCTCTCTCTCCTTTTTTAAAAAGTGGGGTTACATTAGCCACCCTCCAATCCTCAGGAACTAGTCCAGAATCCAACGAGTTTTGAAAAATTATCACTAATGCATCCACTATTTCTTGGGCTACTTCCTTAAGCACTCTAGGATGCAGACCATCTGGCCCTGGGGATTTATCTGTCTTCAATCCCTTCAAATTACCTAACACCACTTCCCTACTAACATGTATTTAGCTCAGTTCCTCCATCTCACTGGACCCTCTGTCCCTTACTATTTCTGGAAGATTATTTATGTCCTCCTTAGTGAAGACAGAACCAAAGTAATTATTCAATTGGTCTGCCATGTCCTTGCTCCCCATAATCAATTCACCTGTTTCTGTCTGTAGGGGACCTACATTTGTCTTTACCAGTCTTTTCCTTTTTACATATCTATAAAAGCTTTTACAGTCAGTTTTTAAGTTCCCTGCCAGTTTTCTCTCATAATCTTTTTTCCCCTTCCTAATTAAGCCCTTTGTCCTCCTCTGCTGAACTCTGAATTTCTCCCAGTCCTCAGGTGAGCCACTTTCTCTGGCTAATTTGTATGCTTCTTCTTCGGAATTGATACTATCCCTAATTTCTCTTGTCAGTCACGGGTGCACTACCTTCCTTGATTTATTCTTTTGCCAAACTGGGATGAACAATTGTTGTAGTTCATCCATGCAACCTTTAAATGCTTGCCATTGCATATCCACCGTCAATCCTTTAAGTGTCATTTGCCAGTCTATCTTAGCTAATTCATGTCTCATACCTTCAAAGTTACCCCTCTTTAAGTTCAGAACCTTTGTTTTTGAATTAACTATGTCACTCTCCATCTTAATGAAGAATTCCACCATATTATGGTCACTCTTACCCAAGGGGACTCTCACGACAAGATTGCTAATTAACCCTTCCTCATTGCTCAAAACCCAGTCCAGAATAGCCTGCTCTCTAGTTGGTTCCTCGACATGTTGGTTCAAAAAACCATCCCGCATACATTCCAAGAAATCCTCTTCCTCAGCACCTTTACCAATTTGGTTCACCCAATCTATATGTAGATTGAAGTCACCCATTATAACTGCTGTTCCTTTATTGCACACATTTCTAATTTCCTGTTTAATACCATCTCCGACCTCACTACTACTGTTAGGTGGCCTGTACACAACTCCCACCAGCGTCTTCTGCCCCTTAGTGTTACGCAGCTCTACCCATATCGATTCCACATCTTCCCGGCTTATGTCCTTCCTTTCTATTGCGTTAATCTCTTCTTTAACCAGCAACGCCACCCCACCTCCCCTTCCTTCATGTCTATCCCTCCTGAATATTGAATATCCCTGAACGTTGAGCTCCCATCCTTGGTCACCCTGGAGCCATGTCTCTGTGATCCCAACTATATCATAATCATTAATAACAATCTGCACTTTCAATTCATCCACCTTATTACGAATGCTCCTTGCATTGACACACAAAGCCTTCAGGCGCTCTTTTACAACTCTCTTAGCCCTTATACAATTATGTTGAAAAGTGGCCCTTTTTAATGCTTGCCCTGGATTTGTCGGCCTGCCACTTTTACTTTTCTCCTTTGTACTTTTTGCTTCTACCCTCACTTTACACCCCTCTGTCTCTCTGCACTGGTTCCCATCCCCCTGTTGTGAACTAATCTCCTCACGCCTAGCCTCTTTAATTTGATTCCCACCCCCCAACCATTCTAGTTTAAAGTCACCTCAGTAATCCCCGCTAATCTCCCTGCCAGGATATTGGTCCCCCTAGGATTCAAGTGCAACCCGTCCTTTTTGTACAGGTCACGCCTGCGCCAAAAGAGGTCCCAATGATCCAAAAACTTGAATCCCTGCCCCCTGCTCCAATTCCTCAGCCACGCATTTATCCTCCACCTCATCACATTCCTACTCTCACTGTCGCGTGGCACAGGCAGTAATCCCGAGAATACTACCTTTGCGGTCCTTTTTCTCAACTCCCTTCCTAGCTCCCTATATTCTCCTTTCAGGACCTCATCCTGAAAGAAGGAGGGGGAGGAGCACCAGAGGGAGGCGATGGGTGAGCAAGAAGATAATGTGAGAGAGGGAAAAGGTGAAAATAGGGGATCATTACTAGAAGTTTGAGAAATCGATGCTCATGCCATCAGGTTGGAGGCTACCCAAACGGAATATAAGTTGTTGTTCCTTCAACCTAAGTGTGGCCTCATCACGACAGTATGGGAAGTGGAAGTAAAATGGGTGGCCACTGGGAGATCCTGGTTTTTCTGGTGGACGGAGTGTAGGTGCTCGGTGAAGCGGCCTCCCAGACTATGTCAGGTCCTGCCAATATACAGGAGGCCAGAACAGGAGCAGCAGGCACAGTATGTGACCCCAACCGACTCACCTGGAAGGACTGTTTGGGGCCCTGAATGGTAGTGAGGGAGGAGGTGTAAGGGCACCCACCCTTCCCTCAAATTTGCCTGGTCCATTTCTGACACCTCCCTCCCCTTTCTCGATCGCTAGAGGAAATTTATCCACTGGTATCTATTACAAACCCACAGACTCTCACAGCTACCTCCTCCTCTTCTGTCAGATTTCCTCTTCTCCAGCCCTGTATCTCTTTCACCAGTCAACTTCCAAGCTCTTTATTTCATCTCTGCCCCTTCAAGTTTCACCTACCACATGGTGTTTTTCTCTCCCCTCCCCCTACTAAATCTAGAGTAGAGTTATATTGAAAGTTTATTTGTTAAAATGCAATACTTTGATTGGCACATGGTATAAACTCATTGAACCAGTATTAAAGTGGAAAGACGTCGCTGTATCTTCATGCTCCACACTCTAATGAATGCCTTTGATGTCTTCTTTAGCTCCTATGCTCAACTGTACAGAAAGCTCTTTATGAGGAGGAAGATCGGGTGCGGAAACTCTCCCAGAAAGTGAGATCCCTTGAGAAGTCTAACAATCATCTGCGCGAGAAGGTGAAGAGGATTAAGCGTTCGCTTAGACAGGTGAAAAAAGAGAGCAAGAGAGAGGCAATGCTCATGAAACAGTTCCTGCAGAAGCAGCAGAACAAGGAAAGAGGAGAGCTGAATGCAAAACAGGACACTGGCAAACCGATCCTGAAGAAGTCTGTCGAGAAACCAGTCAACCATAAACTGTAATGTTCTTGATTCACTGGTTGTAATGGTCTGGAAGTTTGACTTGTAATGCTTCCCTTGCCAAGTGTTGTAATGCAACACCTATAGAAACTACCTACACGATAACAGTGTTGTGTATCAGTGTGTGTAATGCTTCCCTTGCTACACTATAACAGTATTGTATATAAGTGTTGTATAATTGTTGTAATGTTCTACAATATGTGTTGTACTGCTTCTCTTGCTAAGTGGGAATACAAAACATACGGAAACCTCCTACACTATAACACCTATCTATTCCCACTAACTCTCTAGTGGAGTGAACCAGAAATCACAGGTGTGTTGCTTGGCTTTTACATTAACATTATATTTCTTGGGCAATTTAAGCTACTTTTGGTGTTTAATAAGAGTTCTAATTGAATTTAGATAGAAGTAGGCATGGGACCCATTCACAGCAATCTGGCAGAGATCTTTCTGAAGTCATTACTAAATTAGCAGGACTCTTTACAGAATCAGTGACTGGTTTGAAAACAGGACAGTCTGTACCAGGGCAGTAATTTAGTGATGTTTTGATTCATTGATAAGAGAAGCTATACAGTGTCTTGTCTACACTTTATTGATCGACTGGGTGCTTAATACAGACATTTGGTCTTAAAAAAGGCAAAATTATCCTATTCCTAGAACAGAATCTCACACAAAGCAAAAGAAATGTTTCCAAATAAGTTTATAATTCTGACATGATGGAAGCAGCTTTTGAATAACTGAAGAGTGGAGAAGGCACAGAATCATTTTAAACGCAAGCATAAAAGCATACCAATAAGATTTAAAATGCATAAATTACAGCAAATAGACAATAGCATATCATGTAAACTACTTTAATTTTCCTGTAGTTTGTTGTATATTCTGTACTCATTGAATTATAAGATTGTCAACTTTCAACTAATCTGAAGAAGACATGATTTTAGCTGTTTAGTATTACCTATTATACTCTCTAGTATAAAACCGAGACAAAAATTATCTCATGACTAATTGCTTTGGAAAGCTCATTCAAAGGCAAGAGGATCTCTGACATTCAAGACTTCATTGATACTGACAGAGAAATTACTAATTACCATGTTAAGTAATTTGGTTCCACTTCATTTAAAGAGTGAATCACCTCCAGCAGCAAACCGGTACATAATGTTAATGTCCAGACATCCAGGACTACTTTTTATTCGGACGCTGGTGCTGGTGTTATTAATCACTTGTTCTTTTCTTCAACTGGAAAAGATTGTGTGAACGTTGAATCACGTCTGTAAACAGAAGAAAGTTTACCACACTGATTAAACCCAGTAACTGGGATGAGTGATATTCGAAGGCGGATGTGCATTTCCAATTGTGTTAGGATTACATTTCATTTGTTAATATAATTTTTTTGCACAATTTTGCTCAAATTTAGAATTATTACCCAGCATGATGTCTATCCAATTGTTGATGAACAGTTCTTGCAGTATGTGGTTTTGTGTGTTGAAAGTCCACTCTCTTCTAATTGAAAAGGACAAATTGAACGAGAAATAGCAGGAGGGGAGGTGAAGGCCGTGGTACAGCTTTAACTGTAATGGGATCGGATGACATTAAGAGTGGTCAGATTCTCATTCCTCAAACCCTATGCTCCTGGCATCATGAATCGGATGAAGCGATACATGAAGGGTGAGTCCTGTCCCCAAGGGGAAAGGGTAAATGGAATGTTTTGACTTCTTCCATTTCATCTCTTGCACAGTCCACAACATTCTGTTGAAGAGAGATGTGCAGCAGGGCCAGGACAGGAAGAAGTGAGTATGGAAATAGGGGGAATTAGGAATCCCCCAGTAATCATCCAGATGAATGGACACGTTGTGGCTACAGATGTCCACATACCTTCACATCATAATGTCAAGGATGTGCTCCTCCAAATGTTGACTAAATTACCTTTGTTTGCTTCCTCTAAACAAATAATTTGGTTGTCATTTTTATAAGCTAGTTTTTAAGATATCTCTGGCCTATAACCACTGAATGTGACTTAAATGTAGTTTCCAAGGCACGTGTCTCTTATTTGCCTTTCTGTTTGAGTTACTATATATCTTTTTGATAAATCCCATTTTGAATTTTTATAATAATAAAATGGTGTACAAGCCACTGAAAGATTTATTTGACAAAATAATTAATTTCAGAGTTTGCCCTTTCTTTTCCTTAACCTCTGAAGCCTGTATAATTACTCCAAGTGTCACTCGTCTCTTCCATATGTTAGTTCACAAGCTTGTGTGTAAGAAGATTTCAGAATCAGAATCAGGTTTATTTTCATTGCCATATGTCATGAGGTTTGTTGCTTTCTCGCAGCAGTGCACTACAAAACATAAAAAAAAATACTGTAATTACAACAGTGGTTCCTTAAGGTTGTCATAGCTGCGAGAGATAGAGGAGATAACTTCCCACTACCTATTGAATGCTCCCAATGATGTGCATCTCAGATAGCCTCTGACAACCAGCTCTAGCTCCAGGCCTTCACGTGTGGCTTAGCTTCTAAGCTCGGCAGAGCCATTTCTACTGACAGGAGAAGGGGCAAAGGCAGGTTATTGGGGCCTTGAACGCAGTTGCCTCAGGCGGGTGGGGCTCATCAGCCGTGGTTGGCAGTTCATCTAGAAGGAAAACTCTGATCTCAAACCTCCACTGCTTTATGGCTATACCCAGTCATGGGAAAGGTTAACTCTAAGGAAAGGTCCACATCTGGAGTCTGTAGGCAGTCCTGCACCGAGTTCAACACTGACTGGCAACTCCTGCAATGCGGCTGCTGCCGAGTTGTACTGGTCTCTGCCGTTCTGTTGGATTCATCAAATGCGTGGAGTAGGGTAGTCTGCTGCCTGGGCAGCAGCTTGCTCCCCATATCGTACCGCCCTGCTTTGCCTACTGGTGTACATATCACATAGACAACTGGAACACAATGTCTGTCATCGACCCTGACCAATGGAGGGACTCAAATTACAATAAAAGTGAACAAATATGTAGTGCAAGAGAGGAGTATCAAGGTAGGTTCATAGACCATTCAGAAATCTGATGCCAGGGGAAGATGCTGTTCCTAAATCTTTGAGTGTGGGCCATTGGGCTCCTGTATCTTCTCCCTGGTGATGAGAAAATACTTCATAAAGAGGCCAATGAGTGTATATTTCTGCTCAGAAAATGGATGTTATTTCATAGAAAGGGCATTAATGGGAGGGGAATGAATGATTTAACTATTCAACAAGATAAAATCAGAATGGGTCCTGAATTTACAATATTGATGACTTGGTATCTCCCTTACACACAATCTGAAAGCTCTGGTCAACTGTGACATTAGCAGCACCAAGAAAGATGACATCTCTGTACAATCCATTAATGACTTAGCTAAGCATCTCAAAACGTAACAAGCTGTCTCAAGAATTTACACTGATAAATTGAATGAAAAATGGAGACGAGAGCACAAATGAATAATTTAAAGTCAAAATCAGAATTAAGTTTATTATAATACAAAATTTGTTTTGTGGCAGCAGTACAATGCAATACAAAATACTTCAAGTCATGTTGAGAAGGAAAAAAATAAATACAAGAGATTCCAGCTAATTGGAGTACATAAGGACCAGTACATTTTGGTTCCAATTAGTGGCTGCCCCAATTAGCCGAAGTATCCTGGAAATAGTTAAAAAGGTATAAACATTAGAGTATTACCAGTATTGCTACAGTACTATAAAGCTGTGTTTTAGTTACGAATACTTGTCAATGGAGGAATTCATCTGCAGTGTGTTCTTTTGACTGTAAGTGAACAAAATCAGAGTGGACGCCTAGTTCAGATAATGGATTGTTTTTCTGCAATGCTGCTATGACTGCATTCTTCAGATCTCCATTTTCATTGTAACATCCAAGATGATTGTTGATGCCTTCAAATTCTTCATCATTCCTAACTTGTTGAACTAGTACTCCCAGCTGTTTCTGGCATCTCCACACCTGGATGTTTGAAACCGCAGTGAACAGAACAGTTCTGAATTGTCTAGCTGCTTATTTCTCTCCAACCATCAGTGACAAAAATCATTGCTTTTCGAAGTCAAGCACACACAACTGACACTATTTAAAAACTGTTCGCTTGAAGCACAGTCTAATGTTTAACAGCTTTGTAAATGAACGTGACTGATGCTAGTTAGAAACTATTTGGCAACAATTTCCTGTCCCAATTAAGTGACATAACATCCCAAATAAACCAAGAGAATGCCGGCTACTTTCTCGATTAGGTTTTATACCTTAAGAGTCATCCCAAATAAGTAGCTGCCCCGATTAACCGATGGCCCTATTAACCAGAATCCACTGCAGTTCAACAAGAGAGTGAAATAACAAGGGTTCTTGGAATAATGGGCTTCTAATTCCTAAGCCATAATGTGAAGGGGAAGCGTCTGCAGAACCCACTGAAGAGTGAAATGTAATAAGATGACCTATCTGAACAATTAGTTTAGAAGAGAAGATAGGGAAAAGGAAATAATGCCCATTCCTGTCTGTTGTAGTGGAAAACAGAAGAATTGGCAGCTGAAATGCAGAATATTATACCACATACACAAATATTATACCATATACACAAATATTATACCATACACACAAATATTATACCTTATACACAAATATTATACCATATAACAAATAGTTAAAGCTGAAATATTGGCTGTATGTACATTCCTTGGCAAGGTGGTGTGGTTAATTGCTGTGTTAGTGCCCATATATCAACTATTGAATATTGAATGGCAATCTCTTGTTTGCCATTCTACTTCAGATACTATACTGCATATCCTTTTGATAATTCTATTTTATTTACCTTTTTTATGCTATAATAAACAAGTGCTCAAATCACAGAAAAGCTTGTTTGACTAAAGAATTAATTTCAGAGCCAGATTTTTCTTTTTATCGGTCCTCTCTCCAAAGAAAAGAAATGTCTTGAGAGACGTACATCTCATTCCTGTTAACTACCAAAAGTGCCAAAAAAAAAGCATGCAAATAGAAAAAGAAAGAGAAAGAGATAGATAGATAAATAGATAGATAGATGAATGAATGAATAAATAAACAAACAAACAAACAAACAAACAAACAAATAAATAAATAAGTAAGTAAGTAGATAGAGAGGCAATAAATATTGAGAGCATGAGATGAGGCGTTCTTGAAAATGAGTCCATAGGGGTTGGGAACAGTTCAGTGATGGGGCAATTGAAAGTGAGTGAAGTTATCCCCTCTGGTTCAATAGCCCATTGGTTGAGGGGCGATAACTGTTCCTGAATTTGGTGGTGTGGATCCTCCTGATGGGAGCAGTGAGAAGAGATCATGGCCTGAATGATGGGGGTTCTTGATGATGGATGCTGTTTTCCTGCATCAGCGGTCCACGTAGATATGCTCAATGGTGGGGAGGGCTTTACCCATGATGGACTGAGCCATATCCACTACATTTTACACAGAACATAGAAATTTACAGCACATTACAGGCCCTTCGGCCCACAATGTTGAGCCGACCGTATAACCTACTCTAGAAACTGCCTAGAATTTCCCTGCTGCATAGCCCTCTATTTTTCTAAGCTCCATGTAGCTATCTAAAAGGCTCTAAATAGACCCTATTGGATCCACTCCACCACCATCACCAGCAGAGCCTTCCACGTACCCACCACTCTCTGCGAGAAAAACTTACCCCTGACATCCCCTCAGTACCTTTCCAAGCACCTTAAAACAATGCCCCCTCATGTTAGCCATTTCAGCCCTGGGAAAAAGTCTCTGGCTACCCACATGATCAATGCCTCTCATCATCTTATACACCTCTATCAGGTCACCTCTCATCCTCCGTCGCTCCAAGGAGAAAAGGCCAAGTTCACTCAACCTGTTCTCATAAGGTACACCCTCCAATCCAGGCAACATCCTTGTAAATCTCCTCTGCACTCTCTGTATAGTATCCACATCCTTCCTGTAGTGAGGTGACCAGAACTGAACACAGTACTCCAAGTGGGGTCTAACTAAGGTCTTATATACAGTCGATGTAACATTACCTCACGGCTCTTGAACTCAGTCCCACGGTTGATGAATCCCAACACACCATATGCCTTCTTAACAACAGTATCAACCTGCACTGCAGCTTTGAGTGTCTTATCAACATGGTCCCCAATATCTCTCAGATCCTCCCCACTGCCAAGAGTCTTACCATTTATATTATATTCTGACTTCAAATTTGACCTAACAGGATGAACCACTTCACATTATCTGGGTTAAAGTCCATCTGCCACTTCTCAGTCCAGTTCTGCATCCTATCAATGTCCGGCTGAAACCTCTAACAACCCTCCAGACCATCCACAATACCCCCAACATTGTCTCATCAGCAAACTTACTAACCCACCCCTCTACGTCTTCATCCAGGCCATTTATAAAAATCACAAAGAGGAGGACCCAGAACAGATCCCTGTGGAACACCACTGGTCACCGACCTCCATGCAGAATACAAACTATCTACAACCACCATTTTCCATCTCCTTCTACCTTAGGCCATGAACTTAACAATCACCCCTGATGAGTTATTAACTTCAAACTTTCTGCATAATCACTCAGAGTTGACCTGCATGTGCATGTAACGAGAGCTGTGTAACTCATCCCCTTCTACCTTAGGCCACGAACTTATCAATCATCCCTGCTGTGGACACTTTCTGGAGGTCCAAGATCCGTGTGCTCCATGACCACTGGACTAAGTGTGTAAATGTAGGAGGGGCCTATGTTGAAAAATAAATGTGCTTGTGTCAATCACCCCTCGTATGGTCTCTTCAATCGATGTCCACAACAGGAGGACATAAAGGTTTTGTTCAATAGAGGCAGTCTGGTTTGAACTCAGAGCCAGTGGTGAAGCCTATGTTAGTTACTTGTTGGACAGGACCAGCCGGGCAATATTTCCATCAGGGCAGTGAAGCAATGCCATTTATCAGCAAACTCAGGGACACCAAGTGGACCACCTTCAGAAGGCATACCATTGCTTAGCAAGCATGGGGAAGAGGCAGACTCCCTGTTCATCATTTGGCAGACATTAATGCTGATGTTCAAAACACCATGATTACTAACTATGCTACGTCAATGTAAACACTCTAATTGCCACCTACTCTCAGATACTGACAGAGCTGCTGAGAGACACCAGCAAAAGCACAGGGGTAACACTGCAACAGACAGATGAACACCAGTAAACTAGTACCCAAGCATCCAATAGCAGTTAATTGAACATCAGTATCAATCTCAATATGCAGCTGATTTTACACACTCTGACTGAAAATCTATATCAGAGTCTCTTTTCGTATTTAACTTGCACTGGGAATAAAAATTAGAACAAGGCAAAGTTTGAAAGTTTAAGTACTGCCTGTGACTTGATGCAATTAGAATATTTCCAAAAGCGCATCCTGTAATCAGACACACCCAGAAATGAATAGATATTTATAGTACTGAGCAAGAGCTACTATAATATAATCCCCAATGTCACATCCCCTGGAATTTTTCTGTACAGTGCCAATTTTCCAACATAAAGAATGGTAAAGTTGAATTAGGGAATGTTCAATAAAGGTTCACCAGACTGATTTTTGGAATGGAGTAGAATTGTCTTACAAGGAACGTAGTAGCTGGCTACTCTCCCTGATTGCACTGAAATGTAAACATTCCTGAAGAGGCTTGATGAGGTAGAGGCAGGGTCAATATTCCCCTGGATGGGGTACTTGGAAGAGTCAAAATAAGGGTCAGCCATTTGGGAAAGTGATGAGATGAAATACCTTCACTGAGAATAGCGACTCTTTGTAGTTCTCTATTGAAGAGGATTGTGATCGTTACTAAGTATATTCAGGAAAGGGATTGATAGGTTAAGGACAAAAGGACATCATGGGCTATGGAACTAGTTCTGAGCTAAAATGTCAGCCATGTTTTTAGTGAATGGCAGAGCAAGTGTGATGGGCTGGATAATGTACAGTATTCTTTTTTCTTTTTCTTATTCCTTTATAAAAATATTCTAATGTCATTGCTTGAAGTCTAAGTGAGATAACTCACATAACTATATACATTGTAATTTATTTTTTGAAGTTGATAATACTTTGGCTTCGACTGCACCTTGCGAGGGTTCACCCTCTTACAAAGTATTCTGACATTGGCCTGTAACGGGTTGGGTTGATCAGACCCAAACAATTCGAACGTCCAGGAGATGTGCAAATGAGTATACAAGCACAACAAAATAACTTAGCCTAATTTATTATCATAAAATAGAAAGCACAAATAAAACATGCAAAATGCTTCAAAGCAAGTCAAAATGATTTTCACAAAGACTTCAGTGTTGACGATTCTTAGTCTTCATTTGATTGTTGCTGTTGTCAGTGAACTCCAAATTCCAACTCTCTCGTGAAACCACCCCTGGGTCTGAGGCACCGATCATGATTTCCAGCCCTCAGCTGAAGTCCAAGGAAACCAGGAGGGGCACCCCAATAAATGCAAGTTTCACAAGCATAGAGAGACCTAGAAACAGACAAACTCATTGATCATTTCAGACACAGCCTGCCTTTTTTCAAACACATTCTGTGTCCATTAACACAGTTCTCATAAATCAATTTGATGCTTTAATGGTCATTTCCCATAACACAAAGTATTCTTTGGACTTACAAAAGAACATTAATATTACATATAAGCAATAAGCCTGAACCCAAAAAAGAATCCATCAAGCCAACTTCACAAACATTCACATTTTAATTCTGAATGTGAGAGGCTGCAGCTCCTGTTTGACTTTCTCAATGGGCCACTGCTGAAGTTTTGGCTGCACTTTAGTCCCGCGCTCCCCGTCTACAGACACGCAGTTGGGAGGGGGATGGGGTGTGAGGAGGATCTCCTCGTGGGTTTGTCCTGGGACTGGCCGAGATGGCCATTCACTGGTCTAGGCAGCAGAAAGTGGAGAACGCTGCCCGGGCCAACTGCCTGCCCCTTTCCAGAGGATACGTTCATGCCCAGCTGTCCTTGGAGAGGGAGTATGCAGTCACAATGGGTACAGTGGGGGACTTCCAGGAGCAGTGGCCCCCCCAGGGTATTGACTGTTTTATAGGTGGTAGTAACCATATAGTAATTTGAGTATAGTTACTGTCTTGTAAATATTGAATGGCTGTACCTTGAGTATATGTAATGTACAAAAACTTTGCTAGTTTTGTAAAAAAAGACTAAGAAAGATTCCAGCTACAGACATTAACAGACACTTCACACACATTACTCACAAACAGACATACAGTCCCCACAGGCTAAGGGCTCGGAAAGAGTTAAATTGTCATTTTGAACTGTTCAGAAGTTCATTCAATGTTTTACAAACTTTAATATTGTTGCAGCGTGGATGAAATCACTGAAGAGACAGAGTCACTGGTAGATACAAAGCAGCTTCTTTATTTGACACAACAAGATACAACAGGCATCTTACGGACGGAGACGCTTTCAGTAGAAAGGTCCACTAGCCCAATGTGGGCTCGATATTTATATGCTAAACACAAAGGCAATCGCTACTTAAAAGTTACAGACAATGCATAGACAATGCTTCCTATTGAAGCTACATACAAAAAAACACACCATCCTTTCCTTCCGACGCCAACATATCTGGGTTGGTATCCACAGCCTTTAGGAATGTAAGTTAAGTCTACGATACATTTATTTGGCATTTCCCGTGCTAACGTAGAAGACAATTAATATTTATAATGCATAGATAATACTGTCTTTGAAACTACAGCATCAGGTCAAATTCTGGTGCCAGAAGCATCTGGTATTCACACCTTTTTAGGAAGCGCATTGTTGTGGACTCAATCCACAATACTTTGTCAGATAGAAGTCTGGTGGCCAAAGTCATTTAAGTGTAAACAAATTATCTATCTGAAAAACTCGCTCTAACAAATATGACACACAGCTGTAATAATGTCGACTGTACCTCTTCCTAGAGATGCTGCCTGACCTGCTGCGTTCACCAGCAACTTTGATGTGTGTTACCCCTACTTATGCTGTTAGGTTTCACCTTATAGGAAGTAATGGCCTACCAACTCTGCCCCAGTTCTTCTGCATGAAATTGGGTCTCTAACTTCACACAGAAGTTCTTTAAGGGTTCAATCTGTGCTGTTCCCTGACTTTTATAGTTAACAAGAAAAGAACGACTTCTGTTTCCCTGCTCACTGCTAGGCTGATATGGTATGCTCTGGGTACAGGAATAAGAGGAGTGCACAGGAAACTTTTTGGCTGGAGAACTAATGCAGGTGGGACGGTGGGAAGGTGGGAAGGTACGTGCTTGGGATCCCTGGGACACTGGGAGTGAGTGGGGATTATGGGACTACTGGATAGAGTCAGATCAGGTTTACTATCACTGATTTATGTCTTGAAATGTGCTTTTTTTGCAGCAGATTGCAGTGCGAGACATAAACTCACTATACAAAATAAATTGTGCAAGAGAGGTGTTCAGAAACCCGTTGACAGACTGACTGAAGCTGCTTCTAAAATACTCGAGCTTTACCCCCTCATGCTCAGTGAGACTGGAATTAGGTTTAGGGAGAAAGGTGAAATTTTTAAGGGAAATCTGAGGGGAAACTTCATCACTCATGATGGAATGAGCTGGCTGCAGAGGTCTCAGATGTGGGTTCAATAGCGGTTTAGATAGATACACTGATGAGGAAGGTCAGGAGGGCTCTGGTCCAGCTGCAGGTGCTCTGTGAATACATATCTGTTCCAAATTTACTTCAAAATCTGTATTTGAGTTTTTGGATGTGCTGTCAAACAACCTGAAGACTTCACATCCATTAAACCATGCTAATCCCATCTATCAGACAGCTGAGAGAGTAAAATCTATTACCAAAGTACATATATGTTAATATATACTACCCTGACATTCATTTTCTTGCAGGCATTTACAGGAAAATAAAAAACACAATGGAGTTTCTGAAAAACGATACATAAACAAAGGCTGATAACCAATGTGCAAAAGAAGATAAATTGTGTACATTTTAAAAATTGAGAACATGAGTTGTAAAGAGTCCTTGAAAGTGAGTCTGTAGGTTGTAGAATGTATTCAGAGTTGAAGCAAGTGAAGTTTTCCACACTGGTTCAAGAGCCTGATGGTTGTAGGGTATAAACTGTTCTCACACCTACTGGTGTGGGACGTAAGGGCTTGTGTACCTTCTCCCAAATGGTGAGAGCAAGAAGAAAGCATGGACGGGACTGTGGGTGTCTTTGATGACAGATGCTGCTTTCGTGTACAGTGCTCCGTGTAAATGTGCTCAGTGGTGGGGAGGGTTTTTCCTGTGATGGACTAGGTGTACCCACCACTTCCTCTAGCCTTTTCCACTCCTGGGCTGAGTGTTCCCACACCAGGCTGTGATGCAACCCATTAGGACACTCTCCCCTCTGCATCTAGACAAAGCGTTTAGTGACATGATGAACTTACGCAAACTTCTCAGATTTGGGGTTCTAACATTCATTCTTTGGGGCACTCCTCTGTTTTAGTGGACGTTTGTGAAGAAAAAGAATTTCAGGATGTATGCTGTATACATTTCTCTGACATTAAATGTACCTATTGAAAGTGGAGGTGCTATTGTGTCTTGTTTGTGATGACACTTACGTGCTGAACCCAGGATAGGTCCTCTGATCATGCCAAATTAAAGTACGCCTAGCGAGGGCTGGCTCATGGAACTCCAGCTTCTTTCTCATGTAGTCAGTAATCAGTTATTTTGTTTTGCTGACACCAAGCAAGAGTTTGCTGTTGTGACACCAGTCAACCAGATTTTCAAGCTCTGTCCTATGTGCCGATTTGTCACCAAAGTCAGAAAAAGCTGCGGTGACCTACGAGTTTTTGTGAGAAGCATTCCTTGAGGTCGGTGCTGAAAACTGTTG
This sequence comes from Mobula hypostoma, assembly GCF_963921235.1. Lineage (NCBI taxonomy): Eukaryota > Metazoa > Chordata > Chondrichthyes > Myliobatiformes > Myliobatidae > Mobula > Mobula hypostoma. Next base: position 3,619,990 of record NC_086111.1, read on the forward strand.
CCGCACCACTAACCATAAAATTTGGCCATATCGCATGCCTAGCAGAGGCACAGAGATTTTCTGAAAAATTTTCACAGGCGTTCTATAAGGTTGTAGTAAATAAGGTGGTTAAAGGTGAGCCCGTAGATGTAGCATATTTGGCTTTCTCAAAAATTTCCAGGGCATGAGAGAGTCCTCTGCAATGTTTCTCAAACAGTAATGATATAACCAGAAACAAGGATCAATACTTTTCCCTTAATAATTTATGACTACTATCAATGACTCAGAGAGAAGGTTCAGAGTAAGCGTCCAAGTCTATCACTGTCACTAAAAATATGTTACAGAGCATGTTGCAATGAAGACTTTTGGAATCTGCAATAGAATATGGATAGTATGAGCAAAATGGAGAATGAGCAAAAGTGTGAGTTAATCCACATGAAGAATTAAGAGGAATTTAAAGTCAGTGACGTAACTGGAGAAAGATTGTAGATGAGTGAAGTTCAGGGAGATCTGGGTGTTCATGTACACAAATCACAAGAAGTTAGCAGGCAAACATAGCAAGGGGGCATGACACTTTGTAGAAGGTTGACCTTTGTTGTAAGGAGTATGGTAGGAAAGTTATGAAGCAATTTTACAACATTTCAGTGGGACCTGGTAAAATCCATGCAGTTTGGTACTATTGTTAAAGAAAGGTGTGCATGCAGTGCAAAGATTACAGAAAAGGTTGATGTTAACATACTAACCGAGTACAGAAGAATGTGAAGGGATGTTATTGAAAATCCTATAATTCGGATTGAGACTGACAGAATCCAAATCAGCTTTAATAGCACTTACACATGTTGTGAAATTTGTTGCTTAGTGGCAGCAATATATTGCAATACATTAACAAATATAAATTGCAATTATATATAAACTATAGTAGGTTTGGTTTTCAATTTTTCCTGTTATTTGAGGAGAGGGGAAGGATGAGTGTGAGGGCAGCTTGTTGTTTTCGGTGTCGGATGAGGGAAGCCCTGGAGTCTCCCAGCCTTCCGGACGTCCAGATCTGTGCTAGATGCGCTGAGATGCAGCTCCTAAAGGACCGCGTGAGGGAACTGGAGCTGCAGCTCGATGACCTTCGTCTGGTCAGGGAGAGTGAGGAGTTGATAGAGAGGAGTTACAAGCAGGTGGTCACACCGGGGCCACGGGAGGCAGACAAGTGGGTCACGGTTAGGAGGGGGAAGAGGAAGAGTCAGGTAATAGAGAGTACTCCTGTGGCTGTGCCCCTTGACAATAAGTACTCCTGTTTGAGTACTGTTGGGGGGGACAGCTTACCTGGGGGAAGCAACAGTGGCCGTGCCTCCGGCACAGAGTCCGGCCCTGTAGCTCAGAAGGGTAGGGAAAGGAAGAGGAGGGCAGTTGTGACAGGGGACTCGATAGTAAGGGGGTCAGATGGACGATTCTGTGGATGCAGTCCAGAGACCCGGATGGTAGTTTTCCTCCCTGGTGCCAGAGTCCGGGATGTTTCTGATCGCGTTCAAGATATCCTGAAGTGGGAGGGTGAGGAGCCAGAGGTTGTGGTACGTATAGGTACCAATGACATAGGTAGGAAAAGGGGAGAGGTCCTGAAAGGAGAATATAGGGAGTTAGGAAGGGAGTTGAGAAGAAGGACCGCAGAGGTAGTAATCTCGGGATTACCGCCTGTGCCACACGACAGTGAGAGTAGGAATGCAATAAGGTGGAGGATAAATGCGTGGCTGAGGGATTGGAGCAAAGGGCAGGGATTCAAGTTTTTGGATCATTGGGACCTCTTTTGGCGCAGGTGTGACCTGTACAAAAGCACTTGAATCCTAGGGGCACCAATATCCTGGCGGGGAGATTTGCGAAGGCCACTGGGGAGACTTTAAACTAGAATAGTTGGGGGGTGGGAATCAAATTGAAGAGACTGGGAGAGAGGAGATTAGTTCACAAATAGAGAAAGCTAGTAGACAGTGTGTGAGGGAGGATAAGCAGGGGACAGAAAACGGGAGCACTCAGACCAAAGATGTAGGGGAGAAAGAAGAAAAAGATAAAAAGTTGTTTGCTCCATTAGGGATAAACAGAGAGTAAGAGGTGGAGAGTTTCTTAAAAGCATCTATTTTAATGCTAGGAGCATTGTAAGAAAGCTGGATGAGCTTAGAGCATGGACTGATACCTGGAAATATGATGTTGTAGCTATGAGTGAAACATGGTTGCAGGAGGGGTGTGATTGGCAACTAAATATTCCTGGATTTCGTTGCTTCAGGTGTGATAGAATCGGAGGGGCAAGAGGGAGAGGTGTTGCATTGCTTATAAGAGAAAATATAACAGCGGTGCTCTGGCAGGATAGATTAGTGGACTCGTCTAGGGAGGCTATTTGGGTGGAATTGAGGAATGGGAAAGGCATAGTGACGCCTGCAGGGGTGTATTATAGACCACCTAATGGGGAGTGAGAATTGGAGGAGCAAATATTTGTACTAAGCACAAAATTGTGATTGTGGGAGATTTTAATTTTCCACACGTTGACTGGGAAGCCCATTCTGTAAAAGGGATGGATGGTTTGGAGTTTGTAAAATGTGTGCAAGATAGTGTTTTGCAGAATACATAGAGGTACCAATTAGAGAAGGGGTACTGTTGGATCTCCTGTTAGGGAATGAGATAGGTCAGGTGACAGAGGAATGTGTTGAGGAGCACTTTGAGTTCAGTGACCACAATACCATTATTTTCAATATAATTATGGAGAAGGATAGGACTGGACCCAGGGTTGAGATTTTTGATTAGAGAAAGGCTAACTTTGAGGAGATGCGAAAGGATTTAGAAGGAGTGGATTGGGACAATTTGTTTTATGGGAAGGATGTAATAGAGAAACAGAGGTCATTTAAAGGTGAAATTTTGAGGGTACAGGATCTTTATGTTCCTGTTAGGTTGGAAGGGAAGGTTAAAAGTTTGAGAGAGCCATGGTTTTTAAGGGATATTGGAAACTTGGTTCAGAAAAAGAGAGGGATCTACAATAAATATAGGCAGCTTGGAGGAAATGAGGTGCTCGAGGAATATAAAGAATGTAAAAAGAATCTTAAGAAAGAAATTAGAAAAGCAAAAAACAGTTTGCGGATGACACGAAGCTGGGTGGCAGTGTTAGCAGTGAGGAGGATGCTAAGAGGATGCAGGGTGACTTGGATAGGTTGGGTGAGTGGGCAAACTCATGGCAGATGCAATTTAATGTGGATAAATGTGAAGTTATCCACTTTGGTGGCAAAAATAGGAAAACAGATTATTATCTGAATGGTGGCCGATTAGGAAAAGGGGAGGTGCAACGAGACCTGGGTGTCATTATACACCAGTCATTGAAAGTGGGCATGCAGGTACAGCAGGCGGTGAAAAAGGCGAACGGTATGCTGGCATTTATAGCGAGAGGATTCGAGTACAGGAGCAGGGAGGTACTACTGCAGTTGTACAAGGCCTTGGTGAGACCACACCTGGAGTATTGTGTGCAGTTTTGGTCCCCTAATCTGAGGAAAGACATCTTTGCCATAGAGGGAGTACAAAGAAGGTTCACCAGATTGATTCCTGGGATTGCAGGTCTTTCATATGAAGAAAGACTGGATGAACTGGGCTTGTACTCGTTGGAATTTAGAAGATTGAGGGGGGATCTGATTGAAACGTATAAGATCCTAAAGGGATTGGACAGGCTAGATGCGGGAAGATTGTTCCCGATGTTGGGGAGGTCCAGAACGAGGGGTCACAGTTTGAGGATAGAGGGGAAGCCTTTTAGGACCGAGATTAGGAAAAACTTCTTCACACAGAGAGTGGTGAATCTGTGGAATTCTCTGCCACAGCAAACTGTTGAGGCCAGTTCATTAGCTATGTTTAAAAGGAAGTTAGATATGGCCCTTGTGGCTACAGGGGTCAGGGGGTATGGAGGGAAGGCTGGGTTCTGAGTTCGATGATCAGCCATGATCATAATAAATGGCGGTGCAGGCTCGAAGGGCCGAATGGCCTACTCCTGCACCTATTTTCTATGTTTCTATGTTTCTATATGAGGCTGCTTTGGTAAGTAAGGTGAAAATAAATCCGAAGGGTTTCTACAGTTATATTAATAGCAAAAGGATAGTGAGGGATAAATTGGTCCCTTGGAGAACCAGAGTGGACGGCTGTGTGCGGAGCCAAAAGGGATGGAGGAGATTTTGAACAATTTCTTTTCTTCGGTATTCACTAAGGAGAAGGATATTGAATTGTGTAAGGTAAGGGAAACAAGAAGAGTAGTTATGGAAAGTATGATGATTAAAGAGGAAGTACTGGTGCTTTTAAGGAATAGAAAAGTGGATAAGTCTCCGGGTCCTGACAGGATATTCCCTAGGATCTTGAGGGAAGTTAGTGTGGAAGTAACAGGGGCTCTGACAGAAATATTTCAAATGTCATTAGAAACGGGGATGGTGCCAGAGGATTGGTCTATTGCTCATGTTGTTCCATTGTTTAAGAAGGGTTCTAAGAGTAAACCGAGCAATTATCGGCCTGTGAGTTTGACGTCAGTGGTGGGTAAATTGATGGAAAGTATTCTTAGAGATGGTATATATAATTATCTGGATAGACAGGGTCTGATTAGGAACAGTCAACATGGATTTGTGCGTGGAAGCTCATGTTTGACAAATCTTATTGAATTTTTTGATGACTTTACTAGGAAAGTTGACAAGGGTAAAGCGGTGGATGCTGTCTGTATGGACTGCAGTAAAGCCTTTGACAAGGTTGCACATGGAAGGTTAATTAGGAAGGTTCAATCCTTAGGTATTAATATCGAAGTAGTAAAATGGATTCAGCAGTGGCTGGATGGGAGATGCCAGAGAGTAGTGGTAGATAACTGTGTGTCAGATTGGAGGACAGTGTGTAGCGGTGTGCCTCAGGGATCTGTACTGGGTCCAATGTTGTTTGTCGCATATATTAATGATCTGGATGATGGGGTGGTAAATTAGATTCGTAAGTATGCAGATGATACTAAGATAGGTGGAGTTGTGGATAATGAAGTAGGTTTTCGAAGCTTGCAGAGAGATTTAGACCACTTAGAAGAGTGGGCTGAAAGCTGGCAGATGGAGTTTAATGCTGATAAGTGTGAGGTGCTGCATTTTGGTAGGACTAATCAAAATAGGACATACATGGTAAATGGTAGGGCATTGAAGAATGCTGTAGAACAGAGGGATCTAGGAATAATGGTGCATTGTTCCCTGAAGGCGGAATCTCATGTGGATAGGGTGGTGAAGAAAGCTTTTGGTATGCTGGCCTTTATAAATTAGAGCATTGAGTATAGGAGTTGGGATGTAATTTTGAAATTGTATAAGGCATTGGTAAGGCCAAATTTGGAGTATTGTGTACAGTTCTTGTCACCAAATTATAGGAAAGATGTCAATAAAATTGAGAGAGTACAGAGGAGATTTACTAGAATGTTGCCTGGGTTTCATCTCTTAAGTTACAGAGAAAGGTTGAACAAGTTGGGTCTTTATTCTTTGGAGCGTAGAAGGTTGAGGGGGGATTTGTTAGAGGTATTTAAAATTATGAGGGGTACAGATCGAATTGACGTGGATAGGCTTTTTCCATTGAGAGTGGGGGAGATTCAAACAAGAGGACATGAGTTGAGACTTAAAGGGCAAAAGTTTAGGGGTAACATGAGGGGGAACTTCTTTACTCAGAGAGTGGTAGTTGTGTGCAATGAGCTTCCAGCAGAAGTGGTTGAGGCAAGTTCGATGTTGTCATTTAAAGTTAAATTAGATAGATATATGGACAGGAAAGGAATGGAGGGTTATGGGCTGAGTGCAGGTCGGTGGGACTAGATGAGAGTAAGAGTTTGGCATGGACTAGAAGGGCCAAGATGGCCTGTTTCTGTGCTGTAATTGTTATATGGTTATATACTATATATATTTATTTAAACGTGTGTGTGTGTGTGTGTGTGTGTGTGTGTGTGTGTTTTCTGTTTATGCATATATATTTTTTCATGATTAAATAAGTACAGCAAAATTAGTTGAAGTAGTATTCATGGGTTGGTCCATTACCTGTTCAGACAACTGATGACAGATGGGTGAATCAATACAGTAAAGAAATTAAAATTACTGAAAGCTACAGAAACAATGAGTGCAAAAGAGGAATAGCAGGGTGGTGTCCACTGGTTTATGAATGGTTCCGAAATCTGATGGCAAAGAGAATGATGCTGTTCTAAAACACTGCGAGTTGGTCTTCAGGCTCCTGTACTACCTCCACAATGGTGGTAAAGCAAGGACGACACGTGAGAATGCGAATATGTCACCGATAGGTCTACAATCTCCTGCAGTCTCTTTCAGTCCTGCACTTTGGAGCCTTCATACCCAGTAGATGCAGCCAGTCAGAATCCTCTCCACAGAGGGAGGTGGAAATCTAAACAGATATTTGGGGAGGCACAGTGGCACAGCGGTTAGCATTAACACCGGTTCAGTTCCTGTGACTGCCTGTAAGGAGTTTATATGTTCTCCCTGTGACCATGTAGGTTTCCTCTGGGTGCTCTGGTTTCCTCCCACATTCCTAAGATGTACCAGTTAATAGGTTAATTGCTCACATGGGTGTAATTGGGAGTCGTGGGCTCATTGGGCCAACAGAGCCTGTTGCCATGTTGTATCTCTAAAATAAAAAAACTGCAAGGGAGTCAACAGATGTGGGGAAAGAGAAGGAAAATGGCTGGATCACCCACTATTTTATTAAGTGCTGATTGAGCTCAGGAGACTGACCTGCTTCTCTGTTTGTTTCTGAAGCTCCTAATTACTAATGTTCAGAATAAATTTGAAATTAAAATTGCTAACAAATTTCAAGAAAATGCTGTTAGTATTATGAACATTATATATACATTAAAATATCTCTCATTGTGTTAATATTTCTAAATTTTCTGTTATTACTGATAATAGAAGGATACATATTATTTTAAATTTTTGGTAAAAGAAGAAGTTGTTTATTTTGAAATGAATCCTATTTACCAGCCATTCTTTAATCTTCTAGATGTCAAATGGATGCCATTTGCTTGATGTTCCATTGTATTCTAATGCTTGAATAGAAGTGTTGCCCATCAAGAAGTGACTGGGCTAGATTAGATCCTGAAATTTTCATCATAATTTTATGAATTTGAACCTTGCCCAAACTGAACAGATTTCTTGATTGAGGGCCCTGGCTCATTGACTTTGTGCCATCTGAATGAAGTCTATGTCGGACTTCACCCTTCATATCAAATTTATGACAATTGACACCAATGAACAGAAAGGAATGAAAAATACACAGGCACTGTGTATAATCTTGCGAATAAAACTACAGAAAGGAAAATCCTGCAGAAGGTAGTGGATACAGCCCACCTCATCACAGGTACAGATTGCTCTACCATTGACCACAACTAAACGAAATGCTGTCGCAAGAAGGCAGCATCCATCATCAGGACTCCTACCACCCAGGCCATGCTCTCTTCTCACTGCCGCCATCAGGAAGGTGGTACAGGAGCCTCAGAACTCACAACACCATACTCAGGAGCAGTTATTATCCCTCAACCATCAGGCTCTTGAGAAAAAGGGGATAACTTCATTCAACTTCACTCGCCCCGTCATTGAAATATTCCCACAATGTATGGACGCACTTTCAAAGACTCTCCATCTCATGTACTTGATATTTATTGCTTATTTATTTATTACTATTATTATTATTTCTTTCTTTTCACACACGAACACCAAGGTAGTATGGTTTTTCATTAATTAGAACATAAGAAATAGGAGCAGGAGTAGGCCATCTGGCCCATCGAGTCTGCCCCGCCATTCAATAAGATCATGGCTGATCTGACCATGGTCTTATTTCTGCCTACCTGCCATTTTCCCATGCCCTTAATTCCCCTACTATGCAAAAATCTATCCAACCTTGTCTTAAATATATTTACTGAGGTAGCCTCCACTGCTTCACTGGGCAGAGAATTCCACAGATTCACCACTCTCTGGGAAAAGCACCTACCAGTAAAAACAGATTTCCTTCTTCTGTTATCTATCCCTTTCAAAATTTTATATGTTTCTACAAGATCTCCTCTCAACCTTCTGAATTCCAGTGAGTACAGTCCCAGACGACTCAATCTCTCCTCATAGTCTAACCCCCTCATCTCTGGAATCAACCTGGTGAACCTCCTCTGCACCACCTCCAAAGCCAGAATATCCTTCCTCAAGTAAGGAGACCAGAACTGCACACAGTACTCCAGGTGCGGTCTCACCAGTACCCCGTACAGTTGCAGCATAACCTCCCTGCTCTTAAATTCAATCCCTCTAGCAATGAAGGCCAACATCCCATTTGCCTTCTTGATAGCCTGCTGCACCTGCAAACCAACCTTTTGCAGTTCATGCACAAGCACTCCCAAGTCCCCCTGCACCGCAGCGTGCTGCAATCTGATCTTCGATTTCTCCTTCCAAAGTGGATGACCTCATATTTACCAGCGTTGTACTCCAGTTGCCAGACCCTTGCCTACTCACTTAGCCTATCTAGATCTCTCTGCAGACTCTCCGTATCCTCTGCACAGTTTGCTTTTCCACTCAATTTAGTGTCATCAGCAAACTTAGATACACTCCACTCGGTCCTCTCTTCCAGATCATTAATGTACATTATATCGTGAACAGTTGTGGGCCCAGCACTGACTCCTGTTTCACACCGCTCATCACTGATTGCCAACCAGAGAAACACCCATGTATCCCAACTCTCTGCTGTGTTTGTTTAACCATTCTTCCATCCATGCTAATACATCACCCCCAACACTATACATCTTTATCTTATGGAAAAGTCTTTTATGTGGCACCTTATCGAACACCTTCTGGAAATCCAAATAAATAACGTCCATCTATTCCCCTCTATCCACTGTGCTCATTATATCCTCAAAGAACTCCAGTAAGTCTGTCAAACAGGACCTGCCTTTGCTGCGTCTGCCTGATGGATCCATTTCTTTCTAAATGCCTTGCTATTTCTTCTTCAATGATAGCTTCAGGCATTTTCCTAACTACAGATGTTAAACTAACTGGCCTGTAGTTACCTGCCTTTTGCCTGCACCTTTTCTTGAACAGTGGCGTGACATTCGCCATCTTCCAATCTGCTGCAACCTGCCCAGATTCCAGAGAATATTGGTTACTTATCACCAAAACCTCTACAATAACTTGTGCCATTTCTCTCAGTACCCTGGGCTGCATTCCATCAGGACCAGGAGACTTATCTATCTTCAGGCCCACAAGTTTGCTCATCACTACCTCTTTAGTGATAGCTTTTGCATCGAGGTCCTCACCTCCCATCACATCCATAACATCTCTCTTTGGCATGTTAGATGTGTCCTCCACCGTGAAAACTGACACAAAATAGTCATTCAAAGCCTCAGCCTCATTACCCAATATAAATTCCCCCTTCTTGTCTTTCAAGGGACCTACATTCACTTTGGGCATCCTTTTCCACTTTATATAATTATAAAAACTTTCACTATCCATTTTTGTATTCAATGCTAGTTTATTTTTATAATCTAACTTCCATTTCTTTATTGCTCACAGTGTTTCTTTGTTGCTTTTTAAACTTTTCTCAATCTTCAAGTTTTCCACTACTCTTGGTAACTTGGTACGCACAAGCTTTTAGTTTGATGCCTTCGTTCATTTCCTTAGTTATCCAAGGTTGGCTCTGCCCACTCTTACTGTCCTTGCTTTTAACTGGAATATACTTTTGTTGAGCACCGTGAAAAATCTCTTTGAAAGTCTTCCACTGTTCTTCAACCATCCCACCATATAGCATGTGTTCCCAGTCTATCCTACCCAACCTCTCCCTCATCTCTTGTAGTCCCCCTTGTGTAGGCATAACAGTCTGGTTTTAGATTGAACTGTTGCATTCTCCATTTGTATGAGAAACTCAATCATACTGTGATCACTCTTTCCAAGGGGATTCCTAACAACAAGATCACTAATTTTACCTGTCTCACTGCACAGGACCAGATCCAAAATAACACGTTCCCTTGCAGGCTCAGTAACATGCTGTTCAAGAAAGCTATCATGTTAAAACTCCTCTGTTAAAGTTATTATTCTTCTATTATAGATTTATTGAGAATACCCACCCACAAGAAAATGAATCTCAGGGTTTGTGTATGGTAATATACATGTATGTTGATAATAAATTTGCTTTGAACTTTGAATTTCTGAATGTCAGGCTCTTGTTTGGGTAGACCGTGGTTGCTCTTAACCCATAATACCATAGATTTAAAGGACATCATGAGGTGAACTTGCTGGCTATACACCTGCCGAATCCAAGTCCATTTCCTAGATCATAAATACAAGAGATTCTGCAAAAACTGGAAATCTTCAGCAACGTACTCCAAATGATGGAGGAACTCAGCAAGACAGGCAGCCTCTATGGCCGGGAATAAACAGTAAATATTTTGGGCTGAAACCCTGAAGTGCCTTGATAAAGGGTCTTGGCCCAAAATGTCAACTGTTTATACCCCTCCATTGACAGTGTAAAAGATGCTTTGATACTGTGAATGATAGACGTGTTAGAAGTGAATGTTCCCCCACACCCAGAGACCCTAATGTTCATGTTGGCTATCCTGTTTCATTCCCCAGTATCCTCAAACATCACTTTGCATCTGAGATACGCTAGTTCCAGCTCGTGCTCCCACGTAAACCCTATGGCACCACTGTAATTTGCGGCCTTGTAGCCTATAGGGTCTTTTGGTGGAGCAGGCCTTGAGTGACAACTAGGCTTCAGGTGGCGAGAGCCACAGACCACTGAGATGGCCTTCCAACGGCTTGTGCTGAAAAAGCCTTTTCATTGTTTTCAAATGGCTCTGAGACACATGGAAATAGTTGAACAAAAGTAGTTACTAAAAAAAATTTAAAATGATAAACTTACTTTAAAGCCCATAAAAATTCATTAAGATCATGAAATAAAGAAAAATAAATGAAAACCTTCCCTAAATAAACAAGCAATCCAACACAGAGACTAGAAGCACACTGGATGAGCCAGCAATCTGATGAGCCACACAGAAAGTATATCGAGTAGTCCTGTGGTTCAGCAACTTATACGGGGTGTCTCTGAGTAGGAGTCCAGCGACAGAGCGAGCAGTCAGCTGTGAGGAGTGAGGACATCAGGCTCCTGCATGTCTTCAACTGCTGCACCACCAGGTGCCGGGCAGGAACCCGGGCTGCGCTGGGCGCTGGGTGATGGGCAGGAACCCGGGCTGCGCTGGGGGCCGGGCAGGAACCCGGGCTGCTCTGGGGGCCGGGCAGGAACCCGGGCTGCGCTGGGGGCCGGGCAGGAACCCGGGCTGCGATGGGCGCTGGGGGCCGGGCAGGAACCCAGGCTGTGCTGGGTGCTGGGTGCCGTGCAGGAACCCAGGCTGCGCTGGGTGCTGGGTGCCGTGCAGGAACCCAGGCTGCGCTGGGTGCTGGGTGCCGGGCAGGAACCCGGGCTGCGCTGGGCGCTGGGGGCCGGGCAGGAACCCGGGCTGCGATGGGGGCCGGGCAGGAACCCGGGCTGCGATGGGGGCCGGGCAGGAACCCGGGCTGCGATGGGTGCCGGGCAGGAACCCGGGCTGCGCTGGGTGCCGGGCAGGAACTCGGGCTGCGATGGGGGCCGGGCAGGAACCCGGGCTGCGATGGGGGCCGGGCAGGAACCCGGGCTGCGCTGGGGGCCGTGCAGGAACCCGGGCTGCGCTGGGCGCTGGGTGCCGGGTAGGAACCCGGGCTGCGCTGGGCGCTGGGTGCTGGGCAGGAACCCGGGCTGCGCTGGGCGCTGGGTGCCGGGCAGGAACCCGGGATGCGCTGGGGGCCGGGCAGGAACCCGGGCTGCGATGGGGGCCGGGCAGGAACCCGGGCTGCGCTGGGGGCCGGGCAGGAACCCGGGCTGCGCTGGGGGCCGGGCAGGAACCTGGGCTGCGCTGGGGGCCGGGCAGGAACCCGGGCTGCGCTGGGTGCCGTGCAGGAACCCGGGCTGCGCTGGGGGCCGTGCAGGAACCCGGGCTGCGCTGGGGGCCGGGCAGGAACCTGGGCTGCGCTGGGGGCCGGGCAGGAACCCGGGCTGCGCTGGGTGCTGTGCAGGAACCCGGGCTGCGATGGGTGCTGGGGGCCGGGCAGGAACCCGGGCTGCGCTGGGCGCTGGATGCCGGGCAGGAACTCGGGCTGCGCTGGGCGCTGGATGCCGGGCAGGAACCCGGGCTGCGCTGGGTGCCGGGCAGGAACCCGGGCTGCGCTGGGTGCCGTGCAGGAACCCAGGCTGCGCTGGGTGCTGGGTGCCGGGCAGGAACCCGGGCTGCACTGGGCGCTGGGGGCCGGCAGGAACCCGGGCTGCGATGGGGGCCGGGCAGGAACCCGGGCTGCGATGGGGGCCGGGCAGGAACCCGGGCTGCGATGGGGGCCGGGCAGGAACCCGGGCTGCGATGGGTGCCGGGCAGGAACCCGGGCTGCGCTGGGTGCTGGGGGCCGGGCAGGAACCCGGGCTGCGCTGGACGCTGGATGCCGGGCAGGAACTCGGGCTGCGCTGGGCGCTGGATGCCGGGCAGGAACCCGGGCTGCGCTGGGTGCCGGGCAGGAACCCGGGCTGCGCTGGGTGCCGTGCAGGAACCCGGGCTGCGCTGGGTGCTGGGTGCCGGGCAGGAACCTGGGCTGCGCTGGGCGCTGGGGGCCGGCAGGAACCCGGGCTGCGATGGGGGCCGGGCAGGAACCCGGGCTGCGATGGGGGCCGGGCAGGAACCCGGGCTGCGATGGGGGCCGGGCAGGAACCCGGGCTGCGATGGGTGCCGGGCAGGAACCCGGGCTGCGCTGGGTGCCGGGCAGGAACCCGGGCTGCGATGGGGGCCGGGCAGGAACCCGGGCTGCGATGGGGGCCGGGCAGGAACCCGGGCTGCGCTGGGGGCCGTGCAGGAACCCGGGCTGCGCTGGGCGCTGGGTGCCGGGCAGGAACCCGGGCTGCGCTGGGCGCTGGGTGCTGGGCAGGAACCCGGGCTGCGCTGGGCGCTGGGTGCCGGGCAGGAACCCGGGCTGCGCTGGGGGCCGGGCAGGAACCCGGGCTGTGATGGGGGCCGGGCAGGAACCCGGGCTGCGCTGGGGGCCGGGCAGGAACCCGGGCTGCGCTGGGGGCCGGGCAGGAACCTGGGCTGCGCGGGGGCCGGGCAGGAACCCGGGCTGCGCTGGGTGCTGTGCAGGAACCCGGGCTGCGCTGGGGGCCGTGCAGGAACCCGGGCTGCGCTGGGGGCCGTGCAGGAACCCGGGCTGCGCTGGGGGCCGGGCAGGAACCTGGGCTGCACTGGGGGCCGGGCAGGAACCCCGGCTGCGCTGGGTGCTGTGCAGGAACCCGGGCTGCGATGGGTGCTGTGCAGGAACCCGGGCTGCGCTGGGTGCTGGGGGCCGGGCAGGAACCCGGGCTGCGCTGGGCGCTGGATGCCGGGCAGGAACTCGGGCTGCGCTGGGCGCTGGATGCCGGGCAGGAACCCGGGCTGCGCTGGGTGCCGGGCAGGAACCCGGGCTGCGCTGGGTGCCGTGCAGGAACCCAGGCTGCGCTGGGTGCTGGGTGCCGGGCAGGAACCCGGGCTGCGCTGGGCGCTGGGGGCCGGCAGGAACCCGGGCTGCGATGGGGGCCGGGCAGGAACCCGGGCTGCGATGGGGGCCGGGCAGGAACCCGGGCTGCGATGGGTGCCGGGCAGGAACCCGGGCTGCGATGGGTGCCGGGCAGGAACCCGGGCTGCGCTGGGTGCCGGGCAGGAACCCGGGCTGCGATGGGGGCCGGGCAGGAACCCGGGCTGCGATGGGGGCCGTGCAGGAACCCGGGCTGCGCTGGGCGCTGGGTGCCGGGCAGGAACCCGGGCTGCGCTGGGTGCTGGGTGCCGGGCAGGAACCCGGGCTGAGCTGGGCGCTGGGTGCCGGGCAGGAACCCGGGCTGCGCTGGGGGCCGGGCAGGAACCCGGGCTGCGATGGGGGCCGGGCAGGAACCCGGGCTGCGATGGGTGCCGGGCAGGAACCCGGGCTGCGCTGGGTGCCGGGCAGGAACCCGGGCTGCGATGGGGGCCGGGCAGGAACCCGGGCTGCGATGGGGGCCGGGCAGGAACCCGGGCTGCGATGGGTGCCGGGCAGGAACCCGGGCTGCGCTGGGTGCCGGGCAGGAACCCGGGCTGCGATGGGGGCCGGGCAGGAACCCGGGCTGCGATGGGGGCCGGGCAGGAACCCGGGCTGCGCTGGGGGCCGTGCAGGAACCCGGGCTGCGCTGGGCGCTGGGTGCCGGGCAGGAACCCGGGCTGCGCTGGGCGCTGGGGGCTGGGCAGGAACCCGGGCTGCGCTGGGCGCTGGGTGCCGGGCAGGAACCCGGGCTGCGCTGGGGGCCGGGCAGGAACCCGGGCTGCGATGGGGGCCGGGCAGGAACCCGGGCTGCGCTGGGGGCCGGGCAGGAACCCGGGCTGCGCTGGGGGCCGGGCAGGAACCTGGGCTGCGCTGGGGGCCGGGCAGGAACCCGGGCTGCGCTGGGTGCTGTGCAGGAACCCGGGCTGCGCTGGGGGCCGTGCAGGAACCCGGGCTGCGCTGGGGGCCGTGCAGGAACCCGGGCTGCGCTGGGGGCCGGGCAGGAACCTGGACTGCACTGGGGGCCGGGCAGGAACCCCGGCTGCGCTGGGTGCTGTGCAGGAACCCGGGCTGCGATGGGTGCTGTGCAGGAACCCGGGCTGCGCTGGGTGCTGGGGGCCGGGCAGGAACCCGGGCTGCGCTGGGCGCTGGATGCCGGGCAGGAACTCGGGCTGCGCTGGGCGCTGGATGCCGGGCAGGAACCCGGGCTGCGCTGGGGGCCGGGCAGGAACCCGGGCTGCGCTGGGTGCTGCTCATTCTGCATTCTCTACTCATTCATCAATTGCCCATCAAAATGACCAGGCCCACAATTCTTTTGAGTTTGTGAAATGAAATACTTTCCTGATAACTTCCCTCCAGTAGCCTATAGTAATTCTACAGCACTCCAATATTGTGCATTTATTTTCTACTTCTTTCAGATTTCATTTGTCCCCAAGGAGCTGTCGATGGTTATTTTCAGATTACATAGCAAATGTGAACTTTAACCACATGTTTTACTCTTTCCACTCAATGCCTAAGTTCATATGTTTGTAATTTACTCGCTGCATCAGCTATCTGGACTCTCCTCAGCTGAACCCTATACATTGCTTTTAACAAGCTGATCTCATTGAATTAAACAACAAGCTGAAGGATGGCGTGAGGCATCCTAACAGGTTGCATCACCGCACGGTATGGAAACTTCGCTGTGGTGGATAGAAGAGCTCTACAACGGGTACTTCCCAATGCATCACTGGCACCTGCCTGCCCACCGCCAGGACGTAGGTACAGAAAAGGAACAGACACCAAATGCTGCAGGCACTCAGCAGTTCAGTCTGGTCCGATGGATAGGAATAAACAGTTGGTGTAAACAACGTAGAAGGTCATTATGGGGAATAGAGGAAGAGGGGAAAACCTGTCTACTGAAAAGCGAAATCAATGTTTGTACCATCAGGTTGGAGGCTACCCAGACAGAATATAAGCTGTTGCACCTCCACTGAGGATGGTTTCATCATGGCACAAGAGGAGACCACGGACCAACACGGCAGAATGGGAATGGAAATCAGACCTGTTATTCCTTCTCACCTGCCTATTACTTACCCCTGGGTCCCATCCTCCTTCCCTTTCTCCTATGGCCCACTCATCTCTCGTCAACTGTCTATTCATTTCCATAGATGCCGCCTGACCTGCTGAGTTCCTCCTGCATTTTGTGTGTGTTGCTCTGGATTTCCAGCATCCACACACTTTCTTGTGTATACAGAAAGGTGAAAGAAGCCAGAAAAAGAGCAGTAACATTATGAAGGATCCCAACCATCCTGCTCATGGACTGTTTGCTCCACTCCCATCAGGGAGGAGGCTGCATGGTATCTGTGCCAGGACCACCAGACTCATAAACAGTTACTTTCCACAAGCAGTGAAGCTGATCAACACCTCCACCCACTAACTCCACCACTACTTTATTATTTCCTGTCAGCCACCTTATGTACAGCCTAGTGTCATTTTATGGACATACTATCAATCTACCTAAATAAGCTGTCTTATATATTTATGTTTAATGTGTATTTTTATTACCTTGTATTATTGTGCTCTGTCTTTTGTGACTTTTTGTGCTGCATCAAATCCGAGTGACAATTATTTTGTTCTCCTTTAGGCTTGTGTACAGGAAATGACATTAAATAATCTTGAATCTTGAATATTGGTCCAGCTTTAGGGTCCGATCTTCATATAACTAGAGGACGGCCATGCTGAAGAGTTGAAGATGTACCCTGCCGTGAGATCAAGAGCAACTCTGGGAGTAATAAATCGAGGTATTTATCTTACTGTTAGAGCTTAATTAGAGCTGCTTTCTCTTCTTTCAGAGTGCTTTTTGCTGTAAATTCTAGCGCACAGAATGATTTCTGCAGACTCGTCAGCCTCATCTCCACTCAGAGTGTGACACCACTTCCCACCTGTGGCTTGCTGCAGGTGTCATCTCCAATTTTAACTTCCCGTTAACCTTTTACACCAACACCTTTAAAAAGGTTAGCCACTGAGTACAATGGGTAAAGTAAAAATGAATTCAGTCCCCATCATGTACGGGGTGGTGGGAGAGGGGAAGTATTTGTGCAAGCTCGGTTTCCAGTTACTATGTTAGCTGACATGGTAAAATTCCTGAAGCCACTCGAACCTTCCGTTTTCCGACTGCCTCTCATAATCATTTGATTCAAGAATGTTCAATGTCATTTCCTGTATATAAGTGTAAGGAGAATGAAATAATTGTTACTCCAGATCCGATGCAGTACAAAAGAATACACACTAAAGATCAAGGACACAATAACAAAAACAGACAATAAATATAAATAATAAGACAGCTTCAATAATAGATTGATTGTATGTCCATGGCTGTACATAAGCTGATTGTTCAAGTTTAATTGGCATTCAACATACATGAATACTGCCAAATAAAACAGCATGACTCTGGGGCCAATATGCAAAACACAGTCCCAACAGGCATTCACAGCACAAGGCACATAGAACACATATAAGATAGCAGTAAAATACAGTCTCCCAAAAAAATATAGTCCAACTCTATATATAAAAACATATATATGTAACCCTCACTTCAGCTACCAGCTTAATATAGGGGCTGATAGCCCCCGGCCTGGGCAAACTTGAGAAATCGCGTTTGGGTGGATGCTGCACAATGTGTCCCCTGTTAGAAATCAGTACCCCGAAATAACAAACAGTACACAATATACGATTAAACAATTAAGCTTTATAAATCTTACTTTGACCATATGGTTAGTAAAGAAAATGAAAAAATTTGGAGCTCACTGATAAGCCGATCGTCCACCATCGACCTCCTTCGATCGTCACTGCCCTTCAGACCCTCGCTCTGAGTCCACCCCATCCAGTGGTCTACTAACTCTCTCCATTCATGTCTTCTCTCCTCATCTCTCCCCGGCAAAAGACCGTAAAAACCTCTCTTCCAGACTCACAAGGAATAACAACAGCATTCCAAACCCCGTTATCTCCAGTCATAACCCAAACATTGCTGCTACAGAGAAACTATTACATTAACAGTGAAACCTTACAGCATGTTACACAGCAGTGAAACCCTACAGCACGTTACATATAGAAACAGGAAGTATGTCTGTGAGGGTGGTGCTCTGTACTGGGTGTCAGATGTGGGAAGTCCGGGAGACTCCCAGTCTCCTGATCGGCCTCATCTGCATCAGGTACGTCGAGCTGCAACTCCTTAGGGACCGATTCAGGGAACTGGAGATGCAGCTCGATGACCTTTGTCTGGTCAGGGAAAGTGAGGAGGTGATAGAGAGGAGCTATAGGCAAGTAGTCACACCAGGGCCTCGAGAGGCTGAGAGTGGGTAACAGTCAGGAGAGGGAAAGGCAAGAGTCAGATACTAGAGAGCATTTCTGTGACTGTACCCCTTGACAATAAGTACTCCTGTTTGAGTACTGTTGGGGGGGACAGCTTACCTGGGGGAAGCAACAGTGGCACAGAGTCTGGCCCTGTGGCTCAGAAGGGTAGGGAAAGGAAGAAGGCAGCAATAATAGGGGGTCAGACAGGTGATTCTGTGGATGTAGGAAAGAAACACAGATGGTAGTTTGCCACCCAGGTGCCAGGGTCCGGAATGTTTCTGATCGCATCCACGATATCCTGAAGTGGGAGGGTGAGGAGCCAGAGGTCGTGATACATATAGGTACCAATGACATAGGTAGGAAAAGGGAAGAGGTCCTGAAAGGAGAATATAGGGAGTTAGGAAGGGAGTTGAGAAAAAGGACCGCAAAGGTAGTAATCTCGGGATTACTGCCTGTGCCATGCGACAGTGAGAGTAGGAATGGAATGAGGTGGAGGATAAATGCGTGGCTGAGGGATTGGAGCAAGCAGCAGGGAATCAAGTTGTTGGATCATTGGGACCTCTTTTGGTGCAGGTGTGACCTGTACAAAAAGGATGGGATACACTTGAATCCTAGGGGGACCAATAACCTGGCGGGGAGATTTGCGAAGGCTACTGAGGAGACTTTAAACTACAAACGTTTGTAGAATGGTTGAGGGGTGGAAATCAAATTGAAGAGACAAGGAGAGAGGAGGTTAGCTCACAAATAGAGAAAGCAGGTAGACAGTGTGTGAGGGAGGACAGGCAGGGGACAGAGATCAGGAGCACTCAGACCGAAGATGTAGGGGAGAAGGAAGAAAAAGATAACAAATTTGTTTGCTCCATTAGGGATAAACAGAGAGTAAGAGGTGGAGAGTTTCTTAAAAGCATCTATTTTAATGCTAGGAGCATTGTAAGAAAGCTGGATGAGCTTAGAGCATGGACTGATACCTGGAAATACAATGTTGGAGCTATTAATGAAACATGGTTGCAGGAGGGGTGTGATTGGCAACTAAACAGACTACAGGGAGTTTGGAAGGAAGTTGAGAAGCAGGACCTCAAAGGTAGTAATCTCAGGATTGCTGCATGTGCCACGTGACAGTGAGTACAGGAATAGAATGAAGTGGAAGATAAATGCGTGGCTGAGGGATTGGAGCAGGGGGCAGGGATTCAGATCTCTGGATCATTGGGACCTCTATTGTGGCAGGCGTGACCTATACAAAAATGACGGATTGCATTTGAATCTGAGGGGGAACCAATATCCTGGAGTGGGAATCGAACTGAAGAGACGGAGGAAGGGGCTGTTGGCTCACAAATAGACGAAGCATGGAGACAGTGCAAGAGGGAGGAGAGGCAGGTGATAGAGAAGGGATGCCCTCAGACCAATGGTTTGAAATGTGTCAATTTTAATGCAAGAAACATCATGAAAAAAGCGGATGAGAAGATCCTGAGAGGCAAGATTTATGAACACTTGGAGAGGCATAATATTATTAGGAATAGTCAGCATGGCTTTGTCAAGGGAAGATTGTGCCTTACAAGCCTGACTGAATATTTTAAGGATGTGACTAAACACATTGATGAAGGTAGAGCAGTAGATGTAGTGTATATGGATTTCAGCAAGGCATTTGATAAGGTAACCCATGCAAGGCTTATTGAGAAAGTAAAGAGGCATGGGATCCTAAGGGAAATTGCTTTATGGATCCAGAACTGGCTTGCACACAGAAGGCAAAGAGTGGTTGTAGATGGGTCATATTCTGCATGGAGGCTGGTGACCAGTGGTGTGCCTCAGGGATCTGTTCTGGGACCCCTTCTCTTCATGACTTTTATAAATGACCTGGATGAGGAAGTGGAGGGATGGGTTAGTAAATTTGCTGATGACACAAATGTTGGGGGTGTTGTGGATAGTGTGGAGGGCTGTCAGATGTTACAGCAGGACATCGATAGGATGCAAAACTGGGCTGAGAAGTGGCAGAAGGAGTTCAATCAAGATAAGTGTGAGGTGTTTCATTTTGGTATGTCAAATATGAAGACAGAATATAGTATTAATGGTAAGACTTTTGGCAGTGTAGTGGATCAGAGCGTTCTTGGGGTCCGAGTCCATAGGACACTCAAAGCTGCTGCGCAGGTAGACTCTGTGGTTAAGAAGGCATATGGTGCATTGGCCTTCATCAATCATGGGATTGAGTTCCAAAGCTGAGAGGTAATGTTGCAGCTATATAGGACCCTGGTCAGACCCCACTTGGAGTACTGTGCTCAGTCCCAGTCACTTCACTGCAGGAAGGATGTGGAAATTATTGAAAGGGTGCAGAGGAGATTTACAGGGATGTTGCCTGGATTGGGGAGCATGCCTTATGAGAATAGGTTGAGTGAACTTGGCCTTTTCTCCTTGGAGCGACGGAGGATGAGAGGTGACCTGATAGAGGTGTATCAGATGATGAGAGGCATTGATCGTGTGGATAGTCAGAGGCTTTTTCCCAGGGCTGAAATGGCTAACATGAGAGGGCACAGATTTAAGGTGCTTGGAAGTAGATACAGAGCAGATGTCAGGGGTATGTGCATGAGAGAGAGTATATAGAGTGTATATGTGGGCATGTGGCCAAGTGGTTAAGGCATTGGACTAGCAACCTGAAGGTCGTGAGTTCGAGCTCCAGCTGAGGCAACATGTGTTGTGTCCTTGAGCAAGGCACTTAACCACACATTGCTCTGCCATGACACTGGTGCCAAGCTGTATGGGTCCTAATGCCCTTCCCTTGGACAACATTGATGTCGCGGAGAAGGGAGACTTGCAGCATGGGCAACTGCTGGTCTTCCATACAACCTTGCCCAGGCCTGCGCCCTGGAGAGTGAAGACTTTCCAGGCACAGATCCATGGTCTCGCAAGACTAACGGATGCCTTTATTATTTTTATTTATGAGAGAGAGTATACAGAGCATACAGAGAGTGGTGAGTGCATGGAATGGGATGGCGGTGGAGGCGGATATGATAGGATCTTTTAAGGGGCTCCTGAATAGGTACATGGAATTAGAAAAATAGAGGAATATGGTTAACCCTAGGTTATTTCTAAGGTAAGGACATGTTTGGCACAGCATTGTGGGCTGAAGGGCCTGTATTGTGCTGTAGATTTTCTATGTTTCTATGTTTCCTTGATTCACTAGAATCCACTTACAATAGTCAGTTAATCTACCGACATGCATGTGTGGAAATTGTAGTAAGGCAAGGGTTAAAGACAACATCCCGGTGAGGATGGTTGTTGTGTTGTGTAGTCAAACCCAGACAAGGTAGACATTTGAAGTGAGACCGCTGGAGCCACATTTGCTTACTGCTGACAGTGGGTGACTGTGGCAGAGTGTGATCAACCTAGAAGAACATACTGTAGCTTCCCTTTACACAGCAGGAGGTCCCAGAGAAAGACAAGGGAGGTCCAGGTGCAGGTCAGTGGGACGAGGCAGAAAAATGGTTCGGCACAGCCAAGAAGGACCAGAAGGCCTGTTTCTGTGCTGTAGTGTTTCTATGGTTTCTAGGAATACTGAAAAGACGTGAAGCACACTCAACAAAGGAATAGTTGCTTTAAAAAACTTCAGTGTCATCAGTTGTCAGATTGTAGTTTCTATTGACTTTTAACACCTCCATTGTGAATGGTGATTATCTTACAAATAAAGAATAAACATTTACCATCTGGTCAATATCCATAACTGATAAGCCAATTCAGTGTAAGATAGCAGTTTTCTGTTCAGATTTTGGAACAGTGAGGGTGACAGGGGTCATGCTGTTCTCCTTGCACACAAGTAAAATTAAATGTGTTTGAGTTGGAGGAGTGCGTGTGTTCTGGGCCCAGTGATTTTAGTTACTTTATCTTATAATTGGTGATGACGCAGGCATATCTTTTTGATGTGTGAGGAAAGAATAGCTGCAAGGAACTCATGTGGTGACAGTAAGAACGTGCAAACACTGCACCAGCAGGGTTGAACCCAGCTATCCAATACCCTGAGACAGCGGTTCCACTAGCTACATTGCTGTGCTGTCAAAATTCCTACTCAAAACTATCAGAGCTTTGCTTATCCCCATCAAGTCTTCCCTTAACCAGAAACACAAAAGATTCTGGAGAAGCTGGAATGATTCTGGCTTCATCCCCCTTCATTTCCAATTCTGATTAATGGTCAACTGCTTATTCCCCTCCATAGATACTGCCTGAGCTGCTGCGTTTCTCCAGCATTTGGGGTGTGACGTTTCCCATAATCAGTTCTACTCTAGCTCTTCTCTGTTGTGCATCAAAATACCTATCACCACCTCTGGTACTAAAATGCCAGACAGTTTTCAGCATTAAGGTGGATCACCCCTGTGCTCTCTGCAATAAACTGAAATTGCTAATGCTTGATACTTTCAAGCTCAGTGCCCATCCACAATATTTATGGGGTCCGAGCAATTGCTTTTAAAGTATAATTCCTTTCCTTTTGATGGCTTTCCCTCATTATATATATATATTTAAAAAAAACAAGAATTCCATCTGCATTAAGTGTTTATAACTTTTTCTGGCCTCTTTAAAAGATTTATGCACGTGAATCCCCCAGCTCTGTCTATTGTAGCCTTTCACATTCAAATTATACTTTGTTTCAGTCTGAAATTGCATCTGGTGAATAAAGTGTTACTGTAGCCACATCTGTGGTTCATCAGGAATGAATATGGGATAACAGTATTCCGAATGTTCTAGCAAACGTGTTTTCTTTTCCCAACATAACAGCACATAAAAATAAGGCTTGTGATTTAAACCAGCTTGACCTGTAAGTGCCAGTTTGGGAAATGGATTGTTGACAAAGAAGCAAGGGAGTACCCCTCAAGACTATTGAAAACTAAAGTTGAAAGTCACAGCCGAAATTTTATTCTGCCCATGCTGCATTTAACCATCTTAATCCAGGTTTATCTTTCACTTCAATTTTCCTACAATGTAGTAGAAACAGTGTATTCTATTCCAGAAGAGAGAAAGGAAATCAAATGTGCTCAGAATCTATGAGTTGACACAGCTTTTGGGGAAGAGTTTTAACAGCTGTGACCTTCCTGTAGCAATGCAACATCACACTCGGAACGAAGCACTCTGCAACGTTCCTCTCTTCGTTTGTTACACTTCCCAGAGATCAAAGGACCATCGCAGAACCACATAATGTGACGGACAGCTACAGTAATTGTTTTGAAAACTCTTTTCAAATCAGCAGAATTCCAAACTGTTTTCAGTAACTGGAATCTCTTCAGTTCTCTGAATTCTATTGTTTTCTCAAAAGCTTGCATTTAGATGTTTGATGGTGGAATCAGGCTTCATCAGAACTCTCTTTGGGTGACTGTGTGCGTTCACAGGAGCAGAATTGAACGTTATAGTTAAATTTAGCTGCCTATCTTCCAACTACGAGGTCTAAACTGAATACGTAAAATGTAAATCGTACAACATTACAGGTAGGTCAGCCCAAAATGTTGTGCTGACCTTTAAATCTACCCTAAAATCAATCTGAACCGACTCTTACATAACCCTCCATTTGCTTCAGTATCTATGTGCCTGTCTAAGAGTATCTGAGAACCAGAGGTGATAACTTCACATAACTTCACTTAACTTCACTCATCCCATCACTGAACTGCTCCATAACCTATGGACTCACTTTCAAGGACTCTTCATCTCATGTTCTCAATATTTATTGCTTATTTATTTATTTATTACTTATTCCTTTTTGTATTTGCACAGTTAGCTGTCTTTTGTACACTGGTTGGATGCCCAAGTTGGCGCAGACTTTCAGTGATTCCATTCTGGATTTATTGAATATGCCCTCAACAAAATGAATCTTAAGATTGTATATGGTGACATATATGTACCTGGATAATAACTTTACTTCGAACTTTAAACAAATGCCCTAATATATCTGCCTCTACCACCACCAATAGCAGGAATTCCACACACTCACCACTCCCCGTGCAAAAATTTGCCTATTATACTTTCCACCAATCATCTTAAAATTATGTCATAAGAGCATAAGAAATAGGAGCAGGAGTCGGCCGTCAGGCCTGTCGAGCCTGCCCCACTGTTCAATAAGATCATGTTGATCGGGCCATGGACTCATCTCCACCCACCTGCCTTTTCCCCATAACCCTTAGCTATGCAAAAAAATATACAACAATCTATCCAACCTTCTCTTTAATATATTTACTGAGATAGCCTCCACTGCTTCGTTTGGAAGAGAATTCCACAGATTCACTACTCTCTGGGAAAATCAGTTCCTCCTCATCTCCTTCCTAAATCTACTCCCCTGTATCTTGAGGCTATGTCCCCTAGTTCTAGCCTCACTTACCAGTGGCAACAACTTTCCTGCCTTTATCTTGGCTATCCGTTTTATAATTTTATATGTTTCTATAAGATCTCCTCTCATTCTTCTGAATTCCAGCAAGTACAGTCGCAGGCGACTCAATCTCTCCTCATAGTCTAACCCCCTCATCTCTGGAATCAACCTGGTGAACCTCCTCTGCACCACCTCCAAAGCCAGTATATCCTTTCTCAAGGAAGGAGACCAGAACTGCACACAGTACTCCAGATGCGGCCTCACCAGTACCCTGTACAGTTGTGGCATAACCTCCCTGCTTTTAAATTCAATCCCACTAACAATGAAGGCCAGCATCCCATTTGCCTTCTTGATAGCCTGCTGTACCTGCAAACCAACCTTTTGTGATTCAT
The DNA here is from genome assembly GCF_963921235.1 of Mobula hypostoma. NCBI lineage: Eukaryota > Metazoa > Chordata > Chondrichthyes > Myliobatiformes > Myliobatidae > Mobula > Mobula hypostoma. The sequence continues at coordinate 3,644,619 of NC_086111.1, forward strand.
GCACAAGAACTCCCAAGTCCCTCTGCACAGCAGCGTGCTGCAATCTTTTACCATTTAAATAGTAATCTGCTCTTCTATTTTTCCTTCCAAAGTGGCTGACCTCACATTTACAAACATAGTATTCCATCTGCCAGACCCTTGCCCACTCACTTAACCTATCTATATCTCTCTGCAGACTCTCCATATCTTCTGCGCAATTTGCTTTTCCACTCAATTTAGTATCATCAACAAACTTAGATACCCTATATTCAGTCCCCCCTTCCAGATCGTTAACGTATATTGCGAACAGTTGTGGGCCCAGTACCAACCCCTGCCGCACATCGCTCACCGCTGATTGCCAACCAGAGTAACAACCATGTATCCCAACTCTCTGCTTTCTATTAGTTAACCAATCCTCTATCCGCGCTAATACATCACCCCAACTCTATACATTCTTAGCTTATGGATAAATCTTTTATATGGCACCTTATTGAACGGCTTCTGGAAATCCAAGTAAATAACGTCCATCTGTTCCCCTCTATCCACTGCACTTGCTATATCCTCAAAAACTCCAGTAAATTTGTCAAACAGGACCTGCCTTTGCTGAATCCATGCTGCATCTGCCTGATGGATCCATTTCTTTCCAGATGCCTCACTATTTCTTCTTTAATGGCAGCTTCAAGCATTTTCCCAACTACAGATATTAAACTAGCTGGCCTATAGTTACCTGCCTTTTGCTTACAATCCTTTTCAGAACAGTGGCATGACATTTGCCTTCTTCCAATCTGCCGGGACCTGCCCAGAGTCCAGAGAATTTTGGTAAATCATCATCAAAGCTTCTACTATAACTTCTTCCACTTCTTTCAGTACCCTGGGATGCATTCCATCAGGGCCAGGGGAGTTGTCTATCTTTAGGCCCACAAGTTTGCTCGGCACTACTTCTTTAGTGACAGCTACTGTATTGAGGTCCTCACCTCCCATCACATCCATAACATCTCACTTTGGCATGTTAGACATGTCCTCCACCATGAAGACCAACACAATCCAGTCAATCAAGGCCCCTTGTCATTTCCTTTTACCCAATATCAATTCTCCCTTCTTGTCTTCCAACGGACCTACATTCACTTTGGCCATTCTTTTCCACTTTATATAATTATAAAAACTTTTGCTATCCATTTTTGTATTCAATGCTAGTTTATTTTTATAATCTAGCTTCCATTGCTTTATTGCTCACTTAGTGTTTCTTTGTTGCTTTTTAAAGATTTCCCAATCTTCAAGTTCCCCACTACTCTTGGTGACTTTGTATGCATGAGCTTTTAGTTTAAGCAACACACATCAAAGTTGCTGGTGAACGCAGCAGGCCAAGCAGCATCTGTAGGAAGAGGTGCAGTCGACGTTTCAGGACTGAAACGTCGACTGCACCTCTTCCTACAGATGCTGCTTGGCCTGCTGCGTTCACCAGCAACTTTGATGTGTTGCTTGAATTTCCAGCATCTGCAGAATTCCTGTTGTCTGAGCTTTTAGTTTGATGCCTTTGTTCATTTCCTTAGTTATCCAAGGCTGGCCCTCCCCACCCTTGCTTTTAACTAGAATATACTTTGTTGAGCTCAGTGAAAAATCTCTTTGAAAGTCTTCCACTGTTCTTCAACTGTCCCACCATATAACCCATGTTCCCAGTCTACCCTATCCAACTCCTTCCTCATCCCATTGTAGTCTACATTGTTTACGCGTAATACATGGGTTTTAGATTGAACTATTGCACCCTCCATTTGTATGAGAAACTCAATCATACTGTGATCACTCTTTCCAAGGGAATCCCTAACTACAAGATCATTAATTTCACCTGTCTCATTGCACAGGACCAGTTCTAAGATAGCACATATCCTTGTAGGTTCAGTAACATGCTGTTCAAGAAAGCCATCACGGATGCATTCTATGAAGTCCTCCTCAAGACTGCCTTGACTAACTTGATTCACCCAATCTATGTGCAAGTTAAAGTCCCCCACGATAGCTGCTGTTCCATTCTTACATGCCGCAGATATTTCTCTGTTTATTGCCTGTGCCACTATAATGTTATTATTCAGTGGCCGACAAACAACTCCCACCAGTGATTTTTTCTTCTTACTATTGCTAATCTCTACTGAGATGGATTCACCATTCTGCTCCTTAGATCTTATATTGTCTCTCACTATCACCCTGATCTCATCTTTAATTGAAAGTACTACCCACCTCCCTCACCTTCCTGCCTATCCTTCTGTATTACCTGATATCCTTGGGTAATTCCTAATTCCTTCCACCCTGCAACCACATTTCTTTAATGGTCCTAAATCATACCCCTTTGTACTGATTTGTGCCACAAGATCACTGACCTTGTTACGAATACTACGGGCATTCAGATAATATGCCCTTACACTTATTGTGCTTTTAAAATCTTGTCACCTTTTACTCTTTTGCACTTGACTTTTCTCCACTCCACTCTTACTTTTCTCTTTTTTTATCTTTTGCCTTTACTTTACCTTTATCCACACATTTCTCTTTTACTTTATCCATACTTCTCTAATCTGTTGAATCCACCCCCTACTATTTAGTTTGAATCCCTATCCACAGCCCTCGTTATGCGATTCACTAGGATCCAGGTCCCATCACAGTTCAGGTGGAGCCCGTCCCATTGGTTCAGCTCCCTCCTTCCCCAATACTGGTGCCAATTTCCCGTGAATTCAAACCCACATCTCCCACACCAATCCCTGAGCCACGCACTTAACTCTTAATCTTCTTGACCCCATGCCCATTTGCACATGGCTTAGGTAGTAATCCAGAACCTTTTTGGTTCTGCTTCTTAATTTAGTCCCTGGCTGCTCAAATTCCCTCAGCAGAACCTCTTTCCTCGTTCTACCTGTGTCATTAGGACCTACATGGACCACGGCAACTGGATCTTTCCCCTCCCACTGCAAATTCCTCTGCAGGTCAGTCAAGATGTCCTGAACCCGGGCATCAGGCAGGCAACACAGTCTTTGGGACGCTCTATCCTCGCGACAGAGAACTCTGTCTATTCCCCTGACTAAACTATGCCCAATTACAACTACATTTCTCTTTTCTCCCCTCCTCTTGAACAGCTGCCTGAACTATGGTGCCACAGTTAGGTTGCTCATCCTTCCTACAGTCCTCACCCTCATCCACACAGGGAGCAAGAATCTCAGACCTGTTGGACAAGTTCAAGGGCTGAGGCTCCTCCAGCACTGTCTCTTGGATCCCACTACACACCTCACTCACAGTCACACCCTCTTATACATCACCATAGACCAAATTTGAGGCAGCTAATCAAATGGGTGTGACTACCTCCTGAAGTAGAGAGTCCAGGTAACTCTCCCCTTCCCTGATGTGCCGCAGTGTTTGAAGCTCAGATTCCAGGCCATCAACTTTGAGCCTGAGTTCCTCGAGCAGCCAACACTTGCTGCAGGTGTGGTCACCAGGAATCACTATGGAGTCCACCAGCTCCCACATCATGCAGTTACAGCACATCTCCTGCATCATCCCTTTATTTAATTAGCTGTAATTTAGTGACTTTTTATTCAACCACTACAGAAGTCTTATTTGCTACTTACCTGTGCCTCCTTGCCAAGGCCTCTTGAGCCAAAGCCTCAAGCTCCCACTCCTACACTGGCCCACTCACACAGTGGCTGCTCCACTTTGACCCTGCTTTACTTTTATTTGGTCCTCCCTTTATTTAATTAGCTGTAATTTAGTGACTTTTTATTCAACCACTACAAAAGTCTTATTTGCTACTTACCTGTGCCTCCTTGCCAAGGCCTCTTGAGCCAAAGCCTCAAGCTCCCACTCCTACACTGGCCCACTCACACAGTGGCTGCTCCACTTTGACCCTGCTTTACTTTTATTTGCTCCTCCCTTTATTTAATTAGCTGTAATTTAGTGACTTTTTATTCAACCACTACAAAAGTCTTATTTGCTACTTACCTGTGCCTCCTTGCCAAGGCCTCTTGAGCCAAAGCCTCAAGCTCCCACTCCTACACTGGCCCACTCACACAGTGGCTGCTCCACTTTGACCCTGCTTTACTTTTACTTGGTCCTGCTAATGAATCGCAAATCAGTTGGTCCGACGCTAATGCATCAAGCCCTGCAAAATGTTCCTTTTTTAAACTCTTCTCCCCGACCTGCACAAATCTCTCTCTCTCCCTCCATCTCCCTCCCTCTCTCCTCCTCTCCCTCTCCCTCTCTCCCTCCCCCTCAACCTGACTAGTCTGCTGCTAATGTCCCCTTGAATAAGCCATGTTTTCTGCACTGGAAAAAAGTCACTGGCTCTCCATTCAATCTATGCTGGGAAACGTTAGCAAGTACACACTTAACAGCTAACATTTTCCCACAAAACTACAGAATATTTGTGCAAATGCAAGAGTATTGAAGTCACAGTTGGTTGCTCATTGTAGTTTATTTAATATGTGAATATTTAATGCCATTCTCGGTGGAAAATTTGCCAAATCAACCAAGGTCTTATTAGACCAGACTCAGAGGAAGCTACTTAATGGAAATTTCAAAGGAGAACGGTTGCAAAGAGCTACTAAGTTTTTGTTCATTTAAAATTCAGCCATACTATTTTTGAAGCAGTTACATTGTTTTTAATTTAATAGTTTGAATAAATTGTAATAAGTTTTTTAAAATGTATGAATGTCAAAACATTACAAAGAAACATTGACAGTAGTGACAGCTTGCGAAGCCATGGGAAGACCTAGTCAACATCTGTTTCTTTCGCTGATGAGTAGGCAGGTCTTTGCTGGCCAGTTCTGTACATGTGTTTTACAGCGCTGAAACCCCGACGGCATATTAGCTCTTGTTGCTGAGGATCGGGCAGCCTTGTGATCAGACACTGATGCTGAGGTATGCCTCGGCTGTCTTTGCAAGCCAATGATGAATGAGTGCAATGCTTAGCCCTTTTAGCTGAGGTCCAAGTGTAGCTTCAATTCCCAATTCTGCATCCCCATGATAGAAAGGGAAAGGATTACTTTATTCCATTTTCTGGTGACTTTGCAGGAAGTCAGTATGAATTGCAAAAAAGATCAAATACCTCAGCTTATTTTGATTAAGGAACATCCCACTGGGAATTTGAGCTAAAGGTCAAAAGAGTATTTTGTACCCAGGAGAGAATTCTGATTGAAAGTGGCCATTAGATCTTAACATATGGAAACTGAGTTCCTTACTTTAGGAAGTTTATGGATTTTCTTCAAGTCTACAAAATCCTTACAGAGAGATTAATCAAAATGGCATCTTCTAAAAATCAAAACAGTGACATGATACCCTCTTAAAAACTGGCTTATGGAGAACAGCTAATTAGGATACAGTGCCATTCATTTCCTAAGTAGAATCAAGAGATTGAAAAGTCAGTGAGAGTTGTCACTGAAAGGAATGAGAGGATTATTAAATCAGGAACTAAACTAAAGATGTACATCTATAAACTACACAGAGAGGTCTTTGAAGATGAAATGCTTTGTTACGGGGAATGGTTGAGGCAAAAAATAAGCTTCTTTAAGAAAAAAAATGGATAAAAGCTGAAATAAATTTTTTTAAAACTTCTCGAAGAGAGAACTATCATTATGCATTTAGTTTTGGGCTTCTCCAGTAGAGAGAGCACTAAGACAACAAACAAGTTTGCTTACGTCTGCTGCATATAGCTTATATGCTGTATAGTGCCTTCTCACACCTTTCTACAACATCCTGCAACACTTTAAATACAGAAGTGGAGTTCCCAGACTCACCTGGGTGAAAGAACCCCGCATTTGAACACAGTTTGATCCATTGCCAACACTGGGATATGAGGCCTGCAATATTAAGTTTGACTTCAATATAATGAGGTCAAGAACATACAGAAACAAAGGCTTGTAGTCTCCAACTTGATGGCATCAATATTGATTTCTCTACACCATGCCCCTTTGTTTTCCCTTATTCTTTGTGGTCTCCACACGCCTCCTCTTCCCCTCCTCTGCCCTCATAACCTGCCTATCACTTCTCTGCCCTTTACTCCATGCTCTATAAGTTCTCCTAGCAGATTCCTTCTTCTTCAGCCTTTGTCTCTTCCAACTATTACCTCCTAGATTTTTGCCTCATTCACTTTGGATCATTGGGCTCTCTTCCAGGGAAAGGAAACTATGGGCCAGTTAGTCAGAAGATGTTGGAGTTGATTATTGAGGATGTGGCTTTGGGGTACTTGGAGGTACATGATAAAATAGGTCACAGTCACCATGGTTTCCTCAAGAGAAAATCTTACCTGACAAATCTTTTGGAACTCTTTGAAGAAATAGCAAGCAGGATAGACAGAAGAGAATCAGTTGATGTAGTGTACTTGGACTTTCAGAAGACTTTTGACAATGTGCCATTCATGAGGCTGCTTAACAAGCTATGAGCCCATGGTATTAAAGGAAGTATTCTATCATGGATAAAACAGTGGCTGATTGTCAGGAGGTACAGACTGGGAACAAAGGGAGCCTTTTCTGGTAGGATGCCAGTGACTAGTGTTGGGACCTGTGTTGGGGCCGATTCTTTCTATATTATATATCAATGATTTGGATGATGAAATTTATGGTTTTGTTGCAAGGCTTGACCATAAGACATAGGAGCAGAGTAGGCCATTCAGCCCATTGAATCTGTTCCGGCATTCAATCATGGGTTGATCTAATTCTTCCAGTCATCCCCACTCCCCTGCATTCTCCCCATACCCTTTGTTGTCCTGGCTCATCAAGAATCTATATATCTCTGCCTTAAACACATCCAATGACTTGGCCTCCACAGCCACTCGTGGCAACAAATTCCACAGATTTACCATCTTCTGACTAAAGTAACTTCTCTGCATCTCTGTTCTAAGTGGACATCCTTCAATCCTGAAGTTGTGCCCCCTTGTCCTAGACTCCCCTACCATGTGAAATAACTGCCATATCTAATCTGTTCAGGCCTTTTAACATTCAGAATGTTTCTATGAGATCCCCCACATTCTCCTGAACTCCAGAGAATACAGCCCAAGAGCTGCCAAATGTTTCTCATATGGTAACGCTTTCATTCTTGGAATCATTCTTATGAATCTTCTCTGAAACTTTTCCAACGTCAGTATATCCTTTCTAAGATAAGGAGCCCAAAACTGCATACAATACTCTAAGTGTGGTTTCGCGAATGCCTTATAGAGCCTCAACATCATGTCCCTGCTCTAATATTCTATACCTCCAGAAATGAGTGCCAACATTGCATTCACCTTCTTCACCACCAACTCAACCTGGAGGTTAACCTTTAGGGTATCCTGCACAAGGGCTCCCAAGTCCCTTTTCATCTCTGCATTTTGAATTCTTTCCCCAGCTAAATAATAGTCTGCCCATTTATTTCTTCCACCAAAGTGCATCACCATACACTTTCCAACATTGTATTTCATTTGCCGCTTCTTTGTCCATTCCCCTAAACTATCTAAGTCTCTCTGCAGGCTCTCTGTTTCCTCAACACTACCCGCTCCTCCACCTATCTTTGTATCAATGACAAATTCAGCCACAAATCCATTAATCCCAAAGTCCAAATCATTGACGTACATCGTAAAAAGCAGCAGTTACAACACCAACTCTTGTGGAACTCCACTGGCTAAAATATGATCCTGTGGCGACCCACTTTCTGACACCCATGAACCGGCTCGCGAAACAGCGCGCGCAGGCAGCAAAAAGGGCGGGAACAGGAAGGCTTTAAAGCGGGCCACGAAGTTTGAATAAACCTCTTTCATCGCGACTCCAACTCACCGACTCCGTGTGGTTATTCTAGCGCTGTGTGTAGCACATCACTACAATTGGTGACCCCGACGGCCCAAACGATATTTGGACCAGAGATGACCGACGCTGCATCTGTTCACGCAGTTTCGTTAAAACTGCCAAGCTTCTGACGCTGCGACCCCAATTATGGTTCGAACAAGCAGAAGCACAATTCCACATTCGGCAGATAACCTCGGAGTCCACTCGCTACTACTACGTGCTGAGCTCCCTCGACCAGGAGACTGCTGCACAAGTTGAGGAGTTTATACAGTCGTCCCCGGAGGACGGCAAATACACAGCATTCAAAACTCTGCTCATAAGGACTTTCAGACTCTCACGGCACGAACGAGCACGCCGCTTAATGCACCTGGATGGTTTGGGAGACAGGCCGCCGTCAGCATTAATGAACGAGATGCTGGCCCTGGCTGAAGGACACAAACCCTGCCTCATGTTTGAGCAGGCGTTCCTAGAGCAACTGCCCGAGGACATATGCCTGCTGCTGTCCGACACAGATTTCAGCAAACCCCGGGAGGTGGCGGCCCGAGCAGATGTGCTGTGGAATGCCAGGAAAGAGAGAGGGGCATCCGTCGCACAGATCACCAAGCCGCGTGCCCAACGACAGACCAGACCAGGCCCGGCAGCAGAGCCTACAAAACCCAGCGACGGGAGTGAGGAGCCCAACGAACAATGGTGTTTCTACCACCAGCGGTGGGGCACGGAGGCCCGCCGCTGCAGACCGCCCTGCAAATTCCCGAGAAACGCCAAGGCCCAGCCGCTGCCGATCGCTACGGTGGCTGGCCATCAGGACAGCCTCCTGTACGTCTGGGACAAGCAGTCGGGACGCCGCTTTTTGGTCGACACCGGAGCAGAGATCAGCGTCTTACCTCCAACGAGTTACGACACCTGCAACAGAGAACCGGGACCCACCCTGAGGGCCGCTAATGGCAGCACAATACGAACCTACGGCACCCGCACAGTGTGGCTACAGTTCAGCTCCAGCCAGTTCACGTGGGACTTCACACTGGCCGCCGTGGCCCAGCCACTGCTGGGGCAGATTTTCTACGAGCCCACAGCCTGCTGGTTGACTTGCAAGGGAAGCGATTAGTCCACGCCAAGACTTTTCAAACGTTCTCCCTGGGTGAAGCACAGTTGCCAGCCCCACATCTGGACTCCATCACGCTGTCCGACGATGAATTCACCAGGGTCCTGGCGGATTTCCCATCAGTACTGACACCGCAGTTCACGGCAGCCATGCCCAGACACGGAGTACAGCACCACATCCCAACCCAGGGACCACCCCTCCACGCCCGTGCTCGAAGGCTTCCCCCGGACAAGCTCCGACTGGCGAAGGAGGAGTTCAAGAAGATGGAGGAATTAGGGATCATACGACGGTCCGACAGCCCATGGGCCTCCCCCCTTCACATGGTGCCCAAGGCAACGGGGGGCTGGAGACCATGCGGTGACTACCGCAGACTGAACAAGGCTACAACGCCAGACCGCTACCCTGTGCCGCACATTCAAGACTTCGCAGCAAACCTACACGGCGCAAGGATCTTTTCCAAGGTAGACCTCGTCCGGGGATACCATCAAATCCCTGTACATCCGGACGACATCCCCAAAACAGCACTTATCACCCCGTTTGGACTTTTCGAATTCCTCCGAATGCCATTTGGTCTAAAGAATGCCGCACAGACTTTCCAGCGGCTAATGGACGCGGTGGGACGCGACCTGGACTTTGTATTCATCTATTTGGACGACATCCTCATAGCCAGCAGTAGTCGGCAGGAGCATCTGTCCCACCTCCGCCAGCTCTACTCCCGCCTGAGTGAATTCGGCCTTACAATCAATCCAGCCAAATGCCAGTTCGAACTCGACACCATCGACTTCCTGGGCCACAGGATTACTAAAGACGGGGCAACCCCACTGCCCGCCAAGGTAGACGCGGCCCGCCACTTCCCCTGACCCAACACAATCAAAGGCTTGCAGGAATTCGTGGGTATGGTGAATTTCTACCACCGTTTCCTCCCCTCAGCAGCCCGAACCATGCGCCCCTTGTTCACTCTAATGTCGGGTAAGGGCAAGGACATTACCTGGAACGAAGAGGCCGCAACCGCTTTCGTTAAAACCAAAGAAGCCTTGGCAAACGCCGCGATGCTAGTGCACCCCAGAATGGATGTTCCTACTGCCCTGACGGTGGACGCATCCAACACAGCAGTCGGTGGAGTGCTGGAACAACTCACCGAGGGTCGCTGGCAACCCCTGGCGTTCTTCAGCAAACACCTATGACCACCCGAACTCAAATACAGTGCTTTCGACCGGGAGCTATTGGCACTATACCTGGCAATCCGGCATTTCAGGTACTTCTTAGAAGGTAGGCCCTTCACCGCGTTCACAGGCCACAAACCGCTTACCTTTGCATTCACTAAGGTGTCCGACCCCTGGTCGTCCCGCCAGCAGCGACATCTGTCCTACATCTCCGAGTACACGACGGACATCCGGCATGTCTCTGGAAAGAACAATGTCGTGGCAGACGCACTATCCAGACCTACCATACAGGCCCTGTCCCAGGGGGTGGACTATGCAGCACTGGCAGAGGCACAGCAGGGAGACGCTGAAATCCCCAGTTACAGGACTGCAGTCTCCGGTTTGCAGCTCCAAGACCTCCCCGTAGGCCCAGGTGAGAGGACCCTACTATGTGACGTAGCTACCGGCCAACCCTGCCCCGTCGTCCCAGCAGCCTGGCGCCGGCGGGTTTTCAAATCCATTCACAACTTAGCGCACCCCTCCATCAGGACAACTGTCCGGCTGGTCTCCAACAGGTTCGTGTGGCATGGACTTCGTAAACAGGTCAGTGAATGGGCCAAAACGTGCATGCAGTGTCAAACGGCCAAGGTGCAGCGGCATACCAAGGCTCCACCGCAGCGGTTCGAACCCACCCGCCGGAGGTTCGACCACATCCATGTGGATATCGTGGGGCCCCTGCCAGTGTCACGAGGAGCACGGTACCTCCTAACTATGATAGACCGGTTCACCAGATGGCCAGAGGCAGTCCTGCTCAGCGACACCACCTCCGAATCCTGCGCCCGAGCACTGTTCGCAACCTGGGTAGCCCGCTTCGGGGTACTGGCCCACATTACCTCCGACAGGGGCGCCCAGTTCACCTCCAGCCTGTGGTCGGCTATGGCCAGACTTTTAGGAACACAGCTACACCACACAACTGCCTACCACCCACAGTCGAACGGACTAGTGGAGCGCTTCCACCGTCACCTGAAATCGGCTCTCATGGCCCGCCTGGAGGGGCCTAACTGGGTGGACGAACTTCCCTGGGTCCTGCTCGGAATCCGCACAGCGCCCAAAGAGGATCTACACACCTCGTCGGCTGAGTTGGTGTATGGCGCGCCCCTGGTCGTCCCAGGAGAGTTCATACCAGCCCCAAGGGGGCAAGAGGAAGAACCCACAGCAGTCCTGGACAGACTACGGGAGAGGCTCGGTAACCTGGCCCCCATACCCACTTCACAGCACGGACAGAGCCCGACCTGCGTACCCAAAGACCTGCAGAACTGTAAGTTTCTTTTTGTACGACGGGGCAGACACCGGGCACCGCTACAGCGGCCCTACGAGGGGCCGTTTAAGGTGATCAGCAACAATGGGTCCACGTTCGTGCTGGACATTGGGGGGGGGAGAGAGGAGGTTTTCACGGTGGACCGACTCAAACCAGCCCATGTGGACTTGGCGCAACCGGTCCAGGCTCAGGCACCGCGGCGCAGGGGCAGACCTCCCAAACAGAGGCCGATCCAGACTGTGGACATTGGGGGAGGTATCGCCGGTTCTGAGGGGGGGTTATGTGGTGACCCATTTTCTGACACCCACGAACCGGCTCACGAAACAGCGCGCTCAGGCAGAGGGCGGGCAGCAAAAAGGGCGGGAACGGGAAGGCTTTAAAGCGGGCCGCGAAGTTTGAATAAACCTCTTTCATCGCAACTCCAACTCACCGACTCCGTGTGGTTATTCTAGCGCTGTGTGTAGCACATCGCTACAATCCCTTCATTCCCACTCTGTTTTCGGCCAACCAGCCAATGCTCCACCCATGCTATTAACTTCCCTGTAATTCCATGCGTTCTTATCTTGCTAACCAGCCTCATGTGTGGCACCTTGCCAAAGGCGATCTGAAAATCCAAGTATACCACATCTACTGTATCTCCTTGTCACGGTCCGGATCAGGGTCCCTTTAAATTTAGCTTGTTTATGTTACGATCCGGACCGTTGATTCTCTGTTTTCCCGTGTCCCTCGACTTTGATGATTAGAGGCAATTAACACTCGGCTGAACCGGTGGTTTATAGTCTCTGGCTTTCAGCCGTTCGGTGTGGGACCGTCTGCAAATTCATCCAAGGTACGGTGTGCCGATGTCATCTGGCTGGAGCAAGCCTAGTCTCTGCCGAAGCGAGTGTCGGTAATTCGCCTCTCCTCACCGGAGCAACCCTGTCCAGTTACCTCGCCAAAGCGAGCCTGCAAAGTTTCCTCACCAAGGTGGGTCCATCAGTTAACCCGCCAGAGGGAATCAAGAACCGCTGTCTACTGTTCCTGGCACTACCTGGAGGCCCCAAGTCAAGTCCTGGCTCCGGCAGCATTCAAGCACCAAATTAAGTCCTGTCCCTGGTGGCTTCCCAGTTCTGAGTCACGTGCTGGCCCTGGCGGTCTGTGATTCCTGTCCTACCTCCTTGTCTGAATCCCTTCTCTGCCCTTCTCGCCTTGAGCCCTCGTCTGCAGCCCCCACCTGCACTTCAGTCTAGTTCCATCGCCGGAGCTAGATAGGTACTGTCTGGTGTTCATTTGTGTTGGTCTTGTCTTGTCTGGTCCTCGCCTCCGTGGGGTAAGTCAGGCTGTCTTGCCATTGCTACGCGGGGGGGGGTGGTCATGTCTTGTCTTGTCTTGCCCTCGCCTCCATGGGGTAAGTCAGGCCGTCTTGCAGTTGCCCCACAGGGGGTCATGTTCTGTCTTGTCTTGTCCTCGCCTCGGTGGGGTAAGTCAGGCCGTCTTGCCATTGCCCCACGGAGGGTCATGAGTCCCGGCCCTATGTCCTGTACCCAAGGAGGGGTCCCGGCTCTGTGTTCTGTGTATGTGTCCATGGTTCCATGTACCTGCTCTCCCGAGACCGAGGGCCTGTGTTCCCATATTCCTCCTCTCCCTAGTCCACGTCATGTCCATGCCTGGTTCTGGGGTCCGAGCCCGAGGCAAGACCCAGGTACTGGGTCCTTGCCCAGTCTCGGGCTCAGAGTCCATACCCTAGCCTCTTCATGTCTCCTCTAGTTCTGGGAGCCAATTTCGAGTCCAAGCCCAGACCTTTGGTCCCAGCCTAGTCGTAGTCCTGAGTCCTTATCCTGTTCGCTATTCCTGCTTCTGTCTTGCTCTCCTGGTATCGTACAATAAACTAAACCTAAGTAACCTCACAAGATGTGTCTTGCATTTGGGTCCACCCTTGCTCCCAAAGCCCCCACCATTGTGACACTCCTTTGTCTACCCTGCTTGTAATTTCCTCAAAAAATTGCGGTAGGTTATTCAGGCACGATTTTTCTTTCAGGAAACCATGCTGGTTTTGGCCCATCTTGTCACATGCCTCCAGGTACCCGTAATCTCATCCCTAACAATCAAATCCAACAACTTCCCAACCACTGATGTCAGCCTAATGGGTCTATAGTTTCCTTTCTGCTGCCTCCCACCCTTCTTAAACAGCGGATTAACATTTGCAGTTTTCCAGTCATCTGGTAGAATGCCAAACCTATTAATTTTTGAAAGATCATTGCTAATGCCTCTGTGAATTCTCCAGCTACTTTCTTCAGAACCTATCAGGTCCAGGTGATTTATCCACCCTCAGACCATTAAGCTTCCTGAGCACCTTCTCAGTCGTAATTTTCACTGCAGATACTTCACTTCCCTGACACTCTTGAATGTCCAGTATACTGTACGTGTCTTCCACTGTGAAGACTGATGCAAATACACATTCAGTTTCTCTGTGTCTCTCATTACAATATCTCCAGCATCATTTTCTATTGGTCCTTTATCTACACTCAACTCTCTTTCACCCAATATATATTTCAAAAACCTTTTCGTATCTTATTTGATATTAGTCGCCAGCTTCCTTTCATAACTCATCTTTTCTTTCCCAATGACCTTCTTAGTTTCCTTCTGCAAGTTTTTACAAGCTTCCCAATCTTTGATCTTCCCATTAGCTTTGGCTTCCTTGTATGCCCTCTCTTTTGCTTTTACTTTGGATCTGACTTCACTTGTCAGCCACTGTAGTGTCCTTCTTCCATTCGAAAATTTCTTCTTATTTAGAATATACAGTCTCTTGTCTTCCACTTCCTTCATTTTACGCAGAAACTCCAGCCAATTCTGCTAGTGTCCCTTTCCAGTTAATTTTGGCCAGTTCCCCTCATGCCATTGTAATTTCCTTTATTCCACTGAAATACAAACACATTGGATTTTAGTTTCTCCTTCTCAAATTTCAAAGTGAACTTGATCATATTGTGATCACTGCTCCTTAAGCATAAACTCTCTTATCACCTCCAGATCATTGCACAACATCCAATCCAGCACAGCCGATCCCGTAGTGAGCTCAACAACAAGCTGTTCTAAAAAGCCATCCCTTAGACATTCTACAAATTCTCTTTCTTGAGGTCCAGAACTGGCCTGGTTTTCCCAATCCACTTTCATGTTAAAATCCCCAACGATTATCATGACATTGCCCTTCTGACTTGCCTTTTCTATCTCCCGCTGTAATTTGTAATCCACATTCCGGCTACTGTTTGGAGGCCTGTATACAACTGCCATTAGGGTCCTTTTACCCTTGCCATTTTTTAACTCAACCCATAGAGACTCTACACCTTCCAATCCTATGTCATCCCTTTCTAATGATGTAATATTATTTCTTATACACAGAGCCACACTACCCCCTCTGCCTACTAACCTATCTTTCCGATATATCGTATATCCTTGGATGTTCAGCTCTCAATGGCAGCCATCCTTTAGCCAAGTTTCAGAGATGGCCACAATGTCGTACTTGCCAATTTCAAGATCGTCCATTTTATTTCTTATGCTGTGTGTATTCAAATACACCACTTTCAGTCCAGTATTTGTTGCTTTCTGTTTTAACTGCACCACACCTCTATTGCCCTGTAACTCATCCCACTGGCTGTGATTATTCCTCATCTCCTGCCTGCCCTTTCTATCATTTCTGTTGCACGCTATCTTTGATTTATTTCTGTTTTCCCCTTCCTCAGCCCTATCATTCCGGTTCCCATCCCCCTACCAAATTAGTTTAATCCCTCCCAAGCAGCTCTATTAAACCTGCCTGTTAGGATATTGGACCCCTTTGGGTTCAGGTATAATCCATCCCTTTTGTACAGGTCGTACCACCCCCGGAAGAGGCTCCAATGATCCAGGAACCCAGAGCCTTGCCCCCGACACCAGTCTCTCAGCCTGATCATGCTATTCTTGTGCTCATTAGCATGTGGCACAGGCAGCAGTCCTGAGATTACTACCCTGGATGTTCTGCTTTTCAGCTTCCTTCCCAACTCACTGAATTCTCTCTTGAGGAATCCTCCCTTTCTCTACCTATGTCATTGGTACCAATGTGTACCAAACTTCTGGCTGTTTGCCCTCTCCCTCCAGAATACTCTGCACCCGATCCGAGACATCCTGTACCTTGGCACCTGGGAGGCAATAGACCATGTGGGTATCTCTGTCAGGCTCATAGAACTTCTTGTCTGTTTCCCTCACTATGGAATCTCCTACCGCATTCCTCATCTTCTTCTCTCCCTTCTGCACCACAGGACCAGGCTCAGTGCCAGAGACCCGATCACCGTAATTGTCCTCCATCAGGTCACCCCCTCAACAGCATCCAAAACAAGATAATGATTACTGAGGGGAATGGCCACAGGGGTGCTCCCTATTATCTGAGCGCTTCCCTTCCCTTCCCTGACAGTCACCCACTTATCTAACTCCTGCAGCCTTGGGGGGACTAACTCCCTGTAGCTCCTCTCCATCTCCTGTTCACTCTCCCTAATAAGCTGTAGGTCATCAAGCCGCAGCTCCAGATCCCTAACACGGTCTCTCAGGAGCTGCATCTCCGTGCACCTGGTGCATATGTGGCCATCTGGGAGACTGGAAGATTCCCAGGATTCGCACATCTGACACCCAGAGCAAAGTACTAACCCTACAGATATGCTCCCTATTCATCAAAAAAATGCAAGGGAAAATGGTATGAAGATAGGTGGAGGGCAGGTAGTTTTAAGGAAGTAGAGAGGCGACAGCAGGCCTTAGACAGATTTGGAGATTTGGCAAAGGAATGGCAGATGGAATACAGTGTTGGGAAATGTATGGCCATGCACTTTTGTAGAAGAAGTGAAAGGGTTGACTATTATCTAAATAGAGAGAAAATTTTTAAAAAAACTGAGGTGCAAAGGAACTTGGGAGCCCATGTGCCGGATTACCTAAAGGTTAATTTGCAAGTTGAGTCTGTGGTGAGGAAAGCAAATTCATTTCAAGAGGACTAGAAGATAAAAGCAAGGATGTAATGTTGAGACTTTGTAAGACACTGGTGAAGCCTCACTTGGAGTATTGTTAGCAGTATTTAGCCCCTTATCTTAGAAAGGATGTGTTGAAACTGAAGAGGGTTCAAAAGAGGTTCATGAAGATGATTCCAGCATTAAGTGACTTGTCACATGAAGAGTATTTGATGGCTCTGGGTCACTACTCACTGGAATTCAGAAGAATGAGGGGTGGCCTCATTGAAACCTATCGAATGGCGGAAGGCCTGTTGAAGTGGATGAGCAGTGGATATTTCCTGTGGTGTGACCAGAGGACACAGCCTCAGAATAGAAGGGATTCCTTTTAGAATGGAGATGAGAAACTTCTTTAGCCAAAGAGTGGTGAATTTGTGGGATTCTTTGGCACAGGCAGATGTGGAAGTCAAGCATTTAAGAATATCAGAGGTTGATAGATTCTTTATGGTCAGGGCATGAAAAGATACGAGGAGAAGACAGGAGATAGGGGTTGAGAGGAAAGTTGCATCAGCCATTATGAAATTGTAGAGCAGACTCAATGGATCAAATGGCTTAATTCTGCTCCGTTATCTTATGGTCTTATGGAATATGTGACCTGTACAGAAGAGACGGTTTGTACCTGAACTGGAGAGGGACTAATATCCTAGCGAGAAGGTTTGTTAATGCTGCACGGTGGGGTTTAAACTAGAGTGCAGGGGATGGGCACCAGAATGCAAGAACAGTTAGTGGAGAGGTTATGGAGGCAGGTGTGCTTAAGTCTCAGATAAACATAGAAAATAGAAACATAAAAAATAGGTGCAGGAGTAGGCCATTCGGCCCTTCGAGCCTGCACCGCCATTTATTATGATCATGGCTGATCATCCAACTCAGAACCCCGCCCCAGCCTTCCCTCCATACCCCCTGACCCCTGTAGCCACAAGGGCCATATCTAACTCCCTCTTAAATATAGCCAATGAACTGGCCTCAACAGTTTGCTGTGGCAGAGAATTCCACAGATTCACCACTCTCTGTGTGAAGAAGTTTTTCCTAATCTCGGTCCTAAAAGGCTTCCCCTCTATCCTCAAACTGTGACCCCTCGTTCTGGACTTCCCCAACATCGGGAACAATCTTCCTGCATCTAGCCTGTCCAATCCCTTTAGGATCTTATACGTTTCAATCAGATCCCCCCTCAATCTTCTAAATTCCAACGAGTACAAGCCCAGTTCATCCAGTCTTTCTTCATATGAAAGTCCTGCCATCCCAGGAATCAATCTGGTGAACCTTCTTTCTACTCCCTCTATGGCAAAGATGTCTTTCCTCAGATTAGGGGACCAAAATTGCACACAATACTCCAGGTGTGGTCTCACCAAGGCCTTGTACAACTGCAGTAGTACCTCCCTGCTCCTGTACTCGAATCCTCTCGTTATAAATGCCAGCATACCATTCGCCTTTTTCACCGCCTGCTGTACCTGCATGCCCACTTTCAATGACTGGTGTATAATGACACCCAGGTCTCGTTGCACCTCCCCTTTTCCTAATCGGCCACCATTCAGATAATAATCTGTTTTCCTATTTTTGCCACCAAAGTGGATAACTTCACATTTATCCACATTAAATTGCATCTGCCATGAATTTGCCCACTCACCCAACCTATCCAAGTCACTCTGCATCCTCTTAGCATCCTCCTCACAGCTAACACTGCCGCCCAGCTTTGTGTCATCTGCAAACTTGGAGATGCTGCATTTAATTCCCTCATCCAAATCATTAATATATATTGTAAACAACTGGGGTCCCAGCACTGAGCCTTGCGGTACCCCACTAGTCACCGCCTGCCATTCTGAAAAGGTCCCGTTTATTCTCACTCTTTGCTTCCTGTCTGCTAACCAATTCTCCACCCACACCAATACCTTACCCCCAATACCGTGTGCTTTAAGTTTGCACACTAATCTCCTGTGTGGGACCTTGTCAAAAGCCTTTTGAAAATCCAAATATACCACATCCACTGGTTCTCCCCTATCCACTCTACTAGTTCCATCCTCAAAAAATTCTATGAGATTCGTCAGACATGATTTTCCTTTCACAAATCCATGCTGACTTTGTCCGATCATTTCACCGCTTTCCAAATGTGCTGTTATCACATCCTTGATAACTGACTCCAGCAGTTTCCTCACCACCGACGTTAGGCTAACCGGTCTATAATTCCCCGGTTTCTCTCACCCTCCTTTTTTAAAAAGTGGGGTTACATTAGCCACCCTCCAATCCTCAGGAACTAGTCCAGAATCTAACAAGTTTTGAAAAATTATCACTAATGCATCCACTATTTCTTGGGCTACTTCCTTAAGCACTCTAGGATGCAGACCATCTGGCCCTGGGGATTTATCTGCCTTCAATCCCTTCAATTTACCTAACACCACTTCCCTACTAACATGTATTTCACTCAGTTCCTCCATCTCACTGGACCCACTGTCCCTTACTATTTCTGGAAGATTATTTATGTCCTCCTTAGTGAAGACAGAACCAAAGTAATTATTCAATTGGTCTGCCATGTCCTTGCTCCCCATAATCAATTCACCTGTTTCTGTCTGCAGGGGACCTACATTTGTCTTTACCAGTCTTTTCCTTTTTACATATCTATAAAAGCTTTTACAGTCCGTTTTTATGTTCCCTGCCAGTTTTCTCTCATAATCTTTTTTCCCCTTCCTAATTAAGCCCTTAGTCCTCCTCTGCTGAACTCTGAATTTCTCCCAGTCCTCAGGTGAGCCACTTTCTCTGGCTAATTTGTATGCTTCTTCTTCGGAATTGATACTATCCCTAATTTCTCTTGTCAGTCACAGGTGCACTACCTTCCTTGATTTATTCTTTTGCCAAACTGGGATGAACAATTGTTGTAGTTCATCCATGCAACCTTTAAATGCTTGCCATTGCATATCCACCGTCAATCCTTTAAGTGTCATTTGCCAGTCTATCTTAGCTAATTCACGTCTCATACCTTCAAAGTTACCCCTCTTTAAATTCAGAACCTTTGTTTCTGAATTAACTATGTCACTCTCCATATTAATGAAGAATTCCACCATATTATGGTCACTCTTACCCAAGGGGCCTCTCACGACAAGATCGCTAATTAACCCTTCCTCATTGCTCAAAACCCAGTCCAGAATAGCCTGCTCTCTAGTTGGTTCCTCGACATGTTGGTTCAAAAAACCATCCCGCATACATTCCAAGAAATCCTCTTCCTCAGCACCTTTACCAATTAGGTTCACCCAGTCTACATGTAGATTGAAGTCACCCATTATAACTGCTGTTCCTTTATTGCACACATTTCTAATTTCCTGTTTAATACCATCTCTGACCTCACTACTACTGTTAGGTGGCCTGTACACAACTCCCACCAGCGTCTTCTGCCCCTTAGTGTTACGCAGCTCTACCCATATCGATTCCACATCTTCCCGGCTTATGTCCTTCCTTTCTATTGCGTTAATCTCTTCTTTAACCAGCAACGCCACCCCACCTCCCCTTCCTTCATGTCTATCCCTCCTGAATATTGAATATCCCTGAACGTTGAGCTCCCATCCCTGGTCACCCTGGAGCCATGTCTCTGTGATCCCAACTATATCATAATCATTAATAACAATCTGCACTTTCAATTCATCCACCTTATTACGAATGCTCCTTGCATTGACACATAAAGCCTTCAGGCACTCTTTTACAACTCTCTTAGCCCTTATACAATTATGTTGAAAAGTGGCCCTTTTTAATGCTTGCCCTGGATTTGTTGGCCTGCCACTTTTACTTTTCTCCTTTGTACTTTTTGCTTCTACGCTCACTTTACACCCCTCTGTCTCTCTGCACTGGTTCCCATCCCTCTGTTGTGAACTAACCTCCTCACGCCTAGCCTCTTTAATTTGATTCCCACCCCCCAACCATTCTAGTTTAAAATCACCTCAGTAGCCCTCGCTAATCTCCCTGCCAGGATATTGGTCCCCCTAGGATTCAAGGGTAACCCATCCTTTTTGTACAGGTCACGCCTGCGCCAAAAGAGGTCCCAATGATCCAAAAACTTGAATCCCTGCCCCCTGCTCCAATTCCTCAGCCACGCATTTGTCCTCCACCTCATCGCATTCCTACTCTTACTGTCGCGTGGCACAGGCAGTAATCCCGAGATTACTACCTTTGCGGTCCTTTTCTCAGACTCCAGGGCCTCCCACATCCGACACCGAGAACAGCAAACTGCCCTCACAGTCATAATGCCCCTCTCCTCAAATAGCAACAGAAAATGAATGTCAAACCTTCCTCGCCTCGCCCGCTTCCGCCTAAGCCCGGTGAGCCGAAGCCCTTAAGACTTCTCTCTGCTCCCGGCTCACTCCGCAGCTCTCAAACTACGCTGCCCGCTCTATGAGGCTTTGTTCCTTTTAAATCTGCCGCGCTGCACAGCCCGACGTCACACGCCTGCGCAGTCCCGCCTCTCTGAACGCCGTTGGAGAAAAAAAATAACGAAAATTTCAAAAATGTCTTTCTCGGCACTCCCACTCAGACTCTCAGACTCCTTCTTCGAATCAAACCCGAAGCAGGATGTCTGCCCTTTTAAATCTGCCGCGCTGCACTGCCCGACGTCACACGCCTGCGCAGACCCGCCTCTCAGAAAGCCGTTGGAGAAAAAAAATAACGAAAATTTCAAAAATGTCTTTCTCAGCACTCCCACTCAGACTCTCAGACTCCTTCTTCGAATCCTAAAGTCAGGAATCAAATAGTTGAGCAACTTGCGACTATCCCAAGCTGCATATATTCCAATGCAAGAAGTGCCGTAGGAAAGGCGGATGAGCTTAGGGCATGGATCAACATATGGAATTAGTGAGACCTGGTTCCAAGAGGGGCAAGACTGTCAGCTCAGTATTCCAGGGTTTCAATGTTCTAGATGTGACAGCATATAAGAGATTGAAAGAAAAGGGGTGGCGTTAATATTCAGGGAAAATGTAACGGCAGTGCTTCCTTAGGACAGACTGGAGAACTCACCTGGTGAGGCATTATGGATGGAACTGAGAAACAAGAAAGGTATGACCATGTTAATGGGGCTATATTACTGACCATCCAGTAGTCCTAGGAACACATTTGTAGAGAGATCGCAGACAGTTGCAAGAAACATAAGGTTGTTATAGTAGGTGGTTTTAACTTTCCACACATTGACTGGGAATCCCATACTGGAAAAGGATATTTTTATATTAATATATAATCTCTTCTTTTCAGGGCAGTCTAGCCTCTGGAGCTCCATTATTAGTGCTAGAAAACATTCAGTGGGCAGTCAGCTCCTCATGTTCCCTCTTCAGAGACATCCAGACATGGACACTTCCTTAAAACAGAGATGAAGAGGAATTTCTTTACCCAGAGGGTGCTGTATCAGTGGAATTCATTGCCATAGATGGAAAGGCTGTGAGTATATTTAACGTGGAGTTTGATAGATGCTTGATTACTAAGGTCATCAAAGGCTCTGAGGAGAAGGCAGAAGAATGGGGTTAAGAAGGATAATAAAGCAGTCATGATTGAATGGAAGAACAGACTTAATGGGCTGAATGGCCTGACTTTGTCCCTATGTCTTATGGGAAAAGGGACAAGCAGTTAACCCAGACAGACCCTTTGTTGGTCTGCTGTCTTCATTTGAGAATGATTCCAACAATGACCATGACCGGATCCTTTGCTGAGAGAGTTCTTAATTCACGTGAGGTCTATTCTAGGCTTTTCCTCCGCCTTCACTGAGACAATCAAGGAGTGAGAGGCTTGGAGTTTGAGGCTCAGAGGGATCTGGGAGAACTCATATGTGCACAGCAGCAGTAAATTAAGAAAGAAAATGCTAGAAAGTGTGTCCAGGGAGAAAGCAATCCGAATGTTAAAAATCTTCTTATTGATTGAACTGGGCAGCTTAGTTTCCGGGCTCATTTCCTGATGCTTTTACTGAAATAAGAGGTTTCATTTCCTCACTGATATAACCTGCACATTTTCCAAAATTAAAGAATTGCTTTGTTACTTTGTATTTCTTTGTACTTCTCTCTAAATTGTGCGTATTTGGTAAAGTCCTTGATATATAAATAAGAAAAATCAATTTTCAATTCACAAATTAATGATCAAAATTCTTCCAGAATCCAGAGATCAAAAGCAACAGTGACTTTTTCCAACTTATCACCTTGTATAATGCTTCAATGATGTGAGTATTTTAGACCCTTCTGAAAATTGTGAAAATTGCCTTAGAAAGGTAAAAATACTTAATTAGTGAAGTGTGAAGAACAGTATTTTTCTTTACAGAGAAAGGAGTTTTCATTGGGCTTCTCCTAGAGAAGATGGGAGGAAGTGTGGTGTGAGGTCAGGTCATGGGGCTATTAGATGGCCATCACCCATTTGACTCGACCTACCTGATAACAGACGACCCTAAACACAAGAGATTCTACAGATACTAGAAATCTGGGCAATGTGCACAGAATGCTGGATGAATTCAGCAGGTTCGGTAGCATCTATGGAGAGGGGAATAAACAGTTGACACTTTGGGCCCTTCCTATGAAGGGATATGGTCCAAAATGTTGCTTGTTGATCTCCTTCACAGATGCTGCCTGATGTGCTGAGATTCTCCAGCACTTTTTGTATTTGTTAAAGATATTTCTTTTGTCCTCCCTATCCATCCCCCTGCTTTAAAATTAAAACTAACTTGCTTACTCTCTCTCCCAGTTCTGATGAACATTTTTCATTCTGAAACATTAACTCTGTCTCTCTTGTCACAGATGCTTATAAAGTCAAATTAAATTTATTATCTAAATATGTATATGTTACCATATACTACACTGAGTTTAATTTCCTTGCAGGCATTTTTTTTATTTAGAGATACAGTGAGGAATGGACCCTTCCAGCTCAGCAAACTGCAACACCCAGTAACTCAACTATTTAACATTAGCCTAACACAGGACAATTCACAATAGCTAATGAACCTACTAACCAGGATGTCTTCTGTTTGTGGGAGGAAACTCACATGATTCAGGGGGAGAATGATGCCAGAATTAAACTCCGTGCTCCGGAGTGGCTGAAACTGTAATAGAATTGTACCAACTGCTAATCTACCATGACATCCATTTATAGAAAACAAACAAATGCAATAAAATGTACAAAAAAACACACATATAAACAAAGCTTGACAACCAACCAACGTGCAAAAGAAGGCAATTTGTAGCAGCAAAAGAGAGCATGGCCTGGATGGTAGAGATCCTTGATAAATGATGTTGCTTTCTTGTTGCAGTGCTCCATGTAAATGTGCTCAATGGTGGAGAGGGACTTTCCTGTGATGGACTAGGTGTATCCACCACTCTCTGTGCTGCCACCTGGCTGCAGTGTTTTCAGCACTTCTGTTTTTAGATTATGAGGACACTCAGTCCTCGTTTATTGTCATTTAGAAATGCATGCATTAAAAAATGATACAATATTCCTCCAGAGAGATATCACAGAAACACAGGACAAACCAAGACTAAAACTGACAAAACCACATAATTATAACATATAGTTACAACAGTGCAAAGCAATACCGTAATTTGATAAAGAGCAGACCGTGGGCACGGTAAAAAAAAAGTCTCAAGTCCCGATAGCCCCATCACCTCACACAGACGGTAGAAGGGAGAAACTCTCCCTGCCATGAACTTCCAAGCGCTGCAAACTTGCCGATGCATTGGAAGCACCCAACTGCAGCCGACTCTGTCCGTCCGAAAACTTCGAGCCTCCAACCAGCCCTCCGACACCGAGCACTGAGCACCATCTCTGCCGAGCGCTTCGACCCCACCCCGGCCGCTGAGCAACAAGCAAAGCCAAGGACTCGGGGCCTTCCCCTCTGCAGATTCTGGATCACGGCTGCAGCGAAACAGGCATTTCAGAAGTTTCTCCAGATGTTCCTCCGTGCTCTCATGTCTGTCTCCATCAAATCAGGATTGTGCACGGCACCCTACTTGTCAAATAACAGACATCGCCACCAGAGTGGCCACTGCGAGCTACGTCACGCCACCATCTTCTCCTCTCAGATTTCCAACACCTGCAGCCTTTTGATTTCCAAAATCCTACATGATAAAAGTGCTTGCTTCCTTCCACAGTCCTACCCAAAAGAAAATAGAATTTAGTGTCCTCACAATACTTCAGAAGAGTGTGTAAGCATCAACACAATAGGCTGAATACCCAAACAAGAGAAAATTTGTAGACGATGGAAATCCAAGTATTTCACACAAAATGCTGCAGGAACACAGCAGACCAGGCAGCATCAATGGAAAAGAGTAAACTGCCAACGTTTTGGGCCAAGACCCTTTATCAGGACTGGGGAAGAAAGATGAGAAGTCAGAGTAAGAAGGTGGGGGTATGGGAGGAAGTAGTTCATGGTGGTAGCTGATAGGTGAATGCCCTCCTTCTAAGGGTAAATTTCTATGATTGTTTCATCTCATTTCACGTGCAAATATGAGTTCAGAATCCTGTAAGGTTAACAGCGTCCAACTTCCTTCCCAAAACAAAAGACCACGCAGCAAATCATTTCTGAGAATAAACACGAGAGGTTCTGCAAATGCTGGAGATACAGAGCAACACACACAAAGTGCTAAGGGAGCTTAGCAAATCACGCAGCATCTATGGACAGAAATAAACAGACATTGTTTCAGGCCAAGACCCTTCTGCATGACCTTCTGAGTTCCTCCAGCATTCTGCATGCTTTGCCTCTGATGAGAATTTTCAACTCTAAATTGCACAGGGAAAATACAATCGTATATTTTACTTGCATGCCTTCAGGAACAAGAGTATTTTAATTTTATTTACAGTCCACAATTTTACAACCTTACTGGGTAATGAGAAAAGATGTCTCAATACATATGCTTCTCTACAATATGGGTGTCACCAGGCTCTGTTCCCTCCTCCCCAGCTAGTGATCTGTAAGCAAATGACTCTAAATTGTTCATAGTTAAATCATCCAATCATAAAACTGATAGAGCCCTCAGGAAAATCTTGAAAACAAATCTTAAACGTTATAAAAGCATTATTAATTCCTTTTACTGAAGTTTGCATATAAACATAGTCATAGTCATACTTTATTGATCCCGGGGGAAATTGGTTTTTGTTACAGTTGCACCATAAATAATAAATAGTAATAGAACAATAAATAGTTAAATAGTAATATGTAAATTATGCCAGTAAATTATGAAATAAGTCCAGGACCAGCCTATCGGCTCAGGGAGTCTGACCCTCCAAGGGAGGAGTTGTAAAGTTTGGTGGTCACAGGCAGGAATGACTTCCTATGACGCTCTGTGTTGCATCTCGGTGGAATGAGTCTCTGGCTGAATGTACTCCTGTGCCCAACCAGTACATTATGTAGTGGATGGGAGACATTGTCCAAGATGGCATGCGACTTGGACAGCGTCCTCTTTTCAGACACCACTGTCAGAGAGTCCAGTTCCATCCCCACAACATCACTGGCCTTACGAATGAGTTTGTTGATTCTGTTGGTGTCTGCTACCCTCAGCCTGCTGCCCCAGCACAAACAGCAAACATGATAGCACTAGCCACCACAGACTCGTAGAACGTCCTCAGCATCGTCCGGCAGATGTTAAAGGACCTCCATCTCCTCAGGAAATAGAGTCGGCTCTGACCCTTCTTGTAGACTGCTTCAGTGTTCTTAGACCAGTCCAGTTTATTGTCAATTTGTATCCCCAGGTATTTGTAATGCTCCATCAATAATCTAGGCAGTTAATCTCCAACACAAAATACGTTCACTGTAAAGGAACCCATCAGAATGCAATTGCTCTGAAGGATGTGATTGAGAAAACAAGACAAAGAGAAGTTGAAAATAATGACAGGAATTTGACTTTCTACAGGCATAAACCTCGTCAGTCAGAAACAAGCGTGGACCCAGTTGCAAAAGATGCTACATAGAAAATTGTTCCTTCTTTATCAACTGAAATATTCCCCACAGATTACAGGAAAGAAAATCAGTGTAGGATGGACCAAAAGGAAGCCAGAAGCAAGCAGTGTTCTTGAAAGCCAGGAACAGTTATTGAACTTCCATGAACTTGAGAGGAAAAAGAAATATTAAATAAAAGTAAAGAATTAAGGAGGGAAGGGGTGGGGGTGGGGTGGAACAGAAAGAATAAAAGAAATAACAGTCAGAATGGGAAGGCAAGTCACAGAAAAGAGGAGATGGTAGAGAGAAGGAAAAAAGGAATGAAAAGAAGAATGAATGAATAGCCATGAGAGAATGGAAAGATGGAGAGGGCAAGAGAGAGAATGGAAAATGGAAGGCAGAGACTGGTAACATAGAAAACAGTATCCCAAAGCAAAATAAACACTTCCGTGGAAAAGAAAGTGAATCGAAGAAGGAAAGGTTCGGAGGCTGACTAGATGCTTGGTCAAAGTGTGGTGACAAGAGTTGCAATAGTTAGGGGAACAGTCAAGAGGTTCTGTGGATGTGAAAGAGACTCCCAGATGGTATGTTGTTTCCCAGGTGCCAAGGTCAGGGACCCCTCAGATCGCGTCCATGACATTCTTAAGGAGAAGAGGGAGCAGACAAAACTCATGCTACATACAGGGAAGCATGGCTACATAGATTCAGAATTGGCTTGCCCATAGAGGACAGAAATGTAAATAGATGGAACATATTCACTGGGTGGTACCCAGTGGTGTTCCTCTAGGTTCTGTTCTGGGATCTCAGCTTGTTGTGAGCTTCATAAATGACTTGGATAAGGAAGTGGAAGGGTGGGCTAGTAAGTTTGCTGATGACCTGAAGGCTAGTGGTGTTGCAGATAGTGTAGAGTATTGCTGTAGGTTACATTGGGACACTGATAAGATGCAGACCTTCCTTGGCGGATAAGTGGCAGATGGAGTTCAATCCAGAATAGTGGGAAGTGATTCACTTTGGACGGTCAAACTTGAAGACAGAGTTCAGAGTTAATAGTAGGATATTTGGCAGTGCGGAGGAACAGAGGGGTCTTGGTGTCCATGCATACATATCCCTCGAGGTGGCTGCCCAAGTTGATAGGGTGGTTAAGAAAGCAAGACTTCATTATTTGAATATTGTATTCAGCTGTGGGCACCTCGTATAGGAGGGATGTGGGAGATTTAGAGGATATGCAGAGGTGATTTACCAGAACGCTGCCTAGATTATTGAGCATCTCTTATCAGGAAATGTTGAGCGAGCTAGGGCTTTTCACTCTGCAGCAAATGTTGACTGTTTATTCCTCTCCGTAGATATTGCTTGACCTGCAGAGTTCTTCCAGCATTTTGTGTGTGTGTTGCTCAAGATTTCCAGCATCTGCAGATTCTCTTGTGACAAGGAAAGTGGACTGGCCAATGGAGCTGGAAGGAATCAGAACTAGATATCATTAGAAGCATGTCAAATCTAAGCATCAAATTGTAAATGATGAGGAAAATATGGCTGATGGATTCCAGAAATGACGGAGCAACCGGGCCGAGGAGATAAATGCTACTAATGCTCAAACATATCAGAAAAGGCACAAAGCACAGGCAATCACCCAAGGTCAAGCAAAACTTTGAAGAAGGATCAATATAATTAACTGAAGGAAGTCTAAAAGAGGGGAAGTAATAGTCAAAGGAGAAGAAAAGTATGTGGAAGAGAGAAAAAGAAAGCAAGTTAAAATAGTAACAGATTGACAGAGAAGAAGAAAGAAGACGAGCAGGCAAATAAAACAAATACAGTACTGTTCAAGCAGAGTGCAGAACAGATTGTGCGCAAGCAATGGACAGGTTGAAACTGAATAATTCCTCTAATTCATGTAGGATCTCAAGTTCTATTTAAAGAAAATTCTCCAAAGACCAATTCAAAATAAAGTCGAAGGATATTGAAAGCTGAGGTAATCTTCCTATACTGCATAGAGATTATTGAAAGATAACAGTTTGTGTATATAAATATCCCACAATGTTTTTTTTATTAAGAAATTCTGGCAATAATATCCTGTTAGAATTGTACTTCCTTTGCCTTCCCCGTATAGCTATATGAGCTGAACCAGGGAGAAACAGGAGAGCTTGCAGCAAATGATGGAAAACCAGTAAAGTAAATTGCCCTAGTCAGCACAGCAGCAGGGTGTTGGAGGCAAGATTTCTTCCCTGGACTACACTATTATGAAGTACAGATTTTCCTCATCAATCTACCCAAACCGACATTCCGCAATTGGGCCAATTGGCACGTTAGACCTACTTTCCATTTTCAAAACTTTTCTGTTTCTTATTATCTTTTTATGCCATTTTAAATTAGATTTTTGAAAACAATCATCTCTGCACAAACATGCTATAAATGTCATGTTTTATAAATAGGCGATTTGGATATTTTCTGAAAATGAATATAACAATCATTTAATTGTGATTGGAGTCAGAGCTAGTTGTGTTAACTGTTCTTTTACTCCGTGAGCAGCCCTAAAATTCCATTTCTCAATTTAGATTATGGGAAACACTAGCTAAAGATAACAAACTGTGAAAGAACACAAGTTGTACTTTTCACTTTAGGTTGCTTTTCCACCTCAGTTGTAGTTTCTGTGAGCATTCATCTGTGAAAATGCATCCTCAGTCCATTGCACTGTTTATTTTGTAATGTATAGTAATTTTTGTATTTTGCACTGTACTGTCGTTGCAAAACATCCAGTTTCCTGACCTACATTCAGTGGCCACTTTATTAGGTACATCTACACACCTGCTCGCCAATGCAAATATCAGCCAATGATGTGGCAGCAACTCAATGCATAAACACGTACAGACATGGTCAAGAGGTTCGGTTGTTGTTCAGACCAAACATCAGAATGTGGAAGAAATGTGATCTAAGTGACTTTGACCATGGAATGATTTTGGTGCCAGACAGGTGGTTTGAATAGTTGAAAAACTGCTGATCTTTTAGGATTTTTACGCATAACGGTCCCTAGAGTTTACAAGGAATGAGGGGGAGAAAACAAAAATACACCCAAAGAGCAGCAATTCTGTGGATGAAACCCCTTTGTTACTGGGAGAAGTCTGATGAGAATAGCCAGACTAGTTCAAGCTGACAGGGAAGCAAGATTAACTTTGGAAATGAAGGATTATCATGTGAGCAGCAATTGAAGACTGTGGGCCTGTACTCACTGGAATTTAGAAGAATGAGGGGGGATCTGATTGAAACCTATTGAAAGTTTCAAGGCCTAAATAGAGTAAATGTGAAGAGGATGTTTCTGTTGGTGGGCGAGTCTCAGACCAGAGGGCACAACCTCAAGAGGGATGTCCATTTAGAGCAGAGATGAGGAGGGATTTATTTAGCCTGATGGGTGGTGAATCTGTGGCATTCATTTCCACAAGTGGCTGCGAGGCTCGGTCACTGAGGTTGATTGGTTCTTCATTTGTCAAGGCATGAAAAGATATGGGGCGAAGGCAGGAAAATGCAGTTGAGAGGGAAATGAATCGCCAGTCTGAAACTGCAAAGAATTTCGTCCATTTCACTCCAAAGTGCGGTTCAGCATGAGGAGAGTTCAGTAATTCTGCATGCATAGGAAGCACAAATCTGAGGGTCAGCCCCACAGTTTTACTGCACTGCTACCCTGCAAGGGGGCATTCTGACTGGAAGCACTGAATTTTCCAGTCACTCTCCATGTTTCCGCTCAAAGACCAAGTAAACCTTCTGTTGCTACTAAATTTGTGAAGGTTAATTTTCCAATTTCACATTCCCAATCTGTAAGGGGTATTGTGCATCAGTGCCCGGTATGGAACAGGCCTTCACAGCATGGGTGGGTGAGACTAAACAGCCATGGATCACGTTATTTATCCGATGAATCCAAGCATGGCTTGGAGATGTGTAATTTCTCATTCTGTTTCCAAATGGAAGTCCACAGTAGCTGTTTGAAAATTTCTGTAGCATTGCAAAATGCCCCAGTGAAGTGGAAATATAATATTGTCCCAAGAGAGTCATAGCCCTCCATTTAATTAAAGTGCATACCTTACTGTTTAGATTAACTCATTGAACCATGGACAATCAATCGTACTTTAATAAGCAAGGAGGCCTCACATTGACTAAACTGTTCTGGCACTGAATAAATCTGGTCAACCAATTTCACATGTTAACCACACAATGCAGTTAAGGTTACTGGGATTAGACTCAGCACTCCATAATTAAGGAAGCTAAAATCAGTGCTCCTTGATCGCTATTTATTGATCTGCTCTGGATACCCTCTGCATGTTCAAGCACTTTGCAGTATTTGCGTTGTTATAAACCTGTGTAAGAACAACATCACATTCTTTGTTGGTCACAATCCCGATGAATAGCTACACTAACAATTGCAACTTCCACCTGCAGTATATTCCTGAGAGAGAGCTGCATACTGCACACTTTGTCTGAATACTATAATGAGATTTAAGTACTTGTTTACTTTTTATGTCAGAAATGCAGGAAAATCACATCAGCTTAAACTAAGGTTAGTCTGCTTCCCATAGCTGAATACTTGCCATTAGCGGAGATGTATCATTCCAACAATATGTCTGCTGCAGATTACTTGTGACTTATTCTTTTCTTTATTTAGAGATACGGCACAGTAACAGGCGTTCCCAGTCCACGAGCTTGCTCAACCCAACTACAACCATATGACCAATTAAACTACTAACAAAATGTCTTGGGAATGTGGGACAAAACTGGAGTACCCAGAGGAAACCCACGTGGCCACAGGGAGAACATACAAGTTCCTCACCGACAGTGGCAGGCATTGAACCCAAGGTACTGGCACTATAACAGCATTGTGTTGACTACTGTGCCACCGTGCTGCCACTAACTTGGTTGAAGTGATGAGCTCTTCTCAGAGCTACAAGGATATTTCTGCCTGATGCTAAATAGCTCACAATGGTGACCGCGCTCAATAGCACCTAACAAAGCTGTACTCTCTTTGCATGGAGCTAGAGATGAAGCTGGAGCTTTTCTGCACGGAGATAGACTTTCTCCTCCTTCTCCTCCTTCTCCTTATTCAAACAAATTGTTTCGTTCTCTACAACCTCTGCTTGGTGTCCTGGTCATTCACAAATCAAACAGATTCCCTGGTAACCTGGTAGCCAGGACTTGAGAAACTCAGTTACAGAGAAAGGTTGAAGAGGTTAGGACTTTATTCCCTGGAGCGTAGAAGAATGAGGGGAGATTTGATAGAGGTATATAAAATTATGATGGGTATAGATAGAGTGAATGCAAGCAGGCTTTTTCCACTCAGGCAAGGGGAGAAAAAAACCAGAGGACATGGGTTAAAGGTGAGGGGGGAAAAATTTAAAGGGAATATTAGGGGGGGCTTCACACAGAGAGTGGTGGGAGTGTGGAATGAGCTGCCAGACGAGGTGATAAATGTGGGTTCTTTTTTAACATTTAAGAATAAATTGGACAGATACATGGATGGGAGGTGTACGGAGGGATATGGTCCGTGTGCAGGTCAGTGGGACTAGGCAGAAAATGGTTCGGCACAGCCAAGAAGGGCCAAAAGGCCTGTTTCTGTGCTGCAGTTTCTATGGTTTCTATGGTTTAAATCTGGTTTGTGAAGAAGCCTGAGGTCTGAAGTGAGGCCTTCAAAACTTGGCATACTACTGCCTGCAAATATGAAAAACTTCAGGAAAGTCAAATCCTTGCAGTATAAAAGCATATTCCAGAAAAAAAATCAGAAACTAACTAGCTCCCAAAATCAACAATGTGATATTGAGCAAATAGTCATGTAGTTTTACTGTAGGGTAACTTAATTGGGAGAAATGAACATAATTCACAACCACCGACATTGAGTTGTGGTCTCACTTTAAGAGGCTGGTCTGACGTGATGGCGTTATTACATAAAGAGTTTTTAGCACAATTTTGTGTGTAGGTTTTGGAGTTCAATAAAATGTGCATGGATTTCATTCAACATAAAATGCCTTATTCTATTATATTTGTGAAAACCTACAGTACTATGTACGAGGTGATAGCATTCAAGCCCTGCCACAGCTGTCCAGCATCCTTCAGTGATTTAACTTAGTCCAGAATTGATACTTTGCCCATGAGATAGCTTTCCAGAAATCATACCTGGACCTCTTGTATTTAACTTGGTCGCCAGACCTGAATGCCACTGATCTGGCACTCACCAGATTGCATATCTCATGGTTCATCCAGGGCTTTTGGTTGGGGAAGACTCTGAATGATGGGACACACTTGTCTGCAACTCCACGATGACTGTGTTGTATCCATTCATATCTTCTGATGAGTCCAGTCCACTGACTCTGTTAAATGAAAGAACATTTAACATTTTAGCATGCAGGTTGCCACCAGCAGAATCCTTGGATTTTCTTGGCTATTGATGCAAACACAACGCATTTCACTGTCTGTCTCAATGTTTCGATGTACATATGACAAATAAAACTAATCTTTATCTTTACCATTCGAAAGAAAAATAACAAAGTTTGTATAAAAAATAAGGAGTAAATAAGGATAACATTCAACTGAGGTCAACCATATTTTGTATGTAAATATACCACAATTAATGAGTGACACAATTGTAATACAAAAGTAGAAAGGACAAACCAGCCATTTCAAGGCCAGTGAGATCATCTTAGTTAGCGGTTTTACAACTGCATTTGGCTGAGTTCCACATGGGAGATTCCTAGTTAAGCAAGAATGTACTGTACGTAACAATACTATCCTCAGAAAACAAATTGGCAGAGCTAAGCACAACTGGGCTGACAATAGACAATAGAAAATAGACAATAGACAATAGGTGCAGAAGTAGACCATTCAGCCCTTCAAGCCTGCACCGCCATCCTCAGATCATGGCTGATCATCTACTATCAATACCCGGTTCCTGCCTTGTCCCCATAACCCTTGATTCCCCTATCCATGAGATATCTATCTAGCTCCTTCTTGAAAGCATCCAGAGAATTGGCCTCCACTGCCTTCTGAGGCAGCGCGTTCCACACCTCCACAACTCTCTGAGAGAAGAAGTTCCTCCTCAACTCTGTCCTAAATGACCTACCCCTTATTCTTAAACCATGCCCTCTGGTACTGGACTCTCCCAGCATCTGGAACATATTTCCAGCCTCTACCTTGTCCTATCCCTTAATAATCTTATATGTCTCAATCAGATCCCCCCTCAATCTCCTTAATTCCAGCGTGTACAAGCCCAGTCTCTCTAACCTCTCTGCATAAGACAGTCCGGACATCCCAGGAATTAACCTAGTGAACCTACGCTGCACCTCCTCCACAGCCAGGATGTCCTTCCTTAACCCTGGAGACCAAAACTGCACACAATACTCCAGGTGTGGTCTCACCAGGGCCCTGTACAAATGCAAAAGGATTTCCTTGCTTTTGTACTCAATTCCCTTTGTAATAAAGGCCAACATTCCATTAGCCTTCTTCACTGCCTGCTGCACTTGCTCATTCACCTTCAGAAACTGATGAACAAGTACTCCTAGATCTCTTTGTATTTCTCCCTTACCTAACTCCACACCGTTCAGATAATAATCTGCCTTCCTGTTCTTGCTCCCAAAGTGAATAACCTCACACTTATTCAGATTAAACGCCATCTGCCAAGTTTCTGCCCACTCACCCCGCCTATCCAAGTCACCTTGAATTCTCCTAACATCCTCATCACATGTCACACTGCCACCCAGCTTAGTATCATCAGCAAACTTGCTGATGTTATTCACAATGCCTTCCTCTAAATCATTGATGTAAATCGAAAACAGCTGTGGTCCCAATACCGAGCCCTGTTTCACCCCACTAGTCACCACCTGCCATTCCGAGAAACACCCATTCACTGCTACCTTTTGCTTTCTATCTGCCACCCAGTTTTCTATCCATGTCAATATCCTCCCCCCAATGCTATGAGCTCTGATTTTACCCACCAATCTCCTATGTGGTACCTTATCAAATGCCTTCTGAAAGTCAAGGTACACCACATCCACTGGATCTCCCGCGTCTATCTTCCCGGTTACATCCTCGAAAAACTCCAATAGATTAGTCAAGCATGATTTGCCCTTGGTAAATCCATGCTGGCTCGGCCCAATCCTATCACTGCTATCAAGATATGCCTCTATTTCATCTTTAATAATGGACTCTAGCATCTTCCCCACGACTGATGTTAGGCTAACAGGGCGATAGTTCTCTGTTTTCTCCCTCCCTCCTTTCTTAAAATGTGGGATAACATTTGCCACTCGCCAATCCTCAGGAACTGATCCTGAATCTAAGGAACATTGGAAAATGATCACCAATGCATCCGCAATTTCCAGAGCCACCTCCTTTAGTACCCTAGGATGCAGACCATCTGGACTTGGGGATTTGTTAGTCTTCAGTCCCATCAGTCTACTCATCACCGTTTCCTTCCTAATGTCAATCTGTTTCAGTTCCTCTGTTACCCTATCTCCTTGGCCCATCCATACATCTGGGAGATTGCTTGTGTCTTCCCCAGTGAAGACAGATCCAAAGTACTTATTAAATTCATCTGCCATTTCTCTGTTTCCCATAACAATTTCTCCCAATTCATCCTTCAAGGGCCCAACATTATTCTTAACTATCTTCCTTCTCTTCACATACCTAAAAAAACTTTTGCTATCCTCCTTTATGTTCCTAGCTAGCTTGCATTCATACCTCATTTTTTCTTTCTGTATTGCCTTTTTAGTTAAGTTCTGTTGCTCCTTAAAAATTTCCCAATCATCCGTCTTCCCACTCACCTTAGCTCTGTTATACTTCTTTTTTAATGCTATGCTATCTCTGACTTCCTTTGTCAACCACTGTGGCCACTTTCCACCCTTTGAATCCTTCCTTCTCTGGGGGATGAACAGATTTTGCACCTTGTGCATTATTCCCAAGAATACCTGCCATTGCTGTTCCACTGTCTTTTCTGCTAGGATATCCGACCAGTCAACTTTGGCCAGCTCCTCCCTCATGGCTCCATAGTCTCCTTTGTTCAACTGCAATACTGACACTTCTGATCTGCCCTTATCCCTCTCAACTTGCAGACAAAAACTTATCATATTATGGTCACAACCTCCTAATGGCTCCTTTACTTCAAGATCACTTATCAAATCCTGTTCATTGCACAACACTAAATCCAGAATAGCCTTATCCCTGGTCGGCTCTCGTACAAGCTGCTCCAAAAATGCATCCCGTAGGCACTCTACAAACTCCCTATCCTGGGGTCCAGTACCAACCTGATTTTCCCAGTTCACCTGCATGTTAAAATCCCCCATAACTACTGCGACATTTCCTTTGCCAAATGCCATTGTTAACTCCCTATTCAACTTGCACCCAATATCCATGCTACTGCTTGGGGGCCTGTAGATAACACCTATTAGGGTCTTTTTGCCCTTACTGTTCCTCAGTTCCATCTACACTGACTTTACTTCTCCTGATTCTATGTCCCCCCTTGCAAGGGACTGAATCTCATTCCTCACCAACAGGGCCACCCCACCCCCTCTGCCCACCTTTCTGTCCCTTCAATAGCACGTATACCCTTGTAGATTCAATTCCCAGGTCTGATCCCCCTGCAGCCATGTCTCCGTTATCCCAACAACATCATAGTTACCCATTCGCAGCTGAGCTTCAAGCTCATCCGCCTTATTTCTGACACTTCGTACATTCAGATATAGAATTTTTAACCCATTTCTCCTCTCTCTGTTTAAATCCCTGCCTATTGTACATAACCCAGCTCCCCAAAACCTCACCGGGCTATACACCCCTTGAATTTTGTTGTCCTTCTTAAATTAACTTACTCTTTCTGCACATTTAACTCCATGCTCCGTCAGACCATCCCTCTGCACATGTATCCTCCTTATCACTCGTTCCGCCTCACCTTTCTCTACTTCACACTTAATATTCCGGAACCGTGTAGTCCCCACCTGTCCTTTATACTTCATCTCGCTATCCTCTCTCACATTCTGGATCCCTGCCCCCTGCAAATTTAGTTTAAACCCGCCCCCCCAAGCAGCACTAGCAAACTTTCCTGCAAGAATGTTAGTACCCCTCCAGTTCAGGTGTAAACCATCCCATCGGAACAGATCCCACCTTCCCTGGAACAAAGCCCAATTATCTAAAAACCTGAAGCCCTCCCTCCTGCACCATCCTCTCAGCCACGTATTGATCTGTATAATCCTCTGTTCCTCGCCTCACTCGCACGTAGCACAGGTAGCAATCCTGAGATTGTTACCCTGGAGGTCCTGCCCTTCAGCTTCACACCTAACTCCCTGAACTCACTACGCAGGACCCCCTCACTCTTCCTACTCACGTCGTTGGTCCCTATGGACCACAACATCGG
Source organism: Mobula hypostoma (assembly GCF_963921235.1). Lineage (NCBI taxonomy): Eukaryota > Metazoa > Chordata > Chondrichthyes > Myliobatiformes > Myliobatidae > Mobula > Mobula hypostoma. Next base: position 3,681,184 of record NC_086111.1, read on the forward strand.
GATTCTTGCCCTCCCTCTCGAGAATAACCTGCATCCGATCTGAGATGTCCCAGACCCCGGCACCAGGGAGGCAACATACCATCCAAGACTCCCGATCTCTCCCACAAAATCTCCTGCTGGGCTGCACTGACTAAATAAAGTGAGGTTGGCCTATCTGCATTGTTCACTGATGTCCAGGAGTAACTCGCATGATGTACCAGGAGCCACAGAGATGACTGAAGACAACCCAGTGCCCCAGCAAAATCTCGGCACTTCTGCTGTAGGAGAACATGGTGGTGGTGTGAGGGCACCAGACATCGAGAGGTATTTCTGCTGGGGTCAATATCCCAGTGTTAGGAGGAAGTGAAAAAATGTTGGAGTATTCTTACGTTAATGTGGTACCTCTTCTAATTGCCTTCAACTGAAGACAGATGGATTTCAAAGTACTTTGTTCACTCAACCATATCAGTGGAGAATATTTTCATGAATACGATTTATTTGGCTTGGTTTAAGTTTAACAAATAAATTAACAATTGTCTCCTTGTTTTGAAAGTCAGCAGTTCCAATGCAACACAAACTGTATTCCACAGAACATTGTTTGGACTGTTATTAATATAAAATGAAAAATCATCAAGTAATTTTAGCCCACTTGGATGTAAATTATTTTAAAATCCTGTAACTTTATACTGCAAAGAATTTCAGATAAGCTCTTGAATTCTCTCTTTCTCCTCCGATGTTAATTTATCAGATTTTTTGAAAACAGCTAGCTAGAAACTCATTGACATCTTTGTATACCATTGTTAAGAGGACATTGTAAGATAAAGGACATATTAGTGCAAGGTGTAACGTCTCATTTGATCACAATTGATCCATTCCCAACTTCAGTGGAAAAAGACTGTTTACATTTACTCTATCTATAACTCCCATAATTTTTGCATATCTTTATCAAATCTCCCCTCATTCGCCTATGCTCCAGGAAATAAAGTCCTAACCTGTTCAATCTTTCCCTACAACTCAGGACTTGAAATCCCAGCAACATCCTTGCAAATTTTTCTGTACTTTTTCATTCTTATTGCGACATTTCCTGTCGGCAGGTGATCATGACATTTCTTGTAATGCTGGGAACAGATCCTCAGGGGCATTACAGTAGACTTTGATTGAACGTGAACTTTGGTGGAATAGAATATCCAATTGTACTACAGTATTGTTATTGTAATTCGTGCTCCTCAAGATACAAAATGATTTCCAGCAGTACATGGTTCAACAGTTATTTTCTCTGTAAGTGGTGCAGACACTGGCAGAATGCGTCTACCCTGAGTCCCAGTGTGGCTTCAGAGCAGAGAGATCCACCATCGACATGATCTTGCACTCCTGAAGAAGATCGGATGCCCCTCAAAGCTGCTGAATCTCATCGCCCATTTCCATGACAGCATGCAGGGGTCAGTACAATTTGATGGATCATTCTCAGAGCCCTTCCCCATCCAAAGCGGAGTGAAGCAGGGTTGTGGCCTTGCCCCGACACTCCTTGGGATCTTCTTGACCAAAGTGCGTCAGATCCTGATCCAGGAGATACTTTCGCTGACGCCACACACACAGTCTGGTCTCCAGAGTATCAGTTCCCAGGCACGTGCTTGCCTCACCATCAGTCTGAAGAAGACAGTGATCATGGGCCAGGACGTCAGTGAAGCTCCCAGCATCAACAACAGCGACCACACCCTGCAAGCGGTAGATGAATTCAGCTACCAAGGATCAACTGTCTCCAGCCATCTGTCCCTCGATCCAGAGCTCAACAGTCGAATAGGGAAAGCTGCCTCTGCTATGGCCAAGCTGTCAAAGAGAGTGTGGAGAGACAACAAGCTCACCACAGCCACCAAGATTGCAGGGTACAGAGCCTGCGTACTGAGTACTCTTCTCTACGGCAGCGAGAGTTGGACAACCTACGCATGCCAAGAGCACCACCTCAACAGCTTCCACGTACGGTGCTTGCGTCGGGTCCCGGGCATTTCCTGGAAAGACCACGTCCTGGACCAGGCCAGCACGCCAAGCATGTATGTCCTTCTCACACAGTAACGACTGCGCTGGCCTGGCCACGTCCACCGCATGCAGGATGGCCGCGTCCCCAAGGACATCCTACATGGAAAACTCGCCGCAGGACCCCGGCCCATAGGGTGCCCACTGCTGTGTTACGGGGACGTTTGTAAACGTGACCTGAAGTCTGCTGATATCAGGGTGGACACTTGGGAAGAGACAGCTGCAGATCGCTGCACCTGGCGACAGGCTGTACGTACAGGCATTACCAATGCAGAGGAAAAACGAACTGGACTGTGGTTGGACAGAAGAGAGAGAAGGAAAACTGCGGCACAGCCTTTGTGTGCTACAGCTGTGCCAAGGACTGCCGCTCAAGAATCGGCTGATTCAGCCACAGCCTGTTCCACACCCAACTGAGTCCTAAACCAGGCGCATCCACTGTCTACGTAGACAGACGGAGCCATTAAAAGGTGGTGCAGGAATAAGACCAATCACGGCTAGTAAGGTGAGTAAAGCACATGAAATGTTGGAGGAACTCAGCAAGTCAGGCAGCATCTACAGAGGCTGGTGTATCTTGGAATTCATTGCACAGACAGCTGTGGAAGCCAAGTCATTGGGTATATTTTAAGCCGAAGTTGATTAGTCAGAGGATCAAAGGTTATATATGGGGAGAAGGCAGGAGAATGGAATTAGGAGTGATAATAAATCAACCATAATTAAAGGGTGGAACAGACTCAATGGGCTGAATTTCATTCCTATCAGGAAATGCAGAGCAGTGGAGATGATTTAGAGGTGAACATTAACTTTAATGATAAACCGCAAAATAACAAGCCACAAGCCTCTTCACAAAACAAAAGAGAACAGATACCTAACATCGCAGGGCAACAAGGTAATGGCTAGGAGCAACTGATTGAGGATGGCTGGTTTGGTGAGTGAACAACTGGGTTTAAATAGGCTGCAAGTGATGAGTTCAAAATGAATGGCTGGTGATTCGTGTTAGCTGGATGGAGACTGAGAGATACTTGGCAGCTCCAGTGCCTTGTGGTCTGATGAAGGAAATAAGCAGGTAATATTTCAGGTTGAGACCCTCCACCAGGACTGTTTATTTCCCTCCAGAGATGCACCCTGGCATACTGAGTTCCTCCAGCAATTTGTGTGTTTTGCCCAAGATTTCCAGCATCTGCAGATTTTCTCTTGTGTCACTGCTCACAAGGTGCAGTAGATGCACAGGACTCCCGAGTCGCCTGCACTTCCTTGCATTAATGGGAAAAGTTATCTGGCAAAATGTACCAATGTCTTATTGTTAGAAGTAATAGGATTTGGAGTCAAACAGTAATACAGTTTGCCGCTGACAAAAAGTCAGGATACACGTTAACATAGAACATAGAAATCTAAAGCACATTACAGGCCTTTCAGCCCACAATGTTGTGCCGACCATGTAACCTACTCTAGAAACTGCTTAGAATTTCCCCACCGCATAGTCCTCTGTTTTTCTAAGCTGCATGTCCCGATTTTAGAGTCTCTGAAAAGACCCAATTGTATCAGCCTCCACCACCAGCTGGCAGTGCATTCCATGCACCCATCACTCTCTGCGTAAAAAACTTGCCCCTGACATCCCCTCTGTACCTACTTCCAAGCACCATGCCCCCTTGTGTTAGCTACTTCAGGTTTGGGAAAAAAGCCTCTGACCATTGTAGTGCAAGTACCGGACAATCCCATTCGGGATGGGTTGGAATGGGAAATGGTGCAGCTGATGTTCCCCAGGGGACACATCCTTGCCTTAAGTATGCACACATAATTATACTCTGACAATACAGTGGGGAGCTGCCTCAGATGCCCTTTTCAACTTCAGTTTAAAGCATCCTTTCTTCAAATTGAGGAATCTCCCTCTGCATTTCTTTTAGCTGCTGAAAATACAGCTCACAAAAATTTTCCAGAACAACAATCTGATTAGCTTCCTTTTTCCCAGAATATGGTTTTGAGAACACTGTATAATTTGTGACCATTTGTGCCCGAGGCTCTTGTTTGGGAGGAATGGCATTGTATCCTCCTGAGTTTAACTCTAAAGAAACCAAACGACTTAAAGTTACTAGATAAATATTATTCTTTTCAGAATTGTCCAGATTTTGGTCAACAGAGAGTTATGCAACAAAGGTTGTTGGTGATATTAAGCTCTCATGAGTCCTTACCCTTCCCCAGAATTAAAGGTGATCTAATAACAAGGCTCTAGTTATTTGCTTGGAACCTAAGCTTTTTGTTCTTATTTCATAGATATGATGTATTACAAAACACATCTGACTTGGAACAGCTGTGAATGGAGCTTGGAAGTATAACCTCAGGGACTTATAACCACTTCCTTTGGAATTTCATTTGAAAAAGAGATATATTAAATTTGTTTTGTCAAGTGGATTAATACAATCAGTGGCAGTAAATTGGCCTAATTTTAAACATTTCAATCCAAGTTCAGGAACAAAAGGATTCTTTAGTTTTTCTCTATTTTCTTTGGTATTTCTGGAAGGCTTGAGGCTGGAGATGGGAGGTAGCCTGTCCTGCAGATGGAATTGGGAGGTGGTCTCTCCTGGGGATGGAGATGGGAGGTGGCCCAGTTGGAGATGGAAGTTGGCCTGCCCTGGAGATGCAGTTGAGAGATGACCGTGTCCTGGAGATGGAGATAAGAGATGCCTGTCCTGGAGTTGGAGGTGGGGGGTGTGGCCTGCCCTGGAGAGATGGGAGATGCCTATCCTGGAGATGGAGGTGGAAGGTGGCCTGTCTTGGAGACGGAGATTGGAGGTAGCCTGTTATGGAGATGGAGATAGGAGGTAGTCTGTCCTGGAGATCTGGAGATGGAGATTGAAGGTGGCCTGTCCTAGAGATGGATAATGGAGGTGGCCTGTCCTGGAGAGATGGCAGATGCCTGTCCTGGAGATGAAGATGGAGATGGCCTGTCCTAGATATGGCGATGGGAGGTGGCCTGTCCTGGAGACGGAGATGGTCAATCCTGAGATGGGAGGTGGCCTGTCCTGGAGATGTAGATGGCAGATTCCTGTCCTGGAGATGGAGTTGGGAGGTGGCCTGTCCTAGAGATGGAGATGGGAGGTGGCCTGTCCTGGAGATGAAGATGGCAGATGCCTGTCCTGGAGATGAAGATGGAGATGGTCTGTCCTGGAGATGGAGATGGTCCAACCTGGAGTTGGAGATGGTCAACCCTGGAGATGGAGATGGTCAATCCTGGAGATGGGAGGTGGCCTGTCCTGGAGATGGAGATGGCAGGTGCCTGTCCTGGAGATGGAGATGGCAGGTGCCTGTCCTAGAGATGGAGATGGTCCATCCTGGAGGTGGAGATGGTCCATCCTAGAGATGGAAGATGGGCTGTCCTGGAGATGGGAGGTGGCCCGTCCTGGAGATGGGGTCAGAGGTGGCCTGTTATGGAGATAGAGATGGGAAGTGGTCTGTCCTGGAGATCTGGAGATGGAGATGGAAGGTGGCCTGTCCTGGAGATAGAGATGGGAGATGCCTGTCCTGGAGATGGATATGGTAGAGGACGTCCATGGAGATAGAGATGGGAGATGGCTTGTCCTGGAGATGGAGATGGTAGAGGACCTGCCTGGAGATGGTAGAGGACCTGCCTGGAGATGGAAATGGGTGATGGCCTGTCCTGGAGATGGAAATGGGTGATGGCCTGTCCTGGAGTTGGATATGGTAGAGGACCTGCCTGGTGATGGAGATGGGAGGTGGCCTGGATGAAGATGGAGATGGGAGATGCCTGTCATGTTTTGCTGTTGTTGTTTTATTGCCTGTTGTGTTCTCTGTTATTCTGCTGAGGATTGTGGTGTGTTGGTGCAGAAATGTGTGGCAACAATTGTGAGCTGCCCCCAGCACATCAGCACATCCTCAGGTGTGTTGGTTGTTAATGATTGGAAGATCGGGGTTCAATGCTCATTGCTCTTTGTACATTCTACCGGTGACTGCTTGGGTTTCCTTCAGCTGTTCCAATTTCCTCCCACATTCCAAAGAAGTACAATTAGGATTAATACATTGTGGGGATGCTGAATTGGCACAAGAGGCACGGTGATATTCGTAAGTTGCCCCAACACAATCCTTGCTGACTTGATTGTTTGCAAATGACACATTTCACTCGATGTTTCAATGTACATTGAAATGGCAGGTGGGAATGGAACTGAAGAGACGGAGGAAGAGGCCGTTGGCTCACAAATCGAGAAAGCTTGTAGGCATTGTGGGAGGGAGGATAGGCAGGTGATAGAGAAGGGATGTGCTCAGACTGACGGTTTGAGGTGTGTCCATTTTAATGCAAGAAGCATCATTAACAAAGCAGATGAGCTTAGAGCGTGGATCAGTACTTGGAGCTATGATGTTGTGACCATTACAGACTTGGATGGCTCAGGGTCAGGAATGAGTGCCAGGCTTTAGATGTTTCAGAAAGAACAGGGGGGGAAGCAAAAGAGGTGTGGGAATGGCACTGCTGATCAGAGATTGTGTCACGGCTGCAGAAAAGGAGGAAGTCATGGAGAGATTGTCTACTCAGACTCTGTGGGTGGAAGTTAGAAAGAGGAAAGGGTCAATAACTCTACTGGGTGTTTTTATAGACCATCCAATAGTAACAGGGACATCAAGGAGCAGATAGAGACAGATTCTGGAACAGTGCAGTAATAACAGGGTTGTCATGATGGGGGAATTTCATTCCCCCAATATCGATTGGCATGTCTCTCAAGCGAGGAGTTTAGATGGGGTGAAGTATGTTAGGTGTGTTCAGGAAGGTTTCCTGACACAATATGTCGATAAGCCTACAAGAGGAGAGGCTGTACTTGATCTGGTATTGGGAAATGAACCTGGTCAGGTGTCAGGTGGGAGAGCATTTTAGAGATAGTGATCACAATTCTATCCCCTTTGTCATAGCATTGGAGAGGGATAGGAATAGACAATTTCGGAAAGCGTTTAATTGGAGTAAGGAGAAATATGAAGCTATCACGTAGGAATTTGGAAGCATAAGTTGGGCACAAATGTTCTCAGGGAAATGTACGGCAGAAAGGTGGCAAATGTTCAGGGGATATTTGCGTGGAGTTCTACATAGATACGTTCCAATGTGACAGGGGAAGGATGGTAGGTACAGGAACCATGGCATACAAAGGCTGTTGAAAATCTAGTCAAGAAGAAAAGAAAAACTTACAAAAGGTTCAAAAAAACTAGGTAATGATAGAGATCTAGATTAGAAGGCTAGCAGGAAGCAGTTTAAGAATGAAATTAGGAGAGCCAGAAGGGGCTATGAGAAGACCTTGCTGAGCAGGATTAAGGAAAACCCCAAGGCATTCTACAAGTATGTAAAGAGCAAGAGGATAAGATGTGAGAGAATAGGACCAATCAAGTGTGACAGTGGAAAACTGTGTATGGAACCGGAGGAGATAGTTGAGGTACTTCATGAATACTTTGCTTCAGTATTCACTATAGTAAAGGACCAGGGCAATTGAAGCGATGACTTACAGCGGACCGAAAAGCTTGAACGTATAGACATTAAGAAAGAGGATGTGCTGGAGCTTTTGGAAAGCATCAAGTTGGATAAGTCACCGGGACCAGACGAGATATACCCCAAGTGACTGTGGGGAGGAGATTGCTGAGCCTCTGGCAGTGATCTTTGCATCATCAATAGGGACAGAAGAAGTTCCGGAGGATTGGAGGGTTGCAGATGTTGTCCCCTTATACAAGAAAGGGAGCCGAGATAGCCAGGAAATTACAGACCAGTCTTACTTCAGTGTTTGGTAAGTTGATGGAGAAGATCCTGAGAGACAGGATTTATGAACATTTGGAGAAGCATAATATGATTAGGAATAGTCAGCATGGCTTTGTCAAAGGCAGGTCGTGCCTTACGAGCCTGATTGAATTTTTTGAGGATGTGACTAAACATATTGATTAAGGTAGAGCTGTAGATGTAGTGTGTATGGATTTCAGCAAGGCATTTGATAAGGTACCCCATGCAAGGCTTATTGAGAAAGTAAGGAGGCATGGGATCCAAGGGGACCTTGCTTTGTGGATCCAGAACTGGCTTGCACACAGCAGGCAAAGAGTGGTTGTAGACAGGTCATATTCTGCATGGAGGTCGGTGACCAGTGGTGTGCCTCAGGGATCTGTTCTGGAACCCCCTCTCATCGTGATTTTTATAAATGACCTGGATGAGGAAGTGGAGGGATGGGTTAGTAAATTTGCTGATGACACAAAGGTTGGAGGTGTTGTGGATAGTGTGGAGGGCTGTCAGATGTTACAGCAGGATATTGATAGGATGCAAAACTGGGTTGAGAAGTGACAGATGGAGTTCAACCCAGATAAGTGTGAGGTGGTTCATTTTGGTAGGTCAAATATGATGGCAGAATATAGTATTAATGGTAAGACTCTTGACAGTGTGGAGGATCAGAGGGATCTTGGAGTCCGAGTCCATAGGACACTCAAAGCTGCTGCGCAGGTTAACTGTGTGGTTAAGAAGGCATATGGTGTATTGGCCTTCATCAACTGTGGGATTGAGTTCCAGAGCTGAGAGGTAATGTAACAGTTATATAGGACCCTGATCAGACCCCACTTGGAGTACTGTGCTCAGTTCTGGTCACCTCACTGCAGGAAGGAAGTGGAAATTATAGAAAGGGTGCAGAGGAGATTTACAAGGATGTTTCCTGGATTGGGGAGCATGCCTTATGAGAATAGGTTGAGTGAACTTGGCCTTTTCTCCTTGGAGTGACGGAGGATGAGAGGTGACCTGACAGAGGTGTATAAGATGATAGGTATTGATCATGTGGATAGTCAGAGGCTTTTTTTCCAGGGCTGAAATGGCTGACATGAGAGGGTACAGTTTTAAGGTGCTTGGAAGTGGGTACAGAGGGGATGTCAGGGATAAGTTTTTTACGCAGAGGGTGGTGAGTGCGTGGAATGGGCTGCTGGCAACAGTGGTGGAGGCGAATACAATAGAGTCTTTTAAGAGACTCTTGGATAAGTAGATGGAGCTTGGAAAAATAGAGGGTTATGGGTAACCCTAGGTAATTTCTAAAGTAAGTACATTTTTGGCACAGCATTGTGGACCGAAGGGCCTGTATTGTGCTGTAGGTTTTCTATGTTTCTATGTTTCTATGTGATATGTGTCAAATAAAATTTAATTTTTAATCTTTCTTTAACTTTTGGGACATCCATCAAGAAAACAATCTGTCAAATGAGATGGATGATCAAGAATATCTGTTTGTTATCTCACTTAAGACTCCTGTCACCAATATACCCTCAACTCTCCACGGATGCCTGGAAATCTTGATAGTCTGGCATTCCACCTGACCTATACACCTGGAGATTTGTATACTTAGGGGATCAAAGGTTAAGCAACTTACTTTACCATCATCTTTTCTGCCGGATATTGGAAGCCCTAAGGTATTATGAGAAGTCTTTCAGTTGGCAGTTCAGAATTTTTCCTTTTTTAAGCCTTGAGGAAACCAGAATAAAAGCTTCAGCCAAAAGCTAAACCATTCAAATCTACACATCTTTGCCTTTTATTTTATTTATTTTTATTTTTATCTAGAGATTCAGCACTTAGTAGGCCTTTCCAGCCCTTTCAGCCTTGTTGCCCGGCAACCCCCGACAACCTCCAATTTAACCCAAACCTAATTATGGGACAATTTACAATGACCAGTTACCTTAGTAACTGGTGCAGCTTTGGATTGTGGGAGGAAACCTGAGCACCTGGAGAAAATCCACACACTCACTGGGGAGGTCATACAAACTTCCTACAGATTGAACTCTGAACTTTGATAGCCTGAGCTGTATTAGCATCGTGCTATCTACTATGTTACTATGACATCCCACCAACTTACTATAAGCCCCAAACCACAGTCCAATCAACTGGATAATGTCCTGTCTTCCTATAAATGCTGGTGCCAATGGCTATATGATGGGTGGGAAGTTGCCAGAAGCTTCTGAGAGAAATGGCCATGGTTTGGTCTCCAAATAACTCAGCCACTCGAGTTTAGGTGGAATAGCCACTTGACCTATTTTGTCACCTAAGGTGTTGGCCACAGTGGATTTAAAGTATAGAAGAAAATGTTGAACTTGAATGGGTCCAGGACAGTGGAAGCAAGCAGATCAATTGTCTTTTTTCCTGCCATGTTCTTGGAGATGGGGCTGCCATTTTGTGGAACTGTTTTACATCCTCTATTTTGTGAGATGAAAATGTTACTTTCTGTGTTTTAAAGTAGACCCAATGATGTTTCAGATAATCTGCTGGACTGGAGATCATTTTCAAATAAGAAGTTATTTGTGAGGTGTTCTTTGATATAAGGCATTCTTCAATTATGTGAAGAACAAAAGGATGACAGGAGTGAAGACAGGACCAATTAGAGATAAAGGTGGGAAGATGTGCCTGGAAGCTGTGGAAGTGAGCGAGGTCCTCAATGAATACTTCTCTTCGGTATTCACCAATGAGAGGAAACTTGATGACGGTGAGGACAATATGAATGAAGTTAATGTTCTGGAGCATGTTGATATTAAGGAAGAGGAGGTGTTGCAGTTGTTAAAATACATTAGGAAGGATCAGTCCCCAAGGCCTGACGGAATATTCCCCAGGCTGCTCCATGAGGCAAGGGGAGAGATTGCTGAGCCTCTGGCTAGGATCTTTATGTCCTCGTTGTCCACGGGAATGGTACTGGAGGATTAGAGGGAGGCAAATGTTGTCTCCTTGTTCAAAAAAGGTAGTAGGGATAGTCCGGGTAATTATAGACCAGGGAGCCTTACATCTGTGGTGGAAAAGCTGTTGTTAAAGATTCTTAGAGATAGGATCTATGGGCATTTAGAGAATCATGGTCTGATCAGGGGCAGTCAGCATGGCTTTGTGAAGGGCAGATCATGTCTAACAAGACTGATAGAGTTCTTTGAGGAGGTGACCAGGCGTATAGCTGAGGGTAGTGCAGTGGATGTGATCTACATGGATTTTAGTAAGGCATTTGACAAGGTTCCACACAGTAGGCTTATTCAGAAAGTCAGAAGGCATGGGATCCAGGGAAGTTTGGTCAGGTGGATTTAGAATTGGCTTGCTTGCAGAAGGCAGAGGGTGGTGGTGGAGGGAGTACATTCAGATTGGAGGATTGTGACTAGTGGTGTCCCATGAGGATCTGTTCTGGGACCTCTACTTTTCGTGATTTTTATTAACGACCTGAATGTGGGGGTAGAAGGGTGGGTTGGCAAGTTTGCAGACAACACAAAGGTTGGTGGTGTTGTAAATAGTGTAGAGGATTGTCAAAGATTGCAGAGAGACATTGGTAGGATGCAGAAGTGGTCTGAGAAGTGGCAGATGGAGTTCAACCCGGAGAAGTGTGAGGTGGTACACTTTGGAAGGACAAACTCCAAGGCAGAGTACAAAGTAAATGGCAGGATACTTGGTAGTGTGGAGGAGCAGAGGGATCTGGGGGTACATGTCCACAGATCCCTGAAAGTTGCCTCACAGGTAGATAGGGTAGTTAAGAAAGCTTATGGGGTGTTAGCTTTCATAAGTCAAGGGATAGAGTTTAAGAGTCGCGAGGCAATGATGCAGCTCTATAAAACTTTGGTTAGGCCACACTTGGAGTACTGTGTCCAGTTTTAATCGCCTCACTATAGGAAGGATGTGGAAGCATTGGAAAGAGTACAGAGGAGATTTACCAGGATGCTGGCTGGTTTAGAGATTATGCATTATGATCAGAGACTAAGGGAGCTAGGGCTTTACTCTTTGGAGAGAAGGAGGATGAGAGGAGACATAGTAGAGGTATACAAGATATTAAGAGGAATAGATAGAGTGAATAACCAGTGCCTCTTCCCCAGGGCACCACTTCTTAATACAAGAGGACATGGCTTTAAGGTAAGGGGTGGGAAGTTCAAGGGGGATATTAGAGGAAGGTTTTTTTACTCAGAGAGTGGTTGGAGCGTGGAATGCACTGCCTGAGTCAGTGGTGGAGGCATATACACTAGTGAAGTTTAAGAGACTACTCGACAGGTATATGGAGGAATTTAAGGTGGGGGCTTATATGGGAGGCAGGGTTTGAGGGTCGGCACAACATTGTGGGCCGAAGGGCCTGTACTGTGCCGTACTATTCTATGTTCTATGTATAACATAAAATGCAGGTTTGTGAATGTTGGGGTTGGTGCCTGCCTGGAGTGATTCGACCTGGTTACTGAAGAGAACAAAGAGCCATAAATTACCGACTGTCACTTGCTGGGAAGAGGGCAATAAATGGATGCTGGCCTGGAGCAGAGCCGATAAAACGGTGTTGAAGGTCAATCAGATGATGCCAGCCAATGACACTGGAATGCAATATCTGGATTGGTAAGGAACCAGTATAAAAGTGGACATTTCGAGTGTGTAATAAAGCTCTCAAGAGACCCGCTATCACAAGGAAGAACCCCCATGCCAGGGGCTGGGCAAAGAACGGATCGATCATCTAACCAACAGAGATCCCCTATTTCAGTGTTATCAATGGGAAAAGTGGTCTGAGTGAGTATTGGTACAGAGAGAACAGTAGAGTTCTTGTTCGAAGTTGTTGGCCCAGGGTCAACTTAGTTACGTTGTTGTTTGTAGAGAGACAGTAAAGTGGGAGCTTCAATTAATTATGAGCTGCGTAGTGACTTTCCTAACCTAGTTCAGTTGACAAAAGGTCAACATAAGGGAGCTGTGTAATTTTTAACTATACTATAAATATTACTTCCACAGCACAAGTTATATTCCTTAACCATTCCTTCATATGAAGGATTCAGAGGGCAATGGGCCAAAGGCAAGCAAATGTTTGGTGGCATTATCGATTAGGGTTGAATTCCTGTTGCTGTGTGTAAGGAGCTTGTGCATTCTCCCACTGGTTGAATAGATTTCCTCTGGGTATCCCAGTTTCCTTCTACCTTAGTGAGGGTCAGTGAGCTGTGGGCACTGAAAGCATGGTGAAACTTGTAGGCTGCCCCAGTATGTCTTTGGATTGCGTTGGTCAGTGACACAAACGACACAATTTACTGTATGTTTTGACATTTCTATGTACTGTACATGTGCCAAATAAAGTTAATCTTTAATCCTTTAAATGGGTTTACCTTAGACAGACATGTTTGCTGTCAGGGATCACTTGGGCTGAAGAGCCAGTTTCCAAAACCTATTATTGTATGAATATAAATGCTTTTTTACCTCTCCTCCAGAGTTAAGCAGGATTTTAGCATAATAACTGACATATATAGATTGATATATAGATATTTTGAATTTTACAATATGATTGCAAGCATATTGTTCCGCAAAACATCTCTCTGTGAAGAATTTATGAACCACCCTTGTTGCAAATTCTACTCTCCCTCAAAGGCCTGTTATAAAGTCCCACATTTTTGTGTTTTGAGCTCCAGATGAGAAAAGAGGGAACTACAGTGACCGTTCTGCAATTTTGCGTACAATATGGCACAAGCAGATATGTCAAAGAAGAAATCTGTTTTAAGCAATTAAGATATGCTTGTCATCTCATGGGATTCTATTGCAGTATGAGGCCAAAAAGCCATCTGTGACTAATCCACAGTATTTGAACAACAATCATCAAAAATCTTCTAAGTGTCATTGGAAGGCTGGAACGTAATTGCTATACTTGAGCAGATGGTTACAATATAACGTATGGAAGTAAGAGAAGGGAATTCAGCTTTTGCAGCCTGCTCCACCATTTAGCGTCATTACTTCCTTTGGAATTTGCCAAGGTTTGGCATGACATAAAAAACTGTGACAAACTTCTCTAGACATGTGGTGGGGAGTATATTGACTGGTTGCACCACAGACTCACATGGAAACGCCGATGCCCGTGAGTGGAACATCCTAGTAGTAATAGTGAATGCAGCCCAGTCCCCACCACCATGGAGTGCATCAACATGAAGTGTTGTCGCAGGAAAGAGGCATCTATCATCAGGGACCCCAGCCGGCCACCCAGGTGTAACACCTGTGTAGCACCGGTCTTACCATGTGTGACTAGTCACTGCACTCTTTTAGAAAATCAAATTACGCTAGGCGCTAGTAGACCATCAGAACGTTCTGGCTATCGGAAGGAGGCAGTGAATAGAAAACACACGCTTCTGGAAATAAGGTTTGTTCATAGGAAAAAAATACTATGTACAAAATATTTACATGAGCAAGAACTATTCAAAATTCAAACATTCTGTTTATATTCCAAATCTTAGATATCAACAAAAGCCAAATTCCTGCTTATTTAGAATCAGTGATTTTCATTAGAATAACCTTTGATACTCCAATTTCTCTGACTAATTAGTTCTAGTGTTATTCCCTGTTTCAAAGTTTACAAACTAAACTTTCCTTTTTACTTTTTCATCATTAGTTAGGAAACCAAATATAATTCCTATTCTCAAGTATTATAGTTAACTTCGGTTTCAGTTCCAGGCAGTAAATCTACAAGTTTAAATTCAAATTCAAAAATTATATAGACAGTTTAACTCCTTTCACAGCAATTCTCCAACATCACATCTCTTAAAGTAAATCTCACTCAGTAACTTATCAAAGTCTTTGCAAAAATAATCAGTTCTTGCAGAAAATCATATTCAGATTCCTTAAATGAAAATAACTTATACATCCAACCATATTAAATCCTTTGCGTCATCACACATTTCGTTCCCGTGATGGTCCATCATCTTGGTGGCTCGCCATCTTGTTTCTTGGTTCATTGGATGAAATAGCTGATCATTCATGGAAAGTCAGTTCATAAACTTATACAAAAACTTGACCAAATCCCTTGGTATGATTATACAGAATTAATTCCTGATTACACAGTCTTTGGACACTCGTCTCTGCCGATATTGTATCATTAGAGCTGCTGCATGTTATAGCCGTAGCTTCAATTATTCTTAAATCTCTATTGTCTCTCCTCCAGGGGTTTCACCCTGAGGTTTTCAAGTTAGTAGGGTAAAGATACTCACTACTAATTCCACCCTTAACGGTTCATGTCTTCAACTTCTAATCATTGTTTCATTTCTCTCCTTGTCCGTAGCTGCATCCAGCCCACCCTCGCATAGCATTTTTTTCAAATTCTCTGTTTTTTAATCAGTGAACTTCGCTTTCATCCCCCTGCAGGTGGAACTTTTTAACATTTCATCTTTGGGTTTACTCAGCCTGGGTTACACAGGTCATGCTTTCTTCTCGCTGCTGCCATCAGGAAGAAGGTACAGGAGCCTCAAGGCTCACACCACCAGGTTCAGGAACAGGTGTTACCCCTCAGCCATCAGGCTGTTCAACCAAAGGAGATAACTTCACTCAACTTCACTTGCCCCATCATTGAAATGTTCCCATAGTCAATGCACTAACTTTCAAGGACTCTTTATCTCATGTTCTGGATGTTTATTGCTTATTATTTTGTTCTTTTTGTGTTTGCACAGTTTGCTGTCTTTTGCATACTGGTTGAATGCACAGTCGGCGTGGTCTTTCATTGATTCTATTATGGTTATTATTATATTACGAGTTATTGAGTATGCCCACAAGAAAATGAATCTCAGGGCTGTACATGATGACATATATGAGATCTCCTTTCTCCCCCAGGCATTTCAGAAAATGGCTCGTTAGCCCTCGTTGGCAGTCTCCCAACTCGGCGCCGAGAAAGCCACCTTTCCTCGGCCTCATACATCTAGGTTATGGCAAGTCTGTGAGATTGGGATGGCTTGCCCACCCCAACCCTGGTTTATATGTCCTGTAACAGCTCATTGCAGGAAATAACAGATTGCACACTGCCTTTAATTAAAAGAAGTATATTTATGAATATTAACTTAACTAAAGAGTTAGCAATAAAAAGAACAAAAACAACACAAGGAGCCCATTGTAATTAAACAGTCAAATGTGCACAGGTTGAAGCTTAAATCTTCCAAAGGTCATATTCATCAATCCTCAGTACACTCCCACACCTTGCTCCATTGAATCACAGTCCCCACCAGATTGAATCCTATGACCAGTGCTCTTCAGCATCTTCTCTCTTCATCTCCCGCAGAACACGGACCAAGACCAACCGTCATGTCCCTCACAAAACCTTGCCCCCCCTCCCCAGCATTCTCTGGAACCTTCTCCCAGTTCTGCCATCCTAATTGGATGACACACAATCCTAAGCATCCCTTATCTTCAACGGTAATCCAAACAGGTTGAAAGCAGAGCAGACTGCTCTTACAGAACTGCTGAAATGAAATACCCACAGCAAAGCAGTAAAATTGTGAACCAGGGCCTTACATATATGTACTTTGATAATAAATTTATTTTGAACTTTGAACTTCAATGTTTGATTCATGGATGGATTGATAGTGTAAGTTATGAGGACTATGCACAGAAGTTTCAAGGGGATTAATGCAGATTTTTGACCCGAACATCAGTAATTCCTTTCCTTTCACTCAGTGAGTTTCTCCAGCAGAGTTTTAGTTGTTTCAGATTCCAGCATTTTCTCAGTCTCCTGTTTCTGTTTCGTTTCTTCAAGGGGACTTAGACAGGCTAAGTACATTTGTGAGGATGTAATGGAAGGAATACAGAGTGAAAAGTATAAAGTCATCCAATTTGATAGGAAATATAGAAGAGTGTTTTAGATTGAAAGGCGTTTAGATGGACCTAGATGTCTTTATACATGAAATCACATAAAGTCATCGTGCAAGTTCAATAAGCAATTCAGAAGGTACATTATATAAAAGCAGCAGGTCATACTACACCTGTGAAAAGAAAAATAGGGTTAATGTTTCTGGTCGAGGTTTCTTCAAAACTGGAGAGAGAACAGGAGCTTGTTAGGCTGCACGGAGGGCGGGGGGCGGGGGGATGTCTTTCTCAGGGTAACACCAGGGTGACCATAGGCTTGAGCCGTTAGTGAGGTATTTTACTCAGAATGCAGTTATGATCTGCAATTCACTCCTATTAGGATGATGGAAATAAAATCATTCAGTGCCTTCAAGAGGGAATTAAGTAGGCACTTGATTTAGAATTATTTGCAGAGCTATGGGGAAAAGGCAATGGAATTCATCTGATAGATTGCTGTACAAGGAGCTGGCAGAGGCCTCTTGTGCTGCAACAATTCTATGATGTTATGATTCTATGTTCAAAGAAAAGCAAATATTAACTATTTTCTGAGGTTAAAATTTGATTATTTTGCCATTTATCACAGTGTTGTTATTGAGACACTGCTGTGAGCACTGGCATATGTTTTAAATTTATACCGGTGATTACATTTCAGATATTCTGTATATTCTTCCTTTCTTCCACTTTCACGTCCTGTTTCTTTCTCTCCATTGTCCTTTCACTCCCACTTTCACCATTTCCCTGTGTGATTTATCCTTTCTCATATTTGTCTTTTTTATTTCTTTTCTAGTTCTCTCAGTCTTTTTTATATTCCCCTTCTTTCAAACTTGCTCCTTCTCTTTTCAATCCCTTTCTTCACCTTCCTCTCTTTTTTCTCTGTTTCTCTCCCCTCTTTTCCCGGTGCCACAGAAAGCTGGTGTACAGGTACAGCAAAATAATTAGGGAAGCTAGGAGGATGCAATGGTAAAACCACATCTGGAACACTCTCCAGCTTTTGGACGTCTCTGAACAAGAGTCTTTCATGATCGTGACATCCGAACAGACACCAAAATGTTAGTGTACAAAGCACTGGTAATCCCAACACTCCTGTATGCATCAGAAACCTGGACAACATACCAACAACATTTCAAGACACTTGAAAAGTTCCATCAACGCTGTCTTCGAAACATCTTAAATATCAGCTGGGAAGATAGAAGAACCAACGTCAGTGTGCTAAATGAAAGCAAAAACAACAAGCATTGAAGCCTACGTCATCCAGAACCAACTCAGATGGAGCAGTCATGTTGTTCGGATGAAAGACGAACGTCTGCTAAAACAAGTCTTCTACTCCCAGCTTGAAGGCAAACGTAAAAGAGGCAGACAACAGAAGAGATTCAAAGACGTCTTAAAAGCCAACATGAAGAAATGTAACATCGACATCAACAATTGAGAAACCAATGCCAAGGACAGGAAACTCTGGCAAGCCATCATCCAAGAAGGAACAGCAACTTTCGAAGCCAACAGATGTGCAGAATTAGACGAAAAGAGAAGAAAATGGAAAGAGGGGCAGCAACAACCAAAGCCCGATCTGCCATCTGGAACTATCCGTCCTGAATGCGGAAGAACTTTCAAAACCAAGATCGGACTCATAAGCCACTTGAGAGCCCATAAGTAGATCAACAGAATGAAGACCGTCATCCTTGACCTCGGGGGATAACCACAACGACGACGACTCTCCAGTAGTGGTCTCCTTGTTTATTGAAGGTGTTAATGCATTCAAAGCAGTTCAGAGAAGGCTTACTAGAATGATGAGTGGAACAAGCAGGCTGTCCTAAGATGGAAATAAGATAAGGCTTGTTTTGTCTGGAGTTTAAAGATAGTAAGCTGACTAACTTGAAGCAGCTTGACTGGCCCCAACAAAATAGATGTGGAGATGTTTCTTTTTATGAAGAAGATAGAATCTAGAACTAGAGGTCACTGCTTAAAGATAATGGTCACCAATTTAAGACCATATTGAGCAGAATTTGGTTTCTCTCGCAGGGCCATGAGCTCTCCTCAGAGGAAAGCAAAAGAAGGGGCTTTGAACATTTGTTAAGTATGGATAGATGGATTCTTGAAAAGCAAGAGGATGAAAGTTTACCAAAGATAGACAGGAATGCATAGCCGAGGTTACAACAGATCATCTATGACCTTATTACAAAGCAGGACAGCTTCGAGGGACTAAGTGCCTGCTCCTGCTCTCCTTGTATGTTCATATGCTGCAGCCGTGGTCAAGGTGCCAGGTCTCAGAACAGCAGTGGTCAGGATAAGCTGAATTAGACTGAAGTTATATCCATGTAGTGGTTGGTCACTGTATGGAATTGTAAAATTTATCTCTTTCTTTTACCATGTCTTTTCCCTTCTTTCTTTCTTCTTCGTTTTTTCTTCCTTATTCTCCCTTTCTTCTACATTTCAACTGTCATGCAGTTTTGTTTTCTCTTGCTTTATTTCTCTTTTCCCTTTCTCTTTCACTTTCCTTTTTCCCATTCTATTTTCCCAAGTCCTCTCATTCTTTCCTTTCTTTCCTTATTTTATTTCTCCTTTCTTTCCCTTTCTCTTACCTTTGTCTACATTTTACATTTCCTTCCTCTCAACCATTCTACATTCTGCAGGAACACACTTCCGTAAAATTCTACTTACTTTCTTTTCTTTCTCTCTTGCATTTTTCTATTTCTACTTTTTAACTCTCTTTATATCTACTTATATATTTATAGAGTCAAGAACACAAGTGTATGTAACTACCCAGAGAATAAGTCCTGCTTGCATACTCCATTGTTTACTGTAAATTAATAATTTTACTTCTCTTAATACATATAATTTCTTGAAAACAGGAAGGAAAAGGTGCCCATCCATCACACAATGATGCTGGTTAAAGGAAGAAGGTACAGATTCAGCTGTTCAAGTTAAGAAACTATGCAGCTCAGCAGTCGTGTGGGTATTAAGGAGAGGCCACAGGACTGTGAAGGAGAGACGCCTCTCTCCTGGGCGGCTAGAAGCAGGCAACACCACTTGAGTCCTGGTCCTCACTGCAACTGACGCCACGTGGCTCTAACAATCCCGAGCTTCCATTTCATTGTAGGAGTTACGTCCAAGTAAAAACCTTTCCCACGCTATGCATGTCGGGACCACACATATAGGAATACTGCTTCTTTCACCTGTAGTCACTACATACAAATTCAGTAAATTGATAACCCCTCTTGTGTTACTAAACACATCAGTAATTCATTCCACAGACCCCAGGGGAAGTGAGGGCTATTGAATTCTAGCTCTGCTTTTTCTCTAAGTGCTGTAGAAAATCTGAGAATTAACCTTCAGCCAAAATAAACCAATTCAGATCCCAGATGTCTTAGCCTCCGTACGTTAAACATAGCATAAAATCCTCATCAAAATCTATCCCCAGGTCACAATTTCTGAGGTGTGCTTTCACAGGAGGGTTTTAAAGATAAAATAAATTTAATGTTTCAAAATCTTCTGCGGATTAATATATTGACGATATACTGATTTTCTGCTGATTAATATATTGACGATATACTGTAAGTACAAGGAAACATTGAATTTAAGTCCTTGAAATTCACTGACTTTCTATCCATGAATCTGCACGTTTGATCTCTTGGAGCAGAGTTTCTCAACTAGGGTTCTGTGAGAGGCCTCTAGGGGTTCCACAAGAGATTGTGATAAAAAAAAAATCAAACATCGTTTGTTGAACTTCACACAGCGTGTGATGCTAGTGCTCTCAGTGGTGGACAGTGACCGAGCAGCCCCATTAGCAATCTCAGCTCAGTACGGCAGTGCACAATAGGACCGTGTTTACTTGGTTGAGTCCATTCTAAGTTTTTGATGCAAGATTGGGGAGGCCAGTGATAATTGGTGAGTGCTGTGTACACAGAGGGTAGGGTGGTAGGCTATGGTGAGTACTGTATTGCACAGAGGGGAGGGCGGTTGGTTGATATTTGGGGAGCACAGAGTGTTGGACAGTAGGTTGATGAGGAGCGTGAAGTGCTTTTTCCAAGCATTGAATGGACCTGCCCTATTTGGGCTGTGATGTCAGCCTCTCATTCCCGAATTACCTTCCCCAACTTCCCCTTACACACCTCCGACTGACTTATGGGAGCAAACAAACGACCAGGGTAGTAGAAAATTGGAGAGAAATTTTCATTCTAAAGACAGTCCAGCCTGACAATATTTGATGAGGAGGTGGGAGATGGAAGAAGAGGATTCTAAGCCTGGGCCTACGGACAATTCTGATAAGGTTAATGATGAAGAATTACAATCTTCTGAGTCATTTCACTGCGGTAGTGCAACATTGGATACAAAATAGTCTGTATTTACAATGAAAGCTACTTATCAATGGGTTTTACATGGACTGGTGATCCAAGTTGTCCTGTTCCATTGTGCCTAGTCTGTGGCAAACAACTTACAAATGTAGCAATGGCTCCAGCAAAATTGAAAACACGCTTAACTACATATCACAGCCATGACATGTAAAAATGCTGATTATTTTAAACAACTTTTGGAATCTCAAAACAAACAGATTAAAGCTTTTGAAAATAAAGACCCAGTCAGGAAAAAATTTCAGGAAACAAGTTATTTAGTAGCTTTAAGAATAGTTAACTCAAGAATGTTTAAAAACTCTGTGAAAACGTGGACAAAAGGCACACCAATCTCCTGCTACATACAGAAATCCGGTGGCATAGCTGAGGAAAAGTTCTCTACAGGGTGTTTAAGCTGAAAAGTGAATTGCAGGAGTATATTCAGGAAAATAGTCAGCTAGATTTTGCTGTCTGCTTTGAAGATGCAAAATGGCTGCAGAAACTACCCCTACGTAACAGACATTCTTCATCATATGAACTAGTTGAACGAGTCTCTGCAAGGCCCTGGAAAAAATCTTTTGACTTCTGGTGACAAGATTCTTGTACTTAAAAGGAAACTGAATCTTTGGGGAAAAAACATATTGCAAAAGGAAATCGTGAAATATTTTCACTCCTGCTTGGGCTTGGGAGTGAGGAAGGATATTGGAAAGTCTTGAATCTTATTTAAAACCACCTGGAAGAACTGCAGAACAAAATTGAACAATATTATTCCTCCCTTTCAACACAAGTGCCTGACTGGGTGAAGGACCCTTTCTCTGAATCTTCAGCCAAACCTGAGAAATAGACTTTGCTAGAAGAGGAAGAACTTTGTGAGCTGCGCTCTGATCATGCACTCAAGATGAGATGTACTGACGTGCCCCTGGACAAGTTCTGGATTTCTGTGGAAGAAGAGTGTCCTGCCATTCACAAGAAAACAATGAACATTTTGCTTCATTATTCAACTTCCTACATGTGTGAGCAAGCTTTTCCTTGTTTAACAAGCATCAAGAGCAAGGAATGAAATTGTCTCACGTCAGTTCAAGGTGAAATCTTGAGGAGGGAGGAGAAGATGGTGGCGCAGCGGCCTCTCCAGTTAATGATATCTGTTATTTGTTAAGTAGGATGCCGTGCACAATCGTGATTTGATGGAGACAGACGTGAGAATACGGAGGAACATCTGGTGAAACTTCTGAAATACTTGCCGCTGCTGCTACTGTGTGGTCCAGAATCTCCGGAGGGGAAGGCCCCGAGTCCTCGGCTTTGCCTGTTGCTCAGTGGCCGTGGCGGGGATGAAGCACTCGCCGAGATGGTGCTCGGTGCTCGTTGTCGGAGGGCTGGTGGGTAGCTCGAGGTTTTCAGACGGACTCAGAGTCGGCTGCAGTCGGGTGCTCAAATGCATCGGCAAGTTTGTGGCGCTTCCGTCTGCGTGAGATGATGGGCTATTGGGACTTGAGACTTTTTTTTACTGTGCCCATGGTCTGCTCTTTATCAAATTAAAGTATTGCTTTGCACTGTTGAAACTATGTTATAATTATGTGGTTTTGTTAGTTAGTTTTGGTTTGTCCTGTGTTTCTGTGATATCTTTCTGGAGGAACATTCTATCATTTTTTAATGCATGCATTTCTAAATAACAATAAATGAGGACTGAGTGTCCTCATAATCTAAAAATAAATCTATGTGCGCTTATCTCAAGTTCAACCCAAAAATGAGAAATTAATTATGCTTGCCTTATGAGTTTTTAAAATATATGAAAGGAAAAGACAGAGATTAATTTCAAGAAAGGTAAACTTAGCATAAGGACCAGTTTTTTTCAAGAAAGGTTGGCTAAAAATTCATTCTCTACTCAAAAGAGCAAAGAAAATAATTTTTGGATGATTATATTAAAACTGACACATCACACTGACATACTGTGAGGTATAGATATAATATGTTTTTCACCAGGGGTTCCCTGAGACCTGAAAATTATTTCAAGGGTTCCTCCAAGGCAAAAAGGTTGAGCAAGGCTATATTGGAGTGTGGATAAACAAACTGTGTTCCTCCAGAGTGCGGATAAACAAACTGTGTTCCTCCAGAGTGTGGATAAACAAACTGTGTTCCTCCAGAGTGCGGATAGACAAACTGTGTTCCTCCAGAGTGTGGATAAACAAAGTGTGTTCCTCCAGAGTGCGGATAAACAAAGTGTGTTCCTCCAGAGTGTGGATAAACAAACTGTGTTCCTCCAGAGTGCGGATAAATGAACTGTGTTCCTCCAGAGTGCGGATAGACAAACTGTGTTCCTCCAGAGTGCGGATAAACAAAGTGTGTTCCTCTGGAGCCCTTTCCATTTGCGTGTCATGATCTGTATGGCATTCTGTGCCCTTTGCCAACATGTTCTGTGGGCAGCCTCCCATAGCATGCTCACAACTCACTAACCCTAACCCATACACTCTTGGATTGGGAGAAAACTAGAGCGCTTGGAGGAAAGCTATGAGGTCATAGAGAGAATGTACAAACTCCTTACAAGCAGTGGCAGGAATTGAACCCCAGTCTTATGACTGGCACTATAAAGTGCTACACCAATCGCTATGATACCATGCTGCCCTTGAAAACAGTGCAAAGACCATCAACACCTGTGTGCTGAGGTGTTGTGGAATGGTTAATGTCGTTAAACCATGACCAAATTAAAATTCAATTCTGACTGAGAGATTAGTTCAATCAATTTTCTAATCACTTCAGAAGAATGAAAGGTGTCTCATAAATTCTTACAGGTCTCTTGACAGGATAGAATTTTCCCTGGACTGGGTGTCTTGAATCAGGAGTCCAGTCTCCTAACAAAGGGTTAGGCATTCAGAACAGAGATTAGAAGAATGTCATGGTCCAGTCTGTGAAGTCCGTATTCCGGTTCACGGTTTGGTCCACCAACCATTGCTCCAGGTTTTCCTGTCTACCCTGTTTCTGTTCTTGTTGAGCTAATTGAGACAGCTGATGCTCATTGGGGCTGACTGCATAAATACCTTCAGAGACGCAAGTGTGGCTGTTGGATTGTTCTTGTCCTTACTCCTTGTATCCCTTGCTCTGCCTTCTGTTTCCTCATCTGAAGCCCTACCTTGTCTTGCCAGTAACTCTCGCCTTGTCTTGCCTGAAATCTTGTCCTGGAGCCACCTTGTACCTAGACCCCTTCCTGTCCCTTGCCTCTGCCCAGGTAAGCCAGGCTATCTTGCCGTTACCTGGGGTTGGTTCTGTCCCTTCCTATCCCTTGCCTCTGTTGGGTGGTGATCCGCAACCTGCCCAGGTGATCCGTGCCCTGCCCAGGGTGAGCCTGCCAAGCCTCGCCTCAAGTCTCCTGCCTCCAGCCTCAAGCCTCACCTCGCATCAAATCTCCTGCCTCCAGCCTCCAGTCTCGCCTCAAGTCTCCTGCCTCCAGCCTCCAGTCTCACCTCAAGTCTCCTGCCTCTAGCCTTCAGTCTCGCCTCAAGTCTCCTGCCTCCAGCCTCACATCGCCAAAAGACTCCTGCCTCCATCCTCCATCCTCCAGCCTCCAGCCTCCAGCCTCCAACCTCGTCTCAAGTCTCCAGCCTCCTGCCAAGCCTCGCCTCATTTCCTGCCCAGCCTCAAGTCTGAAGCCTCCATCCTCCTGCCTAGCCACTAACCTGAAGACTCAAGCCTCCTGCCTAACCACAAGCCTGAAGACTCCAGCCTAGCTTCGAGCCTGAAGACTCCAGCCTCAAGCCTGAAGACTCCAGCCTAGCATCGAGCCTGAAGACTCCAGCCTCCAGCCTAGCTTCGAGCCTGAAAACTCCATCCTCCAGCCTAGCTTCGAACCTGAAGACTCCAGCCTCCAGCCTCGCTTCGAGCCTGAAGACTCCAGCCTCCAGCCTAGCCTCGAGCCTGAAGAATCCAGCCTCCAGCCTAGCCTCGAGCCTGAACACTCCACCCTCCTGCCTGGCCTCGAGCCTGAAGACTCCAGCCTCCTGCCTTCCCTCGAGCCTGAATACTCCAGCCACCTGCCTGGCCTCGAGCCTGAAGACTCCAACCTCCTGCCTAGCCTCAAGCCTGAAGACTCCAGCCTCCTGCCTAGCCTCAAGCCTGAAGACTACAGCCTCAAGCGTGAAGACTCCAGCCTAGCTTCGAGCATGAAGACTCCAGCCTAGCTTCGAGCATGAAGACTCCAGCCTAGCCTCGAGCCTGAAGACTCCAGCCTCCAGCCTAGCCTCAAGCCTGAAGACTCCAGCCTCCTGCCTAGCCTCAAGCCTGAAGACTACAGCCTCAAGGGTGAAGACTCCAGCCTAGCTTCGAGCATGAAGACTCCAGCCTAGCCTCGAGCCTGAAGACTCCAGCCTCCAGCCTAGCCTCAAGTCTGAAGACTCCAGCCTCCTGCCTAGCCTCAAGCCTGAAGACTACAGCCTCAAGCGTGAAGACTCCAGCCTAGCTTCGAGCATGAAGACTCCAGCCTAGCCTCAAGCCTGAAGACTCCAGCCTCCAGCCTAGCCTCGAGCCTGAACACTCCAGCCTCCTGCATGCCCTCAAGCCTGAAGACTCCAGCCTCCTGCATGCCCTCGAGCCTGAAGACTCCATCCTCCTGCCTAGCCTCGAGCCTGGAGACTCCATACTCCTGCCTGACCTCGAGCCTGAAGACTCCAGCCTCCTGCCTGGCCTCGAGCCTGAAGACTCCAGCCTCCTGCCTATCCTCAAGCCTGAAGTCTCCAGGCTCCTGCTTAGCCTCAAGCCTGAAGACTCCAGCCTCCTGCCTACCCTCGAGCCTGAGGACTCTAATCTTCTGCCTGGCCTCGAGCCTGAAGACTCCAGCCTCCTGCCTGGCCTCGAGCCTGAAGACTCCAGCGTC
Source organism: Mobula hypostoma (assembly GCF_963921235.1). NCBI lineage: Eukaryota > Metazoa > Chordata > Chondrichthyes > Myliobatiformes > Myliobatidae > Mobula > Mobula hypostoma. Next base: position 3,706,943 of record NC_086111.1, read on the forward strand.
CTGCCTGGCCTCGATCCTGAAGACTACAGCCTCCTGCCCGGCCTCAAGCCTGAAGACTCCAGCCTGCCTGCCTGGCCTCGAGCCTGAGGACTCCAGCCTGCCTGCCTGGCCTCGAGCCTGAGGATTCCAGCCTGCCTGCCTGGCCTCGAGCCTGAGGACTCCAGCCTCCTGCCTGGCCTCGAGCCTGAAGACTCCAGCCTCCAGCCTAGCTTCGAGCCTGAAGACTCCAGCCTCCAGCCTAGCCTCGAGCCTGAAGACTCCAGCCTCCAGCCTAGCCTCGAGCCTGAAGACTCCATCCTCCAGCCTAGCCTCGAGCCTGAAGACTCCAACTTCCTGCCTAGAGTGAAGCCTGAAGACTCCAGCATCCTGCCTAGCCTCGAGCCTGAAGACTCCAACCTCCTGCCTAGAGTGAAGCCTGAAGACTCTATCCTCCTGCCTAGCCTCGAGCCTGAGGACCCTAATCTTCTGCCTGGCCTCGAGCCTGAAGACATTAGCCTCCTGCCTGGCCTCGAGCCTGAAGACTCCAGCCTCCTGCCTAGCCTCAAGCCTGAAGACTCCAGCCTCCTGCCTAGCCTCAAGCCTGAAGACTCCAGCCTCCTGCCTAGCCTCAAGCCTGAAGACTCCAGCCTCCTGCCTAGCCTCAAACCTGAAGACTCCAGCCTAGCTTCAAGCCTGAAGACTCCAGCCTCAAGCCTGAAGACTCCAGCCTAGCTTCGAGCCTGAAGACTCCAGCCTGCAGCCTAGCTTCGAGCCTGAAGACCCCATCCTCCAGCCTAGCCTCGAGCCTGAAGACTCCAGCCTCCAGCCTAGCCTCAAGTCTGAAGACTCCAGCCTCCTGCCTAGCCTCAAGCCTGAAGACTACAGCCTCAAGCGTGAAGACTCCAGCCTAGCTTCGAGCATGAAGACTCCAGCCTAGCCTCAAGCCTGAAGACTCCAGCCTCCAGCCTAGCCTCGAGCCTGAAGACTCCAGCCTCCTGCATGCCCTCAAGCCTGAAGACTCCAGCCTCCTGCATGCCCTCGAGCCTGAAGACTCCATCCTCCTGCCTAGCCTCGAGCCTGGAGACTCCATACTCCTGCCTGACCTCGAGCCTGAAGACTCCAGCCTCCTGCCTATCCTCAAGCCTGAAGTCTCCAGGCTCCTGCTTAGCCTCAAGCCTGAAGACTCCAGCCTCCTGCCTACCCTCGAGCCTGAGGACTCTAATCTTCTGCCTGGCCTCGAGCCTGAAGACTCCAGCCTCCTGCCTGGCCTCGAGCCTGAAGACTCCAGCGTCCTGCCTGGCCTCGATCCTGAAGACTACAGCCTCCTGCCCGGCCTCAAGCCTGAAGACTCCAGCCTGCCTGCCTGGCCTCGAGCCTGAGGACTCCAGCCTGCCTGCCTGGCCTCGAGCCTGAGGATTCCAGCCTGCCTGCCTGGCCTCGAGCCTGAGGACTCCAGCCTCCTGCCTGGCCTCGAGCCTGAAGACTCCAGCCTCCAGCCTAGCTTCGAGCCTGAAGACTCCAGCCTCCAGCCTAGCCTCGAGCCTGAAGACTCCAGCCTCCAGCCTAGCCTCGAGCCTGAAGACTCCATCCTCCAGCCTAGCCTCGAGCCTGAAGACTCCAACTTCCTGCCTAGAGTGAAGCCTGAAGACTCCAGCATCCTGCCTAGCCTCGAGCCTGAAGACTCCAACCTCCTGCCTAGAGTGAAGCCTGAAGACTCTATCCTCCTGCCTAGCCTCGAGCCTGAGGACCCTAATCTTCTGCCTGGCCTCGAGCCTGAAGACATTAGCCTCCTGCCTGGCCTCGAGCCTGAAGACTCCAGCCTCCTGCCTAGCCTCAAGCCTGAAGACTCCAGCCTCCTGCCTAGCCTCAAGCCTGAAGACTCCAGCCTCCTGCCTAGCCTCAAACCTGAAGACTCCAGCCTAGCTTCAAGCCTGAAGACTCCAGCCTCAAGCCTGAAGACTCCAGCCTAGCTTCGAGCCTGAAGACTCCATCCTCCAGCCTAGCTTCGAGCCTGAAGACCCCATCCTCCAGCCTAGCCTCGAGCCTGAAGACTCCAGCCTCCAGCCTAGCCTCGAGCCTGAAGACTCCAGTCTTCCGTCTCCAGTGATGCCTGAGGACTCTATCCTCCTGCCTAGCCTCGAGCCTGAGGACTCTAATCTTCTGTCTGGCCTCGAGCCTGAAGAATCTAGCCTCCTGCCTGGCCTCGAGCCTGAAGACTCCATCCTCCTGCCTGGCCTCGAGCCTGAAGACTCCATCCTCCTGCCTGGCCTCGAGCCTGAAGACCCCATCCTCCTGCCTGGCCTCGAGCCAGAAGACTACATCCTCCTGCCTGGCCTCGAGCCTGAAGACTACATCCTCCTGCCTGTCCTCGAGCCTGAAGACTACATCCTCCTGCCTGGCCTCGAGCCTGAAGACTACATCCTCCTGCATGGCCTCAAGCCTGAAGACTCCATCCTCCTGCCTGGCCTCGAGCCTGAAGACTCCAGCCTCCTGCCTGGCCTCGAGCCTGAAGACTCCATCCTCCTGCCTGGCCTCGAGCCTGAAGACTACATCCTCCTGCATGGCCTCGAGCCTGAAGACTCCAACCTCCTGCCTAGCCTCAAGCCTGAAGACTCCAGCCTCCTGCCTAGCCTCAAGCCTGAAGACTACAGCCTCAAGCGTGAAGACTCCAGCCTAGCTTCGAGCATGAAGACTCCAGCCTAGCCTCGAGCCTGAAGACTCCAGCCTCCAGCCCAGCCTCAAGCCTGAAGACTCCAGCCTCAAGCCTGAAGACTCCAGCCTAGCTTCGAGCCTGAAGAATCCAGCCTCAAGCCTGAAGACTGCAGCCTAGCTTCGAGCCTGAAGACTCCAGCCTCCAGCCTAGCCTCGAGCCTGAAGACTCCATCCTCCAGCCTAGCCTCGAGCCTGAAGACTCCAGCCTCCTGCCTAGCCTCGAGCCTGAAGACTTCAGCCTTTTCCTGGAGTGATGCCTGAGCACTCTAGCCTCCTGCCTAGCCTCGAGCCTGAAGAATCTACCCTCCTGCCTGTCCTCGAGCCTGAAGACTCCATCCTCCTGCCTGGCCTCGAGCCTGAAGACTCCATGCTCCTGCCTGGCCTCGAGCCTGAAGACCCCATCCTCCTGCCTGGCCTCGAGCCGGAAGACTCCAGCCTCCTGCCTGGCCTCGAGCCTGAAGACTCCAGCCTCCTGCCTGGCCTCGAGCCTGAAGACTCCATCCTCATGCCTGGCCTCGAGCCTGAAGACTCTAGCCACCAGCCTAGCTTCGAGCCTGAGGACTCTAATCTTCTGTCTGGCCTCGAGCCTGAAGAATCTAGCCTCCTGCCTGGCCTCGAGCCTGAAGACTCCATCCTCCTGCCTGGCCTCGAGCCTGAAGACTCCATGCTCCTGCCTGGCCTCGAGCCTGAAGACCCCATCCTCCTGCCTGGCCTCGAGCCAGAAGACTACATCCTCCTGCCTGGCCTCGAGCCTGAAGACTACATCCTCCTGCCTGTCCTCGAGCCTGAAGACTACATCCTCCTGCCTGGCCTCGAGCCTGAAGACTGCATCCTCCTGCATGGCCTCGAGCCTGAAGACTCCATCCTCCTGCCTGGCCTCGAGCCTGAAGACTCCAGCCTCCTGCCTGGCCTCAAGCCTGAAGACTCCATCCTCCTGCCTGGCCTCGAGCCTGAATACTCCAGCCACCAGCCTAGCCTCGAGCCTGAAGACTCCAACCTCCTGCCTAGCCTCAAGCCTGAAGACTCCAGCCTCCTGCCTAGCCTCAAGCCTGAAGACTACAGCCTCAAGCGTGAAGACTCCAGCCTAGCTTCGAGCATGAAGACTCCAGCCTAGCCTCGAGCCTGAAGACTCCAGCCTCCAGCCCAGCCTCAAGCCTGAAGACTCCAGCCTCAAGCCTGAAGACTCCAGCCTAGCTTCGAGCCTGAAGAATCCAGCCTCAAGCCTGAAGACTGCAGCCTAGCTTCGAGCCTGAAGACTCCAGCCTCCAGCCTAGCCTCGAGCCTGAAGACTCCATCCTCCAGCCTAGCCTCGAGCCTGAAGACTCCAGCCTCCTGCCTAGCCTCGAGCCTGAAGACTTCAGCCTTTTCCTGGAGTGATGCCTGAGCACTCTAGCCTCCTGCCTAGCCTCGAGCCTGAAGAATCTAGCCTCCTGCCTGTCCTCGAGCCTGAAGACTCCATCCTCCTGCCTGGCCTCGAGCCTGAAGACTCCATGCTCCTGCCTGGCCTCGAGCCTGAAGCCCCCATCCTCCTGCCTGGCCTCGAGCCGGAAGACTCCAGCCTCCTGCCTGGCCTCGAGCCTGAAGACTCCAGCCTCCTGCCTGGCCTCGAGCCTGAAGACTCCATCCTCATGCCTGGCCTCGAGCCTGAAGACTCTAGCCACCAGCCTAGCCTCGAGCCTGAGGACTCTAATCTTCTGTCTGGCCTCGAGCCTGAAGAATCTAGCCTCCTGCCTGGCCTCGAGCCTGAAGACTCCATCCTCCTGCCTGGCCTCGAGCCTGAAGACTCCATCCTCCTGCCTGGCCTCGAGCCTGAAGACCCCATCCTCCTGCCTGGCCTCGAGCCAGAAGACTACATCCTCCTGCCTGGCCTCGAGCCTGAAGACTACATCCTCCTGCCTGTCCTCGAGCCTGAAGACTACATCCTCCTGCCTGGCCTCGAGCCTGAAGACTACATCCTCCTGCATGGCCTCGAGCCTGAAGACTCCATCCTCCTGCCTGGCCTCGAGCCTGAAGACTCCAGCCTCCTGCCTGGCCTCGAGCCTGAAGACTCCATCCTCCTGCCTGGCCTCGAGCCTGAATACTCCAGCCACCAGCCTAGCCTCGAGCCTGAAGACTCCAACCTCCTGCCTAGCCTCAAGCCTGAAGACTCCAGCCTCCTGCCTAGCCTCAAGCCTGAAGACTACAGCCTCAAGCGTGAAGACTCCAGCCTAGCTTCGAGCATGAAGACTCCAGCCTAGCCTCGAGCCTGAAGACTCCAGCCTCCAGCCCAGCCTCAAGCCTGAAGACTCCAGCCTCAAGCCTGAAGACTCCAGCCTAGCTTCGAGCCTGAAGAATCCAGCCTCAAGCCTGAAGACTGCAGCCTAGCTTCGAGCCTGAAGACTCCAGCCTCCAGCCTAGCCTCGAGCCTGAAGACTCCATCCTCCAGCCTAGCCTCGAGCCTGAAGACTCCAGCCTCCTGCCTAGCCTCGAGCCTGAAGACTTCAGCCTTTTCCTGGAGTGATGCCTGAGCACTCTAGCCTCCTGCCTAGCCTCGAGCCTGAAGAATCTACCCTCCTGCCTGTCCTCGAGCCTGAAGACTCCATCCTCCTGCCTGGCCTCGAGCCTGAAGACTCCATCCTCCTGCCTGGCCTCGAGCCTGAAGACTCCAGCCTCCTGCCTGGCCTCGAGCCTGAAGACTCCAGCCTCCTGCCTGACCTCAAGCCTGAAGACTCCATCCTCATGCCTGGCCTCGAGCCTGAAGACTCTAGCCACCAGCCTAGCCTCGAGCCTGAAGACTCCAACCTCTTGCCTAGCCTCAAGCCTGAAGACTCCAGCCTCCTGCCTAGCCTCAAGCCTGAAGACTCCAGCCTAGCTTCGAGCCTGAAGACTCCAGCCTCCAGCCTAGCTTCCAACCTGAAGACTCCAGCCTCCAGCCTAGCTTTGAGCCAGAAGACTCCAGCTTCCAGTCTAGCCTCGAGCCTGAAGACTCCAGCCTCCAGCCTAGCTTCGATCCTGAAGACTCCAGCCTCCAGCCTAGCTTCGATCCTGAAGACTCCAGCCTCCAGCCTAGCTTCGAACCTGAAGACTCCAGCCTCCAGCCTAGCTTCGAGCCTGAAGACTCCAGCCTGCAGCCTAGCCTCGAGCCTGAAGACTCCAGCCTCCAGCCTCGCCTCGAGCCTGAAGACTCCATCCTCCAGCCTAGCCTCGAGCCTGAAGACTCCAACCTCCTGCCTAGAGTGAAGCCTGAAGACTCCAACCTCCTGCCTAGCCTCGAGACTGAGGACTCTAATCTTCTGCATCGCCTCGAGTCTGAAGACTGTAGCCTCCTGCCTGGCCTCGAGCCTGAAGACTCCAGCCTCCTGCCTGACCTCGAGCCTGAAGACTCCATCCTCATGCCTGGCCTCGAGCCTGAAGACTCTAGCCACCAGCCTAGCCTCGAGCCTGAAGACTCCAACCTCTTGCCTAGCCTCAAGCCTGAAGACTCCAGCCTCCTGCCTAGCCTCGAGCCTGAAGACTCCAGCCTAGCTTCGAGCCTGAAGACTCCAGCCTCCAGCCTAGCTTCCAACCTGAAGACTCCAGCCTCCAGCCTAGCTTTGAGCCAGAAGACTCCAGCTTCCAGTCTAGCCTCGAGCCTGAAGACTCCAGCCTCCAGCCTAGCTTCGATCCTGAAGACTCCAGCCTCCAGCCTAGCTTCGATCCTGAAGACTCCAGCCTCCAGCCTAGCTTCGAGCCTGAAGACTCCAGCCTCCAGCCTAGCTTCGAGCCTGAAGACTCCAGCCTCCAGCCTAGCCTCGAGCCTGAAGACTCCAGCCTCCAGCCTCGCCTCGAGCCTGAAGACTCCATCCTCCAGCCTAGCCTCGAGCCTGAAGACTCCAACCTCCTGCCTAGAGTGAAGCCTGAAGACTCCAACCTCCTGCCTAGCCTCGAGACTGAGGACTCTAATCTTCTGCATCGCCTCGAGTCTGAAGACTGTAGCCTCCTGCCTGGCCTCGAGCCTGAAGACTCCAGCCTCCTGCCTGGCCTCGATCCTGAAGACTCCATCCCCCTGCCTGGCCTCGAGCCTGAAGTCTCCAACCTCCTGCCTAGCCTCAAGCCTGAAGACTCCAGCCTCCTGCCTAGCCTTAAGCCTGAAGCCTCCAGCCTCCTGCCTAGCCTCAAGCCTGAAGACTCCAGCCTAGCTTCGAGCCTGAAGACTCCAGCCTCAAGCCTGAAGACTCCAGCCTAGCTTCGAACATGAAGACTCCAGCCTCCAGCCTAGCTTCGAGCCTGAAGATTCCATCCTCCAGCCTAGCCTCGAGCCTGATGACTCCAGCCTCCAGCCTAGCCTCAAGCCTGAAGACTCCAGCCTCCTGCCTAGCCTCAAACCTGAAGACTCCAGCCTAGCCTCGAGCCTGAAGACTCCAGCCTCCAGCCTAGCTTCGAGCCAGAAGACTCCAGCCTCCAGTCTAGCCTCGAGCCTGAAGACTCCAGCCTCCAGCCTAGCTTCGATCCTGAAGACTCCAGCCTCCAGCCTAGCTTCGATCCTGAAGACTCCAGCCTCCAGCCTAGCTTCGAACCTGAAGACTCCAGCCTCCAGCCTAGCTTCGAGCCTGAAGACTCCAGCCTGCAGCCTAGCCTCGAGCCTGAAGACTCCAGCCTCCAGCCTCGCCTCGAGCCTGAAGACTCCATCCTCCAGCCTAGCCTCGAGCCTGAAGACTCCAACCTCCTGCCTAGAGTGAAGCCTGAAGACTCCAACCTCCTGCCTAGCCTCGAGACTGAGGACTCTAATCTTCTGCATCGCCTCGAGTCTGAAGACTGTAGCCTCCTGCCTGGCCTCGAGCCTGAAGACTCCAGCCTCCTGCCTGGCCTCGATCCTGAAGACTCCATCCCCCTGCCTGGCCTCGAGCCTGAAGTCTCCAACCTCCTGCCTAGCCTCAAGCCTGAAGACTCCAGCCTCCTGCCTAGCCTTAAGCCTGAAGCCTCCAGCCTCCTGCCTAGCCTCAAGCCTGAAGACTCCAGCCTAGCTTCGAGCCTGAAGACTCCAGCCTCAAGCCTGAAGAGTCCAGCCTAGCTTCGAGCATGAAGACTCCAGCCTCCAGCCTAGCTTCGAGCCTGAAGACTCCATCCTCCAGCCTAGCCTCGAGCCTGAAGACTCCAGCCTCCAGCCTAGCCTCGAGCCTGAAGACTCCATCCTCCAACCTAGCCTCGAACCTGAAGACTCCAACCTCCTGCCTATAGTGAAGCCTGAAGACTCCAGCCTCCTGCCTAGCCTCGAGCCTGAAGACTCCAGCCTTCTGTCTCGAGTGATGCCTGAGGACTCTAGCCTCCTGCCTAGCCTCGAGCCTGAGGACTCTAATCTTCTGCCTGGCCTCGAGCCTGAAGACTCCAGCCTCCTGCCTGGCCTCAAACCTGAAGACTCCATCCTCCTACCTGGCCTCGAGCTTCAAGACTCCTTCCTCCTGCCTGGCCTCGAGCCTGAAGACTCCATCCTCCTGCCTGGCCTCTAGCCTGAAGACTCCAGCCTCCTGCCTGGCCTCAAGCCTGTAGACTCCAGCCTCCAGCCTAGCCTCTAGCCTGAAGACTCCAGCCTCCAGCCTAGCCTCGAGCCTGAAGACTCCATCCTCCTGCCTGGCCTCGAGCCTGAAGACTCCAACCTCCTGCCTATTGTGAAGCCTGAAGTCTCCAGCCACCTGCCTAGCCTCGAGCCTGAAGACTCCAGCCTTCTGTCTCGAGTGATGCCTGAGGACTCTAGCCTCCTGCCTAGCCTCGAGCCTGAGGGCTCTAATCTTCTGCCTGGCCTCGAGCCTGAAGACTCCAGCCTCCTGCCTGGCCTCGAGCCTCTTGCCAAGCCAAGCCAGGTTTCTGGCCTCTAGCTTCTAGCCTGAAGACTCCAGCCTCATCCTGCCTGCCTGCCAAGCCTCGTCCTTGCCTAGTACTGGGATCCAAGCCAGTGGCAAAATCCAGGTACTGGGTCCTTGTCCAGTTTCTGGCTCGGAGTCCAAGCCCAGGCTCCTAGCTGTCCTTTTAATCCTGTTCCAGGTTCCTGGTTTTCCTGTCCATGTCCTTGCCATCGCCCTGTATCCTAGTCCTGTCCCTAGTACTTCAGCATCTGTGTCTTGCAATTGGGTCCGTTCCTAGCCACTGCCCTATGACAAAGAAACATTGATATCCAGGTGTTAGTGAAACTTTAACTAAGAGGAAGGCTTAAGCAGCTGAGATTCATAGATCTTAGGTTATTACGGGAATCAGTGGTTAGCACAGGAAGATATGGCTGAGGGGGATTGGCACAGCAGGAAGCAGAAGACAAATAGGCCATTCCTGCTTCTTTTTTGTATATTGTTATGACAAGTAGTACCTTATTGAATTTCTCATTCAGCTGGACAGTCACAAATGTGATTTGCTCCAGGTAAATTGATTTTCAGTTTCATATCACTGAAAGAATTCAGTATCACTCCAATACATTTCTCAGCAGTGAGCTATCAAGGACATTTAAAAAGTACCAAAGAGGTTTAGAATCAGCGATAACTGTTAAACGTTAATTGGCAACCAACTTGCATATAATTGATCACATGAAGTGACAATGGTAGGTGAGTACCCTGATGTTAAACACATGCTTAGATGAGAGAGGTTAAAGGGAGGAATTAATTGAAGCATTTTGCTCCAACATGCCATCAAATCTTCATTGCACCTGAACGAATGACATATGTGGTTCCTTGTACATTTATAGTATGGTGTAGATACCCACAAACACAAGAACCAACCCCAGTATGACCTCTCATGTGATACACGAAACAAATATTCTGAATCTAATATAACATCTATAAAGGGATATGTGCTTGGAAACAAATTCTGAAGTAATCAGTTCTAACTGAAAGTATAAGTTTGGAAAAACAGTTTCAAGGTTGTATATGGTATATATACTTTGATAGTAAATGTACTAACTGGTAATTAATGATAATAAATGGTTTCAGGGTTGTATATAGTATACATATGAGGGGTGATTGATATGTTCATGGCCTAAGGTAGAAGGAGTCAATTTTAGAAAATCTAGCGCATTTACCTGTATTTTTCAACATAGTCCTCTCCTACATTTACACATTTAGTCCAGCAGTCATGGAGCATACGGATCTTGGACCTCCAGGAAGTGTCCACAGATGTGTGATTGATAAGTTTGTGCCTTAAGGTAGAAGGAAATGAGTTACACAGCTCTCGTTACATGCAGATGCAGGTCAACTCCTTGGGTGATTATGCAGAAAGTCTGAAGTTAATAACTCATCTCCTTCTACCTTGGGCCACAGCCTTATCAATCATCCCTGATGAGTTATTAACTTCAAACTTTCTGCATAATCACTCAGAGTTGATCTGCATGTGGATGTAACGAGAGCTGTATAATTCAAATCCCTGCTTTTCTCTCTACCCTTTAAAATGAACTCTTCTTGTCTCTTTCTCTGTTGTGATGGTATCTTTGATGTGAAGCATCAAGTTTGTTTCTCTTTCCACACCTGGAGATTGTTTCCAGTACTTTGTGTTCATTTCAGGTTCAAATCTGAAGTTTAAAACAATTGATAATATAAACTACGTTATACAGAAATACATCTACATAGATATATGGAGACTAGAACAATTAAAGGATACTCTCAATGAAAATGGTTACAGTTTAACAAATTTGCTGACATTTTATTTTAATTTTATTTGTTTCATTAAGTCTTGAATGAAGGTTATTAAGATGAGTTTGCCTTTTGTGCATGGTGTGGAAGGTTTAATTCTTTAAGTATTTAAAAACTTTAACCCAGAGCTTTGTGTAAATGAGTTATTTTCATAAAAGAATTCTTTGCTATTTTTAATTGTAGTGGTAAAATTTCTACCCAGGTTACTTGAATGCAGAGGAATACAATGTAAGAATAGATATGCCTTGAACTCAGCTTTACAAATGATGTCCATTGAAACAGGGTTTCGGAACTTGGGGTATCATGGTAAGATAGCAGTTAATGCGATACTATTCTAGCTCGGGGAGTCAAAGTTGGGAGTTCAATCCCTGTGTCCTCCGTAGGGAATCTCTGTATGCCCTCCCCATGGAACTCATGGATTCTCTCCAGCTGCCCCACAGTCCAAAGACCTACTGGAGAGGTAGATTGCTCATTGCAGATTGTCCTGTGATTAGGTCAGGTTAGGTCAGGTTAAATCAGGATTGCCGGAGGTGGCTTAAAGGGTTGGAAAGGGTTATTTATTTGTAAATAAATAAAATATAAAGCAATGAATGAAGTGTGAAGAGCCTAAGTTGAGGTCCATTTTCAACAATCAAGGAGAAACTTCTATGTTTTAAATTCTAACAAAAGCAAGAATGGATAGGATGTACTTTCTGCTTAAGTCTGGGTTGCAAAGGTTCACGGACATAAGGATTTATGTTGCCAGTTACATTTTTGCTACTTTTGATTGTACTCTTCCAGATTCTTTTGCTGCCTTTGATTCTTCCTTTAATCAGTTTAAACGCTTGCTGCTGGTGCTCTTTACATGGCCACAGTCACACTGGAACTCAGACTCACATTAGCTTCAACATTCCAAGCCAGGACGTAAGATCAGCCTTGCTCCATGCTTTTCACTGCATGCCATATAAGCAGATCAAACAACAACCTCAGCATTGCAGAACACGGCCACACGGCTTCAGCATAACACCATCCAACTACGAGGGGTGATTGATAAGTTCGTGGTCTGAGGTAGAGGAGATGAGTTATTAACTTCAAACTTTCTGCATAATCACTCAAAGAGTTGACCTGCATGTGCACGTAACGAGAGATGTATAACTCATCTCCTTCTATCTTAGGGCACGAACTTATCAATCACCCATCTGTGGACACTTTCTGGAGGTCCAAGATCCGTATGCTCCACGTCCACTGGACTAAGTGTGTAAATGCAGGAGGGGACTATGTTGAAAAATAAATGTGCTAGGTTTTCTAAAATTGACTCCATCTACCTTAGGCCACGAACTTATCGATCACCCCTCGTACTTTGATAATAAACGTACTTTGAATTTTGCTTTCGAATCTCACTTCCGCCCTTTAGCAACCCCATGAACTTTGATAAATCAGAATAGGAATTAATATCACTGGCATATGTTGTGAAATTTATTATTTTGCAGCAGCAGTAAATTGCAATACATAATAATAAAACTATGAGTTACAATAAGAACCACACTACTGATGACTGATGGATTTTTTTGACAGAGTGATTGATTGAGAATAGGCTTTTCCAGCCCTTCGAGCTGCACCACCCCACAGTTCCCCAATTTAATCCCAGTCTAATAACAGGACAATTTACAGTGACCAGTTAACCTACTAACCAGGACAATTTACAATGACCAGTTAACCTGCTAACCAGCACATTTTACAATGAGCAGTTAACCTACTAATGAGTACAATTTACAATGACCAGTTAACCTGCTAACCAGTACATCTGTGGACAGAGTGAGGAAACTGGAGCACCTGGAGACCCACAAGGTCATGGGGAGAAAGTACAAACTCTTTACAGTCAGTGGTGTGAATTGAACTCCAGTCTTCTGTACTGTAAAGCATTATGCTGACCACTATGCTACTGTGCAAAACTCTTAGGCACTCTAGATATATATATATATGTATCCAGAGTGACTAAGACTTTTGCACAGTACTGTAGTAATTTTATGTATTGCAATGCAAAAAAACACTAACTTCATGATATATGAGAGTGATGATAAACCTGATTCTGATCCGGGTCTCTATTGTGGACTGAGAGTGGGAAGGGGGCAGGAAGAGGGGAATCGTGGTTGGGAAAAGTGGAAGGGAGAGGGGAGGGAGCGGGAAGCACCAGAGAGACATTCTGTAATGAGCAATAAACCAAATGTTTGGAATCAAATGACCTTGCCTGGTGTCTCAGGGCTGGGTGAGTCTGCACTCACACCACCCCCACCCAGCACAGCTTTTCTGCCACCTGTCCCACACCCTACCTGCAGCAGGCCACCGCCACCATTCCAAACATCCTTTGCTCCCACCAGATTTGCAAACTTGCTCTCCACTCCACACTGACAAATGCAATACTGTACAAAAGTATTCAGAAATCTGATGGTGGAGGGGAAGAAGCTGTTCCTGAAATATTGAGTGTGTGTCTTCATGTTCCTGTAACACCTTCTTGATAATAGTAACGAGAAGAGGGCATGTCCTGGGTGATGTGCAGGGGCGGGTTCTTTTAGACAATAGACAATAGACAATAGGTGCAGAAGTAGACCGTTCGGCCCTTCGAGCCTGCACCGCCATTATGAGATCATGGCTGATCAGTTACTATCAATACCCGGTTCCTGCCTTGTCCCCATAACCCTTGATTCCCCTATCCATAAGATACCTATCTAGCTCCTTCTTGAAAGCATCCAGAGAATTGGCCTGCACGGCCTTCTGAGGCAGCGTGTTCCACACTTACACAACTCTCTGGGAGAAGAAGTTCCTCATCTCTGTCCTAAATGACCTACCCCTTATTCTTAAACCATGCCCTCTGGTACTGGACTCTCCCAGCATCTGGAACATATTTCCTGCCTCTATCTTGTCCAATCCTTTAATAATCTTATATGTCTCAATCAGATCCTCCCTCAATCTCCTTAATTCCAGCGTGTACAAGCCCAGTCTCTCTAACCTCTCTGCATAAGACAGTCCGGACATCCCAGGAATTAACCTAGTGAACCTACGCTGCACCTCCTCCACAGCCAGGATGTCCTTCCTTAACCCTGGAGACCAAAACTGCACACAATACTCCAGGTGTGGTCTCACCAGGGCCCTGTACAAATGCAAAAGGATTTCCTTGATCTTGTACTCAATTCTCTTTGTAATAAAGGCCAACATTCCATTAGCCTTCTTCACTGCCTGCTGCACTTGCTCATTCACCTTCAGAAACTGATGAACAAGTACTCCTAGATCTCTTTGTATTTCTCCCTTACCTAACTCCACACTGTTCAGATAATAATCTACCTTCCTGTTCTTGCTCCCAAAGTGAATAACCTCACACTTTTTCACATTAAACACCATCTGCCAAGTTTCTGCCCACTCACCCAGCCTATCCAAGTCACCTTGAATTCTCCTAACATCCTCATCACATGTCACACTGCCACCCAGCTTAGTATCATCAGCAAACTTGCTGATGTTATTCACAATGCCTTCCTCTAAATCATTGACGTAAATCGTATACAGCTGTGGTCCCAATACCGAACCCTGTGGCACTCCACTAGTCACCACCTGCCATTCCGAGAAACACCCATTCACTGCTACCCTTTGCTTTCTATCTGCCAACCAGTTTTCCATCCATGTCAATATCCTCCCCCCAATGCCATGAGCTCTGATTTTACCCACCAATCTCCTATGTGGTACCTTATCAAATGCCTTCTGAAAGTCAAGGTACACCACATCCACTGGATCTCCCACGTCTATCTTCCTGGTTACATCCTCGAAAAACTCCAATAGATTAGTCAAGCATGATTTGCCCTTGGTAAATCCATGCTGGCTCGGCCCAATCCTATCACTGCTATCAAGATATGCCGCTATTTCATCTTTAATAATGGACTCTAGCATCTTCCCCTCTACTGATGTTAGGCTAACAGGGCGATAGTTCTCTGTTTTCTCCCTCTCTCCTTTCTTAAAATGTGGGATAACATTAGCCATTCACCAATCCTCAGGAACTGATCCTGAATCTAAGGAACATTGGAAAATGATCACCAATGCATCCGCAATTTCCAGAGCCACCTCCTTTAGTACCCTAGGATGCAGACCATCTGGACCTGGGGATTTGTTAGCCTTCAGTCCCATCAGTCTACTCATCACCGTTTCCTTCCTAATGTCAATCTGTTTCAGTTCCTCTGTTACCCTATGTCCTTGGCCCATCCATACATCTGGGAGATTGCTTGTGTCTTCCCTAGTGAAGACAGATCCAAAGTACTTATTAAATTCGTCTGCCATTTCTCTGTTTCTCATAACAATTTCTCCCAATTCATTCTTCAAGGGCCCAACATTGTTCTTAACTATCTTTCTTCTCTTCACATACCTAAAAAACTTTTGCTATCCTCCTTTATATTCCTAGCTAGCTTGCGTTCATACCTCATTTTTTCTCCCCATATTGCCTTTTTAGTTAACTTCTGTTGCTCCTTAAAAATTTCCCAATCATCCGTCTTCCCACTCACCTTAGCTCTGTTATACTTCTTTTTTAATGCTATGCTATCTCTGACTTCCTTTGTCAACCACTGTGGCCACTTTCCCCCCTTTGAATCCTTCCTTCTCTGGGGGATGAACTGATTTTGCACCTTGTGCATTATTCCCAAGAATACCTGCCATTGCTGTTCCACTGTCTTTTCTGCTAGGATATCCAACCAGTCAACTTTGGCCAGCTCCTCCCTCATGGCTCCATAGTCTCCTTTGTTCAACTGCAATACTGACACTTCTGATCTGCCCTTATCCCCTTCAACTTGCAGACAAAAACTTATCATATTATGATCACTACCTCCTAATGGCTCCTTTACTTCAAGATCACTTATCAAATCCTGTTCATTGCACAACACTAAATCCAGAATAACCTTATCCCTGGTTGGCTCTCATACAAGCTGCTCCAAAAATGCATCCTGTAGGCACTCTGCAAACTCCCTATCCTGGGGTCCAGTACCAACCTAATTTTCCCAGTTCACCTGCATGTTGAAATCCCCCATAACTACTGCGACATTTCCTTTGCCAAATGCCATTGTTAACTCCCTATTCAACTTGCACCCAATATCCATGCTACTGTTTGGGGGCCTGTGGATAACACCTATTAGGGTCTTTTTGCCCTTACTGTTCCTCAGTTCTATCCACACTGACTCGACTTATCCGGATTCTATGTCCCCCCTTGCAAGGGACTGAATCTCATTCCTCACCAACAGGGCCACCCCACCCCCTCTGCCCACCTTTCTGTCCCTTTGATAGCACGTATACCCTTGTGCATTCAATTCCCAGGTCTGATCCCCCTGCAGCCATGTCTCCGTTATCCCAACAACATCATAGTTACCCATTCGCACCTGAGCTTCAAGCTCATCCGCCTTATTTCTGACACTTCGTACATTCAGATATAGAATTTTTAACCCATTTCTCCTCTCTCTGTTTAAATCCCTGCCTATTGTGCACAACCCAGCTCCCCGAACTCTCACCGGGCTATACGCCCCTTGAATTTTGTTGTCCTTCTTAAATTAACTTACTCTTTCTGCACATTTAACTCCATGCTCCGTCAGACCATCCCTCTGCACATGTATCCTCCTTATCACTCGTTCCGCCTCACCTTTCTCTACTTCACACTTAATATTCCAGAACTGTGTAGTCCCCACCTGTCCTTTATACTTCATCTCGCTATCCTCTCTCACATTCTGGATCCCTGCCCCCTGCAAATTTAGTTTAAACCCCCCCCCCCCAAGCAGCACTAGCAAACTTTCCTGCAAGAATGTTAGTACCCCTCCAGTTCAGGTGTAAACCATCCCATCGGAACAGATCCCACCTTCCCTGCAACAAAGCCCAATTATCTAAAAACCTGAAGCCCTCCCTCCTGCACCATCCTCTCAGCCACGTATTGATCTGTATAATCCTCTGTTCCTCGCCTCACTCGCACGTAGCACAGGTAGCAATCCTGAGATTGTTACCCCAGAGGTCCTGCCCTTCAGCTTCACACCTAACTCCCTGAACTCACTACGCAGGACCCCCTCACTCTTCCTACCCACGTCATTGGTCCCTATGGACCACAACATCGGGATTCTTGCCCTCCCTCTCGAGAATAACCTGCATCCGATCTGAGATGTCCCGGACCCCAGCACCAGGGAGGCAACATACCATCCAAAACTCCCGATCTCTCCCACAAAATCTCCTATCTGCCCCCCTGACTATAGAATCCCCTATCACTACCGCTGTCTTCTCTTCCCTCCTCCCCTTCTGAGTCGAGGGTCCAACTCAGTGCCAGAGACAGGACCACTGCAACTTGTTACTGGTACGTCATCCCCACCAACAGTATCCAAAACGGTATACTTATTGTTGATGGGAATGGCCACAGGGGTGCTCTGCTCTCTCTGCCTGCTCCCCCTCCATCTCCTGACAGTCACCGAGTTGCCTACCTCCCATCCTTTCGGTGTGACTACCTCCCGATAACTCTTATCTGTCTCCGTCTCTGCCTCCCGAATGATCTGTAGTTCATCCAGCTCCAGCTCCAGTTCCCTAACTCGCTCTGATAGGAGCTGCAGCTGGATGCACCTTCTGCAGGTGTGGTCATCAGGGACAACTGCGTTGACCCTGACCTCCCACATACTGCATACGGAGCTCACCACTGCTCTAACTATCTCCCCCATTATCAGATCCCAGATTAATCAGAATAAATGAAAAAGTACCTACCGACCTTCCCTTTTTTCCTCAGCAAGCACGTACTCTGGCTCACTGATTACCTCTCACCGAAGACCCCCTTACGCTGAAGCCCACTGAGCCAAAGCCCAGCACTCTGCTCCCACACACTCCGCTGCCCGCGCCTAAAGGTGGGCCTCTGTTTAATCTCTGCGCTCGCCGCTGACGTCACCCGTGCCTGCACAGTTTTACCTTCCTCCTCAGGTAATGCCTAGGTAGTCCCGATCTTCCTCGGCCTTCCTACAACGGCTGATCCTCCGATCCTCCGATCTCCAGTCGTCCGTCGACCTCGTGCACTCCTTGCTCCCGCACCGACGCTGCCCGCGCCTGAAGCCCTCCCTCCTGCACCATCCTTTTATGATGGATATAACTTTTTTCGACTGTTGCCTTTTGAAAGTGTCGTGGTTGCTGGGGAGGCTACTGCCTATGATGAACCTGGCAATGCTTATAAGTTTCTGCAGCTTTTTCTGATGCTGTGGCCCCTCCATACAAACTGTCCATGCAACAAGAATGCTCTCATGGTATTGCTGTAGAAACTTGCGAGTGTCTATGGTGACTACCAGTAAGCAGCCGTCGATCCCAGGGGATCATGGGTTTGTGCCTCTGGTGGACTGTGTCCTCTCCAGGGCGCAAGCCTGGTGGGAAGATTTGAGGAACCGGCTGTTGCCCATGCAGCGGATTTCCCCTCTCCACGTCACCAATGTAGTCCAAGGGAAGGACAAGTACCGATACAGCTTGGCACCAGTGTCATCGCAGAGGTTGCCAGAGTGAAGTTGTAAACAACATCAAACTGCCTTAGGGACCCCGGCTCCAGATTCCTTCTTCGGGATTTACTCCCGAAGCCTTTCCCATGGGTGGGTATGGCCGCAAGGCAGCAGAGGTTTAAAATCAGAGTTTTCCTTCTCCAATGCACGCTGCCGTCCAAGGTTGACGAGCCTCACCTGGTTTTGAGGCACCAGTGGTCCACCTTTGTCCCCTCTCTTGTCAGTAGAAACAGTTCTGCTGGGCCTAGTAGCTAAGCCACACGTGAAGGCCGAGAGTTGGACTTGGTTGTCAGATGCTGTTAGTGAGCACGCCATTTGGAGCACGTTATAGGTAGTGGGAGTTTATCCCACTACTACCCCTGGCCATGATGACCTTAGGAACCAGTGACATACTAATTCTCCTCAAACTCCTAATGAGATATCGCCACTGTAATGGCATTAATATGGTGGGCCCAGGGTAGATCCTCAGAGGTGTTGACACTGCTCACCCTTTCCACTGCTGATCCCTTCATGAGGATTGGTGTGTGTTCCCTCGATCTCCCCTTCCTGAAGCCCACAATTAATTAGTCTTACTGATGCTGAGTGCAAGGTTATTGCTGCGATACCACTCTATCAGCTGATTTATCTCATTCCTGTACGCATCCTTATCACTACCTGAAATCTGCCAACAATAGTTGTGTCATTGGCAAACTTGTAAATGACATTTGAGCTTTGCCTAGCCACACAATCGTGGGTGCAGAGAAAGTAGAGCATCCCTGAGGTGTGCCAGTGTTCATTGTCAATGAGGAGCAGATGTTATTTCTGATCCACATTGACCGTGGTTTCACGGTGAGGAAGTCAAGGATCCATTTGCAGAGGGAGGTATAGAGATCTAGGTTTTGGAGCTTGTGGATTAGAACTGAGGGTATAATTATGTTGAACCCTGAGTTGTAATTAATAAACAGCAGCTTGATGTAGGTATTACTGTTGTCCAGGTTATTCAAGGCCAAGTGGACAGCCAGTGAGATTGCATCTGCTGTGGTCCTATTGTGCCAATAGTCAAATTGCAGCAGGTTTAGGTCTTTGTTTAAACAGGAGTTGATTCTAGCCATGACCAACTTCTCAAAGTACTTCATCATAGTAGATGCTAGTGCCACTGGGCAATAATCGTTGAGGTATCTCACCTTGCTCTTTTTGGGCACTGGTATGATCGTTGCCCTTTTGAAGCCGGTAGGAAATTCCATCTGCAGCAGTGAGAGATTGTAGATGTCCTTGAACAGTCCCACCAGTTGAAAACCAGGCTGGCACCCCAGCAGTACACCATTACGGCCTGATCGATGCCTTGCAAGAGTTCACCCTCTGGAAGATGTTCTGATGTCAGCCTCCAAGACAGAGATCACAGGGTCAGCAGATGCTACAGGAATTTGCACAGGGATAGTTTTATTCTCCCTTTCAAAATATGAATTTGAATTGACTTTATTTCTTACTTCCTTCACATACGTGAGGAGTAAAAAATCTTTATGTTACGTCACCACCTAAATCTAATTTACTATGTGCAATCACAGTAATTTAAAATAATTTATAATAAATAGAGCAGTCAATGTAATATAGAAATACACTCCAGATCAGCGTGAGTTAAAATCAGCCTGTTGGCACTGGCTTTTATGCTGTGGTACCATTTCCCGGATGGTAGCAGCTGGAACAGTTTGTGTTTGGGGTGACTTGGGTCCCCAATGATCCTTCGGGCCCTTTTCTCACACCTGTCCTTGTAAATGTCCTGAATCATGGGAAGTTCATAACTACAGATGCACTGCGCTGTCCGCACCACTTTCTGCAGAGTCTTGCGATTAAGGGAGGTACAGTTCCCATACCAGGCAGTGATGCAGCCAGTCAGGATGCTCTCAATCGTGCCCCTGTAGAAAGTTCTTAGGATCTGGGGGCCCACACCAAACTTGCTCAGTCGTCTGAGGTGAAAGAGGCGCTGTTGTGCTTTATTCACCACACAGCCAGTGTGTACAGAACAGTAAGGTCTTCGGTGATGTGGATACCGAGGAACTTAAAGCTGTTTACCCTCTTAACCCCAGATCCACTGATGTCAGTAGGGGTTAGCCTGTCTCCACTCCTCCTGTAATCCACAACCAGCTCCTTTGTTTTTGTGACATTGAGGGAGAGGTTGTTTTCTTGACACAACTGTGTCAGAGAGATGACTTCTTCCCTGTAGGCCACCTCAGTATTGTTTGAGATTAGGCCAACCAATGTAGTGTCATTGGCAAATTTAATTAACAGATTAGAGCTGTGGGTGGCAACACAGTCATGGGTATACAGGGAGGAAAGAAGGGGACTTAGGACACAGCCCTGAGGGGCTCCTGTGTTGAGGGTCAGAGGAGCAGAGGTGAGGGAGCCCACTCTTACCAGCTGGTTGACGATCTGCCAGGAAGTCCAGCATCCAGCTACACAAGGCAAGGTCAAGGCCAAGGTCTCTGAGCTTCCTGTCAAGCCTGGATGGAATTATGGTTTTGAGTATTGAACTGTAGTCCAAGAACAGCATTCTCACATAAACATCCTTCTTCTCCAGATGTGTAAGGATGGTGTGTAGAGCTGTGGCTATTGCATCATCTGTCGATCGGTTGTGTCAGCAGGTGAATTGTAGGGGTCCAGTGTGGGTGGTAGCAAGCTGCAGATGTAGTCCTTGACCAGCCTCTCAAAGCACTTGTTTATTATTTGAGGTGAGTGGGATAGGATGCCAGTCGTTCAGACATATTACCTTGGTCTTTTTGGATACAGGGACAATGCTGGGTGTTTTGAAGCAGGAGTGCACTCTACACTGGGAGAGGGAGAGATTAAAAATGTCAGTAAACACACCTGCCAGTTGTGCTGCGCACACTCTGAGTACCCGTCCTGGGATGGCGTCCGGTCCTGCAGCCTTGCGACTGTCCACTCTGCATACCTCAGCCTCAGAGACGTTGAGCTCATCTGAGAGTGAAGCATCACTGCATTCAGGATGATACGTTCTGCTTTGTAAGAAGTAATGGCCTGTGAATACTGCATCCAATTCCATCTCTAACCTCAACCAGGATTGTTTTTATACCTTTTAAATAGCTGTCAGTGCATTACATAGTATTACTGTAGTACTGCGCAACGGTCTTCAGCTCCCTGCCTATATATGCCTAAGACTTTTGTCACTGTATATGCATTTAGTTTACCTTTGGAATAATATGTAGATCCACTCAAATAATTACATCATATACTTGGGTATTTGCCACTTGGAAATGTGCATTTTTATATGCCTCTCTGAATTCTTATTCTTAATTCATGATGAAAGGTCACCAACATGAAATTTTTATTATAGTTTTCTCTCTCTTTCCACAGGCTGCCCAACTTCGAGGCAATTTCATCATTTTCTGATTCATTATGGATTTCCAGCATCCACAATATTTGCTTTTGAATGCCTATTACTAGTTGCTGCAAGTTTAAGATGATTAATTCTGTATCCTGGAGAATATCTTAGAATCAATTCAATGCTCCAAACTGGTGTTGCCTCATAAATCACCCGGTTTATTCAATGATCTTCTGCATAAGAATTCATAAGTTCTAATTTCTAGTCAACAAATATTTGGTGTATACACAGGGGATAGATCGACAAGGAGCAGGATTTCAATGGGAAATTTTGATATAAGTGATAACCACATGAAAGAGATGACAAGTATGAAGAGCAAGATAACACATGAGGGAAGAAGGGGCAGAGGGATACAGACATGACAAAATGAGTCAGGGGGCGTCTAATCTGAGCATTAACAGTGGCATTGACAAGTTTTGTCTATCAAACACGTCTCTATGCTGCAATTCCTATGAGAAGGTGCAGGATCAGTTCATTCCGAAGAGGAAGGAAGATCCTAAGGGGAGTAAGGGGAGGCCATGGCTGACAAGGGAAGTAATGGACAGTATAAAAATAAAAGAGAAGAAGTATAACATAGCAAAGACAAGTGGGAAGCCGGAGGATTGGGAAACTTTTAAAGAGCAACAGAAGGTAACTAAAAAGCAATACGCGGAGAAAAAATGAGGTACGAAGGTAAACTAGCCAAGAATATAAAGGAGGATAGTAAAAGCTTCTTTAGGTATGTGAAAAGGAAAAAAAAATAATTAAGACCAAAATTGGGCCCTTGAAGACAGAAGTGGGTGAATTTATTATGGGGAACAAGGAAATGGCAGACGAGTTGAACAGGTACTTTGGATCTGTCTTCACTAGGGAAGACACAAACAATCTCCCAGATGTAATAGTGGCCAAAGGACCTAGGATAATGGATGAATTTAAGGAAATTTATATTAGGCAGGAAATGGTGTTGGATAGACTGTTGGGTCTGAAGGCTGATAAGTCCCGGGGACCTGATGGTCTGCATCCCAGGGTACTTAAGGAGGTGACTTTAGAAATTGTGGACATATTGGTAATCATTTTCCAATGTTCTATAGATTCAGGATCAGTTCCTGTGGATTGGAGGGTGGCTAATGTTGTCCCTCTCTTCAAGAAGGGTGGAAGAGAAAAAACAGGGAATTATAGACCAGTTAGCCTGACGTCAGTGGTGGGAAAGATGCTGAAGTCAATTATAAAAGATGAAATTATGACACATCTGGATAGTAGTAACAGAATTGGTCCAAGTCAGCATGGATTTACGAAGGGGAAATTGTGATTGATTAATCTTCTGGAATTTTTTGAGGATGTAACTATGAAAATGGACAAGGGAGAGCCAGTGGATGTAGTGTACCTGAACTTTCAGAAAGCCTTTGATAAAGTCCCACATAGGAGATTAGTGGGCAAAATTAGGGCACATGGTATTGGGGGCAGAGTACTGACATGGATTGAAAATTGGCTGGCTGACAGAAAACAAAGAGTAGCGATTAACGGGTCCCTTTCGGAATGGCAGGCAGTGACCAGTGGGGTACCGCTGGGTTCAGTGCTGGGACCGCAGCTGTTTACAATATATATTAATGATTTAGATGAGGGAATTAAAAGTAACATTAGCAAATTTGCTGATGACACAAAGCTGGGAGGCAGTGTGAAATGTGAGGAGGATGTTATGAGAATGCAGGGTGACTTGGACAGGCTGGATGAGTGGGCAGATGCATGGCAGATGCAGTTTAATGTGGATAACTGTGAGGTTATCCACTTTGGTGGTAAGAACGGGAAGGCAGATTATTATCGAAATGGAGTCAAGTTAGGAGAAGGGGAAGCACAACGAGATCTAGGTGTTCTTGTACATCAGTCACTGAAAGCAAGCATGCAAGTACAGCAGGCAGTGAAGAAAGCTAATGGCATGCTGGCCTTCATAACAAGGGGAATTCAGTATAAGAGCAAAGAGGTCCTTCTGCAGCTGTACAGGGCCCTGGTGAGAACACACCTGGAGTACTGTGTGCAGTTTTGGTCTCCAAATTTGAGGAAGGACATTCTTGCTATTGAGGGAGTGCAGCATAGGTTCACAAGGTTAATTCCTGGGATGGTGGGACTGTCATATGTCGAAAGATTGGAGCAACTGGGCTTGTATACTCTGGAATTTAGAAGGCTGAGAGGGGATCTTATTGAAACATATAAGATTATTAAGAGATTGGACATGCTGCAGGCAGGAAGCATGTTCCCGCTGATGGGTGAGTCCAGAACCAGAGGCCACAGTTTAAGAATTAGGGGCAGGCCATTTAGAACAGAGCTGAGGAAAAACTTTTTCACCCAGAGAGTGGTGGATATATGGAATGCTCTGCCCCAGAAGGCTGTGGAGGCCAAGTCTCTGGATGCTTTCAAGAAAGATATGGATAGAGCTCTTAAAGATAGCGGGATCAAAGGTAATGGGGATAAGGCAGGAACTGGATACTGATAGTGGATGATCAGCCATGATCACAGTGAATGGCGGTGCTGGTTTGAAGGGCCGAATGGCCTACTCCTGCACCTATTGTCTATAGTCTCCCACTACCTATTGAATACTTCTAACGGTATGTGTCTCAAATAGCCTCTGCTAAACAAGTCCAGTTCCTGGTCTGCATGTGTGGCTCATTTACTAAGCTCCGCAGAATCATTTCTACTGACAGGAGAAGGGGCAAAGGCGGGTTACTGGTGCCTTAGAACCAGTGGCTTTGGGCAGATGAGCTCGTCTGCTGCGGTTGGCAGCTCAGCTAGGAGAAGGGAAACTGATCTTAATCCTCTGCTACCTTGTGGCTATACCCACTCACAGGGAAGGCTTTGGGAGTGAACTCCAAGGAAAAATCCAGAGCTGGAGTCCCTAATGCAGTCCTATGTTGAGTCTGAACTGTATCGGTCTCTGTCGTTCCTTTGAATTCATCAGCTGTATGGAGAGGTGGAGCGTGCTGCGTGGGCAACAGCAGACAGAATCAGAATCAGGTTTATTATCACCGGCATACGTCATGGAAATTTGTTAACTTAGCAGCAGCAGTTCAATACAATACATAATAATATATCTCGGATTTCTGTTGAAGATCAACAAACTCTTGATGCTCCTATTACTGAAAACAAAATTCAGGAAGCTATTTTTTCAATGCAATCTTGTAAAGCTCCTGAATTGGATGGTTATTCTGCAAGATTTTATTTTTAAAAATTGAAAAATTGCTTTCTCCATATATGTTGGAAATGCTTAAAGATTCTTTTTTGATAGGAGAGTTACCTCCCACATTTTATGAAGCTTCTATTTCTTTAATTCTTAAGAAAGATAAAGACCTTACTGATTGTGCTTCATATAGACCTATTTCATTATTAAATGTAGATGCTAAAATTCTTTCAAAAATAATGGCTAATCGGCTGGAGAATATTCTAGCTAAATTTATCTCTCAGGACCAAACAGGTTTTATAAAAGGCCATTATTCCTTCTCTAATACTCGGAGACTGTTAAATGTTATATAATCATCCCTCTCGAAAACTCCCCAATGTGTTGTTTCTCTTGATGCTAAAAAGGCATTTCATAGAGTTGAATGGAAATACTTATTTAACGTTTTAGAGAAATTCGGCTTTGGTATTGATTTTAATAAGTGGATCAGAATGATATATAAAAGCCCTATTGGTACTGTTATTACCAATAATTGCAGATCTCTTTTTTTTCGACTTTTACGGGGTACAAGACAAGGATGGCCGTTAAGTCCCTTGTTATTTAACTTGGTGTTGGAACCCTTGGCTATTGCACTTTGTGAAGCTACAGATATCCATGGAATTTTCATAAATTGGACCATTCATAAGATCTCCCTTTATGCTGATGATCTCTCAGTTTATATTTCGAATCCTGAAGAATCCATTCCTAGTTTATTGGAACTATTACAGGAATTTCAGAAATTTTTCGGGATATAAACTAAACCTTCATAAAAGTGAATTGTTTCCCCTAAATGATTCTGCTTCTATGTATGATGACATTCCTTTTAGAGTTACGGTCTCTTTCAAATATTTAGGTATTATTATTATTAAAAGTTATAAAGACCTTTATAAAGCTAATTTGGTTCCTTTAGTGGATTTTATGAAGCAATTATTTTGTAGATGGAATCCACTTACACTTAGCCGGCCGAATTCATGCAGTTAAAATGATGATTTTACCAAAATTTTTATATGTATTTCAAAATATCCCTTTTTTTTAACTAAGAAGTTTTTTGATCAGGTTGACTCTATTATTTCATCTTTTGTTTGGAATAATAAAAGACAAAGAATTGGTAAACATCATTTACAAAAATTATAAAAAGGATGGAGGTCTTGCTCTGCCTAATTAAAGGACGTATTATTGGGCTGTTAATATACGTTATATGTGTTTTTACATAGAAACATAGAAAATATGTGCAGGAGTAGGCCATTCGGCCCTTCGAGCCTGCACCGCCATTTATTATGATCATGGCTGATCATCCAACTCAGAACCCCGCCACAGCCTTCCCTCCATACCCCCTGACCCCCGTAGCCACAAGGGCCATATCTAACTCCCTCTTAAATATAGCCAATGAACTGGCCTCAACTGTTTCCTGTGGCAGAGAATTCCACAGATTCACCACTCTCTGTGTGAAGAAGTTTTTCCTAATCTCGGCCCTAAAAGGCTTCCCCTTTATCCTCAAACTGTGACCCCTCGTTCTGGACTTCCCCAACATCGGGAACAATCTTCCTGCATCTAGCCTGTCCAATCCCTTTAGGATCTTATACTTTTCAATCAGATCCCCCCTCAATCTTCTAAATTCCAACGAGTACAAGCCCAGTTCATCCAGTCTTTCTTCATATGAAAGTCCTGCCATCCCAGGAATCAATCTGGTGAACCTTCTTTGTACTCCCTCTATGGCATAGATGTCTTTCCTCAGATTAGGGGACCAAAACTGCACACAATACTCCAGGTGTGGTCTCACCAAGGCCTTGTACAACTGCAGTAGTACCTCCTGCTCCTGTACTCGAATCCTCTCGCTATAAATGCCAGCATACCATTCGCCTTTTTCACCGCCTGCTGTACCTGCTGGTTATATTGGGCTGATAAAAATGAACGACCACCTTGGGCTGATTTGGAATTGAAAGCTGTGAAACAGTTTCACTTAACCTCATTATTAGGAGCTTCTCTACCTGCACAACTGGCCAAAATTACTAATTTAAATTTATATCCTGTAATTAAGCAGTCATTATGAATTTGTTTCCAGTTTCGTAATTTTTTTAATTTCAAAAAATTTTAACTTTTTAGTTTACTTTATCAAAATTATCTATTTAAACCTTCATTAAGTGATCCTACCTTTCTTCTTTGGAGGAATAAAGGAGTCTATTCCTTCATGGATCTGTTCCAAGAAGGCCGATTGATGTCTTTTGAGAAATTAGTAACGAAATACTCTCTCTCGTATTCACATTTCCTGCAATATCTTCAGGTCAGACACTTCTTACAAGAATAGTTAAGTAATTTTCCATATATACAGGATTCTGACCTGTTAGATATTATTTTTAAAATGAACCCTTTAGTCAAAGGTTTTATTGGGAAAATTTATAATTTATTGTTACAACAGCACAAATACCCTTCATTTAAGATTAAGCAAGATTGGGAGAGAGAGCTTAACATGATCTTGATAACAGAGGATTGGTTGCCAATTTTGAAGTTGGTTAACTCTTCTTTGATCTGTGCCAGTCACTCTTTAATTCAATTTAAAATTGTACATCATTACTATTTCACAAAGGAGAGACTGTCTAAAATGTTTCTTAATGCTGATAGTCAGTGTGATAGACGTAAAACCGAGACAGTTATATTGACACATATGTTTTGGTCGTGTTCTGTATTGAAACATTTTTGGAAATCTATTTTTTCTACAATTTCTAAAGTTTTAAAAATTAATTTACAACCTAATATATTGACAGTTTTGTTTGGTATAATCCCTCGATATATTCATGACATTTCTCTATCAGGCCAACATGTAATTGCATTCGTTACACTATTGGCCAGAAGGGCTATTTTATTGAAATGGAAAGATGCCTCTGCTCCCACTTTGATACAATGGTTCTCTCAGGAGATGTTATGTCTTAGTTTGGAGAAAATCGGAAGTTAAACTTTTGATCCTCGATTTGACTTTGAGAAAAGATGGGGTTCATTTGCCCGCTACTATCATCTGATTTGAGTTAATTCATATGGTTTCCTTCCGATTTTTGTTTAAATGGATTTGAGTTGGCGAATTGATGTTTTTTCTTTTATGGAAGCTTGTATGACGTATAGCTCCAGGGTTGTGCTCCCAATGGGATTTATTTTCATTTTTTTTTAGTTAGTAGGGATTTTCCCTTTTAGTTAGTATTGGTTCTTCTTTTTCTTTCACTTTTTCTTTCAAAAAATATTCTTAACACGTTTTTCTTACTATTATTGATATATTGCTTAGCTTTGTTAATCAGTTATTTGCTAATTTACTTCTTCATTGTACATATTGACATATTGACATTACATTAATGTATTTTTGTTGCTTTTTAATAATAATTAATGAAAAAGATTTTTTTTTTAAATGCAAAAACAGAAGTAATATATATTGGAAAAAAGTGAGATAGTGTTCATGAGTTCAATGTCCATTTGGGAATCATATGGTAGAGGGGAAGAAGCTGTTCCTGAATCACTGAGTGTGTGCCTTCAGGCTTCTGTACCTCCTACCTGATGGTAACAGTGAGAAAAGGGCATGCCCGATGATGGGGTCCTTAATAGTGGACTCTGCCTTTCTGAGTTACTGCTCCTTGAGATGTCTTGGAAACTCTGGAAGTTGATACCCAAGATGGAGCTGACTCTCTTTATAAATTTCTGTAGCTTCAACCCAGCCCTAGCAGTCAGGAATACCCACTAGCCCCCCTCACATACCAGAGAGAGATATCCACGACCCCCCACCCCTAGCAGACAGTGATACCCACTAACCCCCAACCCCTAGCAGACAATGATATCCACTAGCCCCCACCCCTAGCAGACAGTGATACCCACTAACCCCCACACCCTAGCAGACAGTGATACTCACCAGCCCCCACTTCTAGCAGACAGTGATACCCACTAACCCCCACCCCTAGCAGACAGTGATACCCACTAACCCCCACCCCCAGCAGACAGTGATACCCACTAACCCCCACCCCTAGCAGACAGTGATACCCACTAACCCCCACCCCCAGCAGACAGTGATATCCACTAACCCCCACCCCTAGCAGACAGTGATACCCACTAACCTCCACCCCCAGCAGACAGTGATACCCACTAACCTCCACCCCTAGCAGACAGTGATACCCACTAACCCCCACCCCAGCAGACAGTGATACCCACTAACCCCCACCTCTAACAGACAGTGATACCCACTAACCCCCACCCCCAGCAGACAGTGATACCCACTAACCTCCACCCCCAGCAGACAGTGATACCCACTAACCCCCACCCATAGCAGACAGTGATACCCACTAACCCCCACCTCTAACAGACAGTGATACCCACTAACCCCCACCCCTAGCAGACAGTGATACCCACTAACCCCCACCCCTAGCAGACAGTGATACCCACTAGCCCCCACCTCTAACAGACAGTGATACCCACTAACCCCCACCCCTAGCAGACAGTGATACCCACTAGCCCCCACCTCTAACAGACAGTGATACCCACTAACCACCACCCCTAGCAGACAGTGATACCCACTAGCCCCCACCTCTAACAGACAGTGATACCCACTAACCACCACCCCTAGCAGACAGTGATATACATTAGCCCCCACCCCTAGCAGACAGTGATATCCACTAGCCCCCACCTCTAGCAGATAGTGATATCCACTTACCCCCACCCATAGCAGACAGTGATACCCACTAACCCCCACCCCTAGCAGACAGTGATACCCACTAACCCCCACCCCTAGCAGACAGTGATACCCACTAGCCCCCACCTCTAACAGACAGTGATACCCACTAACCCCCACCCCTAGCAGACAGTGATACCCACTAGCCCCCACCTCTAACAGACAGTGATACCCACTAACCACCACCCCTAGCAGACAGTGATACCCACTAACCCCCACCCCTAGCAGACAGTGATACCCACTAGCCCCCACCTCTAACAGACAGTGATACCCACTAACCCCCACCCCAGCAGACAGTGATACCCACTAACCCCCACCCCTAGCAGACAGTGATACCCACTAACCACCACCCCTAGCAGACAGTGATATCCACTAGCCCCCACCCCTAGCAGACAGTGATACCCACTAACCCCCACCCCTAGCAGACAGTGATACCCACTAGCCCCCACCTCTAACAGACAGTGATACCCACTAACCCCCACCCCTAGCAGACAGTGATACCCACTAACCACCACCCCTAGCAGACAGTGATATCCACTAGCCCCCACCTCTAGCAGATAGTGATATCCACTTACCCCCACCCATAGCAGACAGTGATACCCACTAACCCCCACCCCTAGCAGACAGTGATACCCACTAACCCCCACCCCTAGCAGACAGTGATACCCACTAACCCCCAACCCCTAGCAGACAGTGATATCCACTAGCCCCCACCTCTAGCAGATAGTGATATCCACTAACCCCCACCCATAGCAGACAGTGATACCCACTAACCCCCACCCCTAGCAGACAGTGATACCCACTAGCCCCCACCTCTAACAGACAGTGATACCCACTAACCCCCACCCCTAGCAGACAGTGATACCCACTAACCACCACCCCTAGCAGACAGTGATATCCACTAGCCCCCACCCCTAGCAGACAGTGATACCCACTAACCCCCACCCCTAGCAGACAGTGATACCCACTAGCCCCCACCTCTAACAGACAGTGATACCCACTAACCCCCACCCCTAGCAGACAGTGATACCCACTAACCACCACCCCTAGCAGACAGTGATACCCACTAGCCCCCACCTCTAACAGACAGTGATACCCACTAACCCCCACCCCTAGCAGACAGTGATACCCACTAACCCCCACCTCTAACAGACAGTGATACCCACGAGCCCCCACCTCTAACAGACAGTGATACCCACTAACCCCCACCCCTAGCAGACAGTGATACCCACTAACCCCCACCTCTAACAGACAGTGATACCCACTAACCCCCACCCCTAGCAGACAGTGATACCCACTAACCCCCACCTCTAACAGACAGTGATACCCACGAGCCCCCACCTCTAACAGACAGTGATACCCACTAACCCCCACCCCAGCAGACAGTGATAACCTCCACCCCCAGCAGACAGTGATACCCACTAGCCCCCACCTCTAACAGACAGTGATACCCACTAACCCCCACCCCTAGCAGACAGTGATACCCACTAACCCCCACCTCTAACAGACAGTGATACCCACGAGCCCCCACCTCTAACAGACAGTGATACCCACTAACCCCCACCCCTAGCAGACAGTGATACCCACTAGCCCCCACCTCTAACAGACAGTGATACCCACTAACCACCACCCCTAGCAGACAGTGATACCCACTAACCCCCACCCCTAGCAGACAGTGATACCCACTAGCCCCCACCTCTAACAGACAGTGATACCCACTAACCCCCACCCCTAGCAGACAGTGATACCCACTAACCACCACCCCTAGCAGACAGTGATATCCACTAGCCCCCACCCCTAGCAGACAGTGATACCCACTAACCCCCACCCCTAGCAGACAGTGATACCCACTAGCCCCCACCTCTAACAGACAGTGATACCCACTAACCCCCACCCCTAGCAGACAGTGATACCCACTAACCCCCACCCCTAGCAGACAGTGATACCCACTAACCACCACCCCTAGCAGACAGTGATATCCACTAGCCCCCACCTCTAGCAGATAGTGATATCCACTTACCCCCACCCATAGACTAACCCCCAACCCCTAGCGAGCCCCCACCTCTAGCTAACCCCCACCCATAGCAGACAGTGATACCCACTAACCCCCACCCCTAGCAGACAGTGATACCCACTAGCCCCCACCTCTAACAGACAGTGATACCCACTAACCCCCACCCCTAGCAGACAGTGATACCCACTAACCACCACCCCTAGCAGACAGTGATATCCACTAGCCCCCACCCCTAGCAGACAGTGATACCCACTAACCCCCACCCCTAGCAGACAGTGATACCCACTAGCCCCCACCTCTAACAGACAGTGATACCCACTAACCCCCACCCCTAGCAGACAGTGATACCCACTAACCACCACCCCTAGCAGACAGTGATACCCACTAGCCCCCACCTCTAACAGACAGTGATACCCACTAACCCCCACCCCTAGCAGACAGTGATACCCACTAACCCCCACCTCTAACAGACAGTGATACCCACTAGCCCCCACCTCTAACAGACAGTGATACCCACTAACCCCCACCCCTAGCAGACAGTGATACCCACTAACCCCCACCTCTAACAGACAGTGATACCCACGAGCCCCCACCTCTAACAGACAGTGATACCCACTAACCCCCACCCCTAGCAGACAGTGATACCCACTAACCCCCACCTCTAACAGACAGTGATACCCACTAACCCCCACCCCTAGCAGACAGTGATACCCACTAACCTCCACCCCCAGCAGACAGTGATACCCACTAGCCCCCACCCCAAGCAGACAGTGATACCCACTAACCCCCACCTCTAACAGACAGTGATACCCACGAGCCCCCACCTCTAACAGACAGTGATACCCACTAACCCCCACCCCTAGCAGACAGTGATACCCACTAGCCCCCACCTCTAACAGACAGTGATACCCACTAACCCCCACCCCTAGCAGACAGTGATACCCACTAACCCCCACCTCTAACAGACAGTGATACCCACTAACCCCCACCTCTAACAGACAGTGATACCCACTAACCCCCACCCCTAGCAGACAGTGATACCCACTAACCCCCACCTCTAACAGACAGTGATACCCACGAGCCCCCACCTCTAACAGACAGTGATACCCACTAACCCCCAGCCCTAGCAGACAGTGATACCCACTAACCCCCACCCCTAGCATACCCACTAACCCCCACCTCTAACAGACAGTGATACCCACTAACCCCCACCCCTAGCAGACAGTGATACCCACTAACCCCCACCTCTAACAGACAGTGATACCCACGAGCCCCCACCTCTAACAGACAGTGATACCCACTAACCCCCACCCCTAGCAGACAGTGATACCCACTAACCCCCACCCCTAGCAGACAGTGATACCCACTAACCCCCACCTCTAACAGACAGTGATACCCACGAGCCCCCACCTCTAACAGACAGTGATACCCACTAACCCCCACCCCTAGCAGACAGTGATACCCACTAACCCCCACCTCTAACAGACAGTGATACCCACTAACCCCCACCCCTAGCAGACAGTGATACCCACTAACCCCCACCTCTAACAGACAGTGATACCCACTAACCCCCACCTCTAACAGACAGTGATACCCACTAACCCCCACCCCTAGCAGACAGTGATACCCACTAGCCCCCACCTCTAACAGACAGTGATACCCACTAACCCCCACCCCTAGCAGACAGTGATACCCACTAACCCCCACCTCTAACAGACAGTGATACCCACGAGCCCCCACCTCTAACAGACAGTGATACCCACTAACCCCCACCCCTAGCAGACAGTGATACCCACTAACCCCCACCCCTAGCAGACAGTGATACCCACTAACCCCCACCTCTAACAGACAGTGATACCCACTAACCCCCACCCCTAGCAGACAGTGATACCCACTAACCCCCACCTCTAACAGACAGTGATACCCACGAGCCCCCACCCCTAACAGACAGTGATACCCACTAACCCCCACCCCTAGCAGACAGTGATACCCACTAACCCCCACCCCTAGCAGACAGTGATACCCACTAACCCCCACCTCTAACAGACAGTGATACCCACGAGCCCCCACCTCTAGCAGACAGTGATATCCACTAACCCCCACCCCTAGCAGACAGTGATATCCACTAACCCCCACCCCTAGCAGACAGTGATATCCACGAGCCCCCACCTCTAGCAGACAGTGATATCCACTAACCCCCACCCCTAGCAGACAGTGATATCCACGAGCCCCCACCCCTAGCAGACAGTGATACCCACTAACCCCCACCCCTAGCAGACAGTGATATCCACTAACCCCCACCCCTAGCAGACAGTGATACCCACTAACCCCCACCCCTAGCAGACAGTGATATCCACGAGCCCCCAACCCCTAGCAGACAGTGATACCCACTAACCCCCACCCCTAGCAGACAGTGATACCCACTAACCCCCAACCCCTAGCAGACAGTGATATCCACTAGCCCCCACCCCAAGCAGACAGTGATACCCACTAACCCCCACCACTAACAGACAGTGATACCCACTAACCTCCACCCCCAGCAGACAGTGATACCCACTAGCCCCCACCCCTAGCAGACAGTGATATCCACGAGCCCCCCTCACATACCAGAGAGAGATACCCACTAGTGCCCCCTCCATACCAGACAGTGATGCAGCCTGTCAGAATGCTCTCCATGGTACATCTATAGACGTTTTCGAGTGTTTTAGGTGACAAACCAAATCTCTTAAAACTCCTAATGAAATATAGCCACCTTCTTTATAGCTGCATCAATATGTTGAAACCAGGTTAGTTAGGTCCTCAGATCTTGATACCCAGGAACTTGAAATTGCTCACTGTCTCCACTTCTGATCTCTGTTGGTTTGTGTTCCCTCATCCTACCCTTCCTGAGTCGAAAATCAGTTCTTTTGGCTTACTGACGTTGAGTGCAAGGTTGTCACTACGACACCACTCAACTGGCTGGTATATCTCACTCCTGTACGCCTCTTCGTCTCCAGGTCTTATTAGGCTAGGTCATGTTATACTGACCTGGCTTGCATATTGGTTTGCATATCTTGTAGGCTGGGACCAATCAAGGGCCTCAATTTATTGAAAATGTGGAGAGAATAAAAAGTGAGATTAATGTAACTGGGTCGTTGATGGCCAGCACGCACACAGAGGGTAGAATGGCCTACTTCCATCTCACTATGACTCAAAAATTGTTCTTGAAGATTAACATGAAAAGTTCTTTGAAAGACTAGAAGATCATTCATGTACGGAAATGGAGTGTTTTTTTACAAAACCACTGAAGTGTTTTCTGCTAAATCACAATGTAATTAAGGCAGACTAATAGTTAAGGAAATTTCTGTATTATAATTTCATTAGCATAACTTATTTTCTCACATAGATGACACAGGTAGCTGTGCACATGACTTAGCTGGTAAGTACTAAAGGAGTGCAAGCGGTATAAAAATGGTAAATTTTGGAAAGATTGCAGCAGTTTTTCTGGAAAATCAATGTTACTTTTTCTGCTGTCTCTTTTTGCTTACATATGAGATGAGAGAAACATAGAACATAGAAATCTACAGCACATTACAGGCCCTTCGGCCCACAATGTTATGCCGACCATGTAACCTACTCTAGAAACTGCCTAGAATTTCCCCACCGCATAGCCTTCTACTTTTCTAAACTCCATGTACCTATTTAAGAGTCTCTTAAAAGGCCTATTGTATCTGCCTCTATCACCTTCACCGCACCCACTGTTCTCTGTGTGAAAAACTTACCTCTGACATCCCCCTGATATCTACTTCCAAGCACCTTAAAACTATGCCCCTCATGTTAGCCATTTCAGCCCTGGGGATAAGCCTCTGGCTATCAATGCCTCTCATCATCTTATACACCTCTATCAGGTCACCTCTCATCCTCCGTCACTCCAAGGAGAAAAGACCAAGTTCACTCAACCTATTCTCATAAGGCACACTCTCCAATCCAGGCAACATCCTTGTAAATCTCCTCTGCACTCTCTCTATATTACCCACATCCTTCCTGCAGTGAGGTGACCAGAACTGAAGACAGTACTCCAAGTGGGGTCTAACTAAGGTTTTATATAGCCATAGCGTTACCTCACGGCTCTTAACAATATAAGAACCAAAGATACAGGAGCAGGAGTGGCCCCAGTCATCCTTTAAAACCTGGCCTACAATTTAATACAAGGAATAGGAATTAATGTTGTCACATATACCAAGTCCAATGAACAGCTCGCCATGCATACTGTTCCTACAGGTCAGATCATTACAGAGTGCGTACACTGAGGCAGGACATTAGGGGGGTCATAAGTTTCATCCGGAAGTGCCTCGAGGATGTTGTCCCCCAGAAATCGGTCAGGGTCCATCCAAACCAGAAACCCTGGAACAACAGTTCTGTGCGAGAAGCACTCACCGCGCAACACAGAGCTTACGTTGCCGGTAAGCAGCAGGAGCTCAAGAACTGCAAATACAATCTGCACAAAGTCACCAAGGCAAAGAAGTGACAATACATGCATTCAGACACAACTCTCCACCAACAAAACATGCAGCTTATGGCCAGGTCTGCACACCATCACAGACTTCAAAGCTAAGCACAGTGGAGTTTCTAACATCACTGCTTCTTTCTCAGATGAGCTAAATCTTTTCTGCTCTCGATTCGATGTCACCAACACCGAGCCCCCGAGGAGAGCCGCTGATACAACCTGCACCTCAGTCATCTCTGAGGCTGAAGTACACAGGTGTTTCCAACGAGTGGACAGTCACAGGGCTGCGAGACTGGATGGCATCCCAGGGCGGGTACTCAGAGTGTGCCCAGCACAACTGGCAGGTGTGTTTACAGACATTTTTAATCTCTTCCTCTCCCAGTGTAGAGTGCCTCCTGCTTCAAAACATCCACCATTGTTCCTGTACCTAAAAAGACCAAGGTAACATGTCTGATCAACTGGTGTCCTGTCGCACTCATCTCAATAATAAGCAAATGGTTTGTGAGGCTGGTCAAGGGCCACATCTGCAGCTTGCTACCACCCACACTGGACCCTCTACAATTCACCTACCGACACAACCGATCGACTGATGACGCAATAGCCACAGCTCTACTCACCTTCCTTACACATCTGGAGAAGAAGGATCCTATGTGAGAATGCTGTTCTTGGACTACAGTTCAGTATTCAACACCATAATTCCCTCCTGGCTCGACAGGAAGCTCAGAGGCCATTATCCTGTCTTGTGTAGCTGGATCCTGGACATCCTGTCGGATCACCAGCAGGTGGTAAGAGTGGACTCTTTCACCTCTGCCCCTCTGACTCTCAACACAGGTGCCCCTCAGGGCTGTGTCCTAAGCCCCCTCCTTTACTCCCTGTATTCCCATGACTGTGTCACCACACACAAATCTAATCTGCTAATTAAATCTGCTGACGAGATGGCCTAATCTCAAATAATAATGAGGCAACCTACAGAGAAGAAGTCATCACTCTGACATAGTGGTGTCATGAAAACAACCTCTCCCTCAATGTCGCAAAAACAAAGGAGCTGGTTGTAGTCTACAGGAAGAATGGAGACAGGCTAACCCCTATTAACATCAATGGATCTGGGGTTGAGAGGGTGAACAGCTTTAAGTTCCTCAGCATTCACATCACCGAGGATCTCATATGATCTGTACATAGCGGCTGTGTGGTGAGGAAGTTTGGTACGGGCCCCAAATTCTAAGAACTTTCTACAGGGGCACAATTGAGAGCATCCTGACTGGCTGCATCACTGCCTGGTATGGGAACTGTACCTCCCTCAATCACAGGACTCTGCAGAGAGTGGTGCAGACAGCCCAACACATCTGTGGATGTGAAATTCCCTCTATTCAGGACATCTACAAAGATAGTTGTGTAAAAAGGGCCCGAAGGATCATTGGGGACCTGAGTCACCCCAATCACAATCTATTCCAACTGCTACCATCTGGGAAACAGTACTGCAGCATAAAAGCCAGGACCAACAGGCTCTGGGACAGCTTCTTCCACCAGGCCATCAGACTGATTAACTCATGCTGATATGATTGTATTTCTATGTTATATTGACTGTCCTGTTGTACATACTATTTATTATAAATTACAATAAATTGCATATTGCACATTTAGATGGTGAAGTAACATAAAGATTTTTACTCCTCATGTACAGTATATGAAGGATGTAAGAAATAAAATCCCTTCGAATTTGAGTTCAAGGTAAAATAATAACAGAATGCAGAATAAAGAGCATCAGCTGCAGAGAAAGTGCAGTGCAGATCGACAATAAGATGCAACATCACAAAAATGGAGATTGTGATGCCAAGTGTCCATCTAATCACAACACAGGACTAATCAATAGTCTTCTAATAACGGGCAGAAGCTGTCCTTGAGCCTGGTGGTACATGCTTTAGGCTTTTGTATCTTCTGTCCATTGGGAAAGGGTAGAAGAGGGGATGTTCAGGGTGGGTGGGATTTTCGCTTATTCTGGCTACCTTATTAAAGCTGCAGGAAGTATAGACAGAGTCCATAGATGCAAGCTACTTTCTGTAATGTTGTGCACTGTGTCCATAACATTCTGCAGTTTCACATGGATCACATGCAGAGCAGTTGCCATACCAAGCCATGAGCATCTGCGCATCTGCATCAGATACCTTCAATGTAATTCCAAAACTGGGGATACCTTCTGCAAAGGATACTGCAATGTAATTCCAAAACATAACAGATACGTGTCTTAGTTTCATGTTTGCTTTAGTGAGATGAGCTACTTATGATGCAGTGGCATGATGATGTATACTTTTACTTACAGAATAACCCATAACAAAAAACGATAAAGTATGTTTAATCAAACAATATGTCTGCAATATTATTCAACTATTACTGATGATATTAAATACACAACACTTCTCCCTGCTTAGCAATACAGAATGCAACTCAATTATATACGCAGTACACTATATAACACAACTACTACATGAACATCCACAGCAGAGTAAATGTTAAATTACCCCATTCAGGTCTTAAGATTTAATCACTGTGAAGGCTTTCTTACTCTTCTGGGATATCATTTTTCCTGACGGGGGGATCATTCTTCTTGGCAGGTGAGAATTGTGGCTGTGAAACAATCTCAGGTTATGGAACCTTCCGCACGGTGGTTGTAGAAGTTGACTCTGGGACTGCAGGAAGTGTTTCTGACATCTCTGGAAGCCTTTCTTCTGGAACGTGTTGGCAAACTGCTTGATCTGCTAATCTATCCCAGGCCACCAGACGAAGCTTCAAATCAACACTCTTATTTGCATGTCTTAGTTTTGTTTCTACTTTAGCAAGACACACCACTGAAGACATGATGGTGTGATAACATGTGCATTCACGTTCTTTTCCATATAACATGTAACAAATTATGCAAACTACAAAGAATGGTTAATTGAATAATATATTTACAATATTACTCAAATATTACAGATATATTACATACAACACTTTTATTGGTGCATGGTTAAAAATTGTGATAGCAATTGATGGGGTCATGCCAAATTTCTTTAGCCTCCTGAGAAAGTAGAGGCATTGATGAATTTCCTTGACTCTACCTGGTTGGAGCAGGACAGTCTATTGGTGATGTTTACTCCTAGAAACATGAAGCTCTCTACCGTCTTAACCTCAACGCCGATGACGTAGACAGGAGCATGTGCACCACTCTCCTTCCTGAAGTCAGTGACCGGCTCTTTTGCTTTGCTGACATTGAGAGAAAGGTTGTAGTTATGACACCATATTACAAAGCTCCCTGCCTCCTTCTTGTACTCTGATGTATCGCTATTTGGGATACAGCCCACTAAGGTGCTAACATCTGCAAACTTGCAGATGGGGTTAGAGCAAAATCTGCACACACAGTCCTGAGTGTACAGATAGGGGGCTAAGGACACAACCTTGTGGAAGACCAGAGTTTAAAATAATCTCTGGCGGAAGTTTTGTTGCCTGTCCTTACTGATTGTGGTCTGTTGGTTAGTAGGTCAACAACCCAGTTGCAGAGAGAGGCATTGACTCCCAGTGTTGGGAGTCTGATGATAAGCTGGCTTGGAATTATAGTATTGAAGATGGTGCTGTAGTTAATAAACAATAGTCCAACAATAATCAATAAACAATAATCCTGGTTAACCCCTTTTGTACCGGATGCAGTGATTCAGATTGGTGGGTTTACTATTCACCACCAGGATAGATCTATGGTGTCTCTCAAAAGCAGAGGTGGTGGAGTATCCCTCATGATCAACTCTTCTTGGTGCGCATATATATCAGTGCTATCCCAATTCTGATCACCAGACCTGGAATATCCAGCAGTAAAGTGCCGTTATTTTTACCTACCACAGGAGATTTCCGGGAGCATCTTGGTAGCAGTATACATTCCACCTCAGGCCAATGTCAATCAGGCTTTAGATGATCTGAGCAGTGGGATCAACATGCACGAAACAGCGCACCCTAACGCCGTCACCATCGTTTTGGGAGATTTTAACCAGGCCAGTCTGAAAAAGTCACTAAGCAATTACCATCAACAGATCACTTGCAATACCAGAGGAAACAACACACTGGACCACTGTTACACCACCATCAAGAATGCCTACTGTGCTATTCCAAACCCTCACTTCAGGAAGTCTGATCTCTTGCCGTATTTCTACTCCCTGAGTATAGGCAGAGACTGAAGACTGCAGTACCCATAGTGAGGACCAAGAAGGTTTGGACAAGGGAAGCACAGGAGTGCCTACAGGACTGCTTTGAATTGGTGGACTGGACTGTGTTCAGGGATTCATCTTCGAACCTGGATGAGTATGCTGCAGTTGTTACTGACTTCATTAAAACCTATATGGATGAGTTTGTGCCTACAAAGACTTGCTGTACATTCCCAAACTAAAAGCCGTGGATGAACCAGCAGGTACGTCATCTGCTGAAGGCTGGATCTGTGGCATTCAAGTCTGGCAACCCAGGTCTGTACCAGAAAACCAGGTATGATTTGTGGAGGGCTAGTTCAAGGGTGAAGAGTCAATATTGAATGAGGTTGGAGGCGACATCAGATGCACAACAACTCTGGCAGGGCTTGCAAGACATTACTTTCTACAAAGCGAAACCCAATAGCATGAATGGCAGTGATGATTCGCTACCAGATGAACTCAACGCCTTCTGTGCCCGCTTTGAAAGGGATAACACAACTACAGCTGTGAATATCCCTACTGCACCTGATGACCCTGTGATCTCTGTCTCAGAGGCCGATGTCAAAGAGGGTGAACCCTCGCAAGGCGGAAGGTTCTGATGGAGTACCTGGTAAGGCTCTGAAAACCTGTACCAACCAACTGGTGGGCGTATTCAAGGACATTTTCAAACTCTCACTGCTATGGGCGGAAGTTCTCACTTGCTTCAAAAAGACAACAATTATACCAGTGCTTAAGAAGAATAATGCGAGCTGCCTTAATGACTATCGCCCACTAGCGCTCACATCTACAGTGATGAAATGCTTTGAGAGGTTGCTCATCACTAGACTGAACTCCTACCTCAGCAAGGACCTGGACCCATTGCAATTTGCCTATCGCCACAATAGGTCAATGGCAGACACAATCTCAATGGCTCTTCACACAGCTTTAGACCACCTGGACAACACAAACACCTGTGTCAGGATGCTTTCCATTGACAAAAGCTCAGCATTTAATACCACGATTCGCACAATCCTGATTGAGAAGTTACAGAACCTGGGCCTCTGTACCTCCCTCTGCAATTGGATCCTCGACTTCCTAACCGGAAGACAACAGTCTGTGCGGATTGGTGATAACATCTCCTCCTCGCTGACAATCAACACTGGTGCACCTCAGGGGTGTGTGCCTAGCCCACTGCTCTGCTCTCTATATACACATGACTGTGTGGCTAGGCATAGCTCAAATACCATCTATAAATTTGCTAACAATACAACCATTGTTGGTACAATCTCAGATGGTGACAAGTGGGTGTATGCCAACTAGTGGAGTGATGTCGCAGCAACAACCTGGCACGGAATGTCAGTAAGACCAAAGGGCTAATTGTGGTCTTCAGGAAGGATAAGATGAAGGAACATCTTAGGAACATCCTCATAGAGGGATCAGAAGTGGAGAGAGTGAGCAGTTTCAAGTTACTGGGTATCAAGATCTCTGAGGATCTAACCTGGTCCAAACATATCGACGCAGTTATAAATAAGACAAGACAGCGACTATCCTTCATTAGGAGCCTGAAGAGATTTGGTATGTCAACAAGTACACACAAAAACTTCTATAGATGTACCATGGAGAGCATTCTGACAGGCTGCATCACTGTCTGGTATGGAGGGGCTACTGCACAGGACTGAAAGACGCTGCAGAAGGTTGTAAATCTAGTCAGCTCCATCTCGGGCACTAGCCTGCAAAGTACCCAGAACATCTTCAAGGAGCGGTGTCTCAGAAAGGCAGCGTCCATTATTAAGGACCTCCAGCACCCAGGGCATGTCCTTTTCTCACTGTTACCATCAGGTAGGAGATACAGAAGCCTGAAGACACACACTCAGTGATTCAGGAACAGCTTCTTCCCCTCTGCCATCCGATTCCTAAATGGACATTGAATCTTTGGACACTACCCCACTTTTTAAATATATATTATTTCTGTTTTTTGCATGATTTTTAATCTATTCAATACACATATACTGTAATTTATTTATTTATTTATTATTATTATTATTCTATATTGCATTGAACTGCTGCTGCTAAGTTAACAAATTTCACAACATATCCCAGTGATAATAAACCTGATTCTGATTCTGATTCATAGGTATCTTTACTGTCCAGATGCTCCAGATTTGAGTGTAGTATCAGGGAAATGGCACCCTCCATCAGTGATAAGCAAGTTGCAGTGGGTCACGGTTGTCTGGGAGGCTGGAACTGATGTGTGCCTCCATGATGGTGAACTTCAGGAATGGATAGTAATTGTTAGGGCACATACCTTGTTTTTTAGGAACTGAAATGATAGGTGGTCTTCATACTGCAGCTGGGAACCTCGAATTGAAGCAGCAAGATGTTGAAAATACTCTCTTCACTTGATCTGCCCAGGGTGCCGTCTGTAGGTTCACTCTCTGAATGACTGATCTTATGACCACAGCAGTGAATATGGATTCAGGTGCAATAGAGGAAATTCAGATTGATTTCTGGTATAAAGGGTGATTTTAGCAGGAAAGGTTGGGATGGTTGGATCTATGGTCTTTGGAGTCTGGCAGAATGAAGGTAAACTTATAGAAACATAAGTTTCTGTGATACTTGGTAGGATAGATAATGGGTGGATGGTTTCTCTTGTGGGGGAGCTGATGTTTAACCAGGGATGAGGAGAATGCCTTCTCTCACCAAGTTCTGAATCTTTGGTACCTATTGAAAGAGTTGAAATTCAAGGATGAGAAAGATTATTGAACTTTGGGAGAGTCAGAAGTCTGGAGAGTAGGGAAGAAAGAGATCAACCATGATCTTATTAAATGATAGAGCAGACAGAAAGGTCCTATTTATCATGTTTAGATGTTATATTCAAGTAACCACTCCACAACTTATGTTAAACTGACAGACCTGTGGTTTCCTGATTTCTCCTTCACCCTTCAAAAATAACAGAGTTACAACATTTAGGTTCTCAGCCATAATCACTGAATCTGGAGAGTTTAGGAAAAGCAACATTAAATTATCTTCAATTTCATCCCTATGACTTTTACTGACTGAAGGAGGAAATTATCGGGTGCTGGAAATTTATTCATTAAAGTTCAATCACGTTTCCCCTTGCCATTTTGGCTTACTTATATCTCTCCACAGATGTTTAATCAGAAATGAAAAAGCCGTATTGCAGTACGCGAAGAATCTGGGCTGCAGATGCCCATGTTGGTCTTTAGAGTTCCATCCAGGTTAAATAATGTTGATGGGATGCTGGAGTCCATGAATTCAATTCCAAACAGACTAAATGTACATTGTATTGCACATGAGTACTACATTAATATTACTTGCTGAAATATAAGAATGTGCTGAACATGTATTCTGTATAATGAGAATGCTTAACATATTTGAAGAAAACTAAGTGGCAGAAAGACCAGGAGTAGATACATTGATTATTTTCTGTGTTAAAACAACAGTCTGTCTAAGACTGAGCTCTGCTATGCCAGCAGCCCATCTATTAGCAGGGAAACACAATAAATTACTATCCCAAGTTGGTCAAGATTCCTGGAAAAAGGCCTGTAACTATTTAAGTGCATCAGAAGAACAATCCCACGGGGTTTCTATGTACAGTATTTAACAATGATTGTATTGTATCTGAAAAGGAACACTTGTAAAGGAAGCAGACAATAAGTTAAGCTGTATTAAAGATATAAAAATAAAGTCCAGTTCTAACCCAATTTGGCCAAAGTAAGCTAATCCAAAATCAATTTGAACCTGTTCACTTATAATACGTTCCTTATCCAAATGACCTAACCCAATCAATACTATCAGTACATCAACGTGCTACATAACATATAAAGAATTTCAGCTTGAACTGGATAAGGTATTGAGTGTATCAGCAAATAAACGGGGCCCAAATGCATATACAAAGGGTGATTGATATGTTCGTGGCCTAAGGTAGAAGGAGTCAATTTTTAGAAAACCTAGCACATTTATTTTTCAACATAGTC
Organism: Mobula hypostoma; assembly: GCF_963921235.1. Taxonomy (NCBI): domain Eukaryota; kingdom Metazoa; phylum Chordata; class Chondrichthyes; order Myliobatiformes; family Myliobatidae; genus Mobula; species Mobula hypostoma. The sequence goes on from NC_086111.1 coordinate 3,750,705, forward strand.
CCCTCCTACATGTACACACAGTCCAGCGGTCGTGGAGCATACGGATCTTGGACCTCCAGAAAGTGTCCACAGATGGGTGATTGATAAGTGCGTGCCCTAAGATAGAAGGAGATGAGTTATACATCTCTCGTTACGTGCACATGCAGGTCAACTCTTTGAGTGATTATGCAGAAAGTTTGAAATTAATAACTCATCTCCTCTACCTCAGACCACGAACTTATCAATCACCCCTCGTAGTTGGATGGTGTTATGCTGAAGCCGTGTGGCCGTGTTCTGCAATGCTGAGGTTGTTGTTTGATCTGCTTATATGGCATGCAGTGAAAAGCATGGAGCAAGGCTGATCTTACGTCCTGGCTTGGAATGTTGAAGCTAATGTGAGTCTGAGTTCCAGTGTGACTGTGGCCATGTAAAGAGCACCAGCAGCAAGCGTTTAAACTGATTAAAAGAAGAATCAAAGGCAGCAAAAGAATCTGGAAGAGTACAATCAAAAGTAGCAAAAATGTAACTGACAACATAAATCCTTATGTCTGTGAACCTTTGCAACCCAGACTTAAGCAGAAAGTACATCCTATCCATTCTTGCTTTTGTTAGAATTTAAAACATAGAAGTTTCTCCTTGATTGTTGAAAATGGACCTCAACTTAGGCTCTTCACACTTCATTCATTTCTTTATATTTTATTTATTTACAAATAAATAACCCTTTCCAACCCTTTAAGCCGCCTCCGGCAATCCTGATTTAACCTGACCTAACCTGACCTAATCACAGGACAATCTACAATGAGCAATCTACCTCTCCAGTAGGTCTTTGGACTGTGGGGCAGCTGGAGAGAATCCATGAGTTCCATGGGGAGGGCATACAGAGATTCCTTACGGAGGACACAGGGATTGAACTCCCAACTTTGACTCTCCGAGCTAGAATAGTATCGCATTAACTGCTATCTTACCATGATACCCCAAGTTCCGAAACCCTGTTTCAATGGACATCATTTGTAAAGCTGAGTTCAAGGCATATCTATTCTTATATTGTATTCCTCTGCCATTCAAGTAACCTGGGTAGAAATTTTACCACTACAATTAAAAATAGCAAAAAATTCTTTTATGAAAATAATTCATTTACTTAAAGCTCTGGATTAAAGTTTTTAAACACTTAAAGAATTAAACCTTCCACACCATGCACAAAAGGCAAAATCATCTTAATAACCTTCGTTCAAGACTTAATGAAACAAATAAAATTAAAATAAAATGTCAGCAAATTTGTTAAGCTGTAACCATTTTCATTGAGAGTATCCTTTAATCGTTCTAGTCTCCATTTAACTATGTAGATGTATTTCTGTATAACGTAGTTTATATTATCAATTGTTTTAAACTTCAGATTTGAACCTGAAATGAACACGAAGTACTGGAAACAATCTCCAAGTGTGGAAAGAGAAACAAACTTGATGCTTCACATCAAAGACAATGCATCACAACAGAGAAAGAGACAAGAAGAGTTCATTTTAAAGGGTAGAGAGAAAAGCAGGGAGGTCAAGGGCAAAGAGAATATCTGTAATAGGATGGTGTGGGGCTGTTGATAGATCAATGGGTGAAGTTTTGTATCACGGTAGAGTGGCGGTCAGCACAAAGCTGTTACAGCTTGGGGTGTCAGAATTTGGAGTTTAATTCCAGCATCCTCTGTAAGCAAGGTGAGTTGTCAATATTATGGAATGTTTACAGTATTCCTATCATAATCTAATCTTTCAACTACCTCTATATAAAAGTTACCTAATAAATTCAATACATGACAGATTTACACATAATGACGAGTATTAAAGTCTGACTCCCACACTAAACTAAACTCAACAGCATGTAAACCTTCAAGCCCTGTTAGGAACAGATGTAGGTTCCTTGTAAGTGGTCAGACTGTCTGACGCCCTAATGCCTCTGTTGCTAAAGCTTCACTCTTCATCTCTACATTCTTCTTGTGCTAAGATGAAGACTTTGAAAAGACAGCAGACTGGTATTTATTTCTCTGTAAATTATCAGCAGGAATATGCCCCAGGGCTAATTCTTTTCAACTGGTGATAATCACTGCACTCCTCATTCTGGGAATCATTAATGCTTAACATTTTGTAATTTTCTATATAGAATTAAAGTACAATGGAAGTCAGAACACACCTCTGCACCAGGCATATGTTTTTTCTTATTGTAACATAGTAATTTTCTTTGTATCACATTGTACTACTGCTACAAATCAACAAGTTTCACAACACACACACAGTGGTCGCTTTATTAGATACAGTACATCTGTGCACCTGTTCTTTAATGCAAATATGTAATCAACCAATCATGTGGCAGCAACTCAATGCATAAAAGCATGCAGACATGGTCAAAAGGTTCAGCTGTTGTTCAGACCAAACATCAGAATGGGGGAAGAATGTGATCTAAGTGACCTTAATCATGGAATGAATGTTGGTGCCAGACTGCCAAAGGATTTTGGCTGTACTTTTTTCCATAGATGCTGCCTGGCCTGTTGAATTCCTCCAGCATTTTGTGTGTGTGCCAGACTGGGTGGTTTGAATATCTCAGTTGAAAACCTGCTGATCTCCAGGGATTTTCACACAGAACAGCCTCTAGATTTTACAGATGGTATGACAAACAAAAAAAAATATCAGTTCTGTGGACAAAAATGTTTGTTAATGAGAGAGGTAAGACTGGCTCAAACTGACAGTAAAGTGACAGTATCACAAACATGAGAAAATCTGCTGATGCTGGAAATTTAAGCAACACACACAAAACGCAGGAGAAACTCAGCAGGCCAGGCAGCATCTATGGAAAAGAGTAAACAGACGATGTTTTGGGCCAAGACCCCTCATCTGGAAGTTGACAGAAACTCAAATAACCACACATGACAACAGTGGTGTGTAGAAGAGAAATCTCTGAACACACAACATGTTGGACTTCGAAGTGGATAGGCCTCAGCAGCAGAAGACTATGAACATACACTCAGTGGCCACTTTACTAGATACAGGAGGTGCCTCAGAAAGAGTATGAGTGTATGTCAGTGACAATACATCTGATCCTAATTCTGGTCTTTTGCTCAATAAGCTGTCTGCACCAGGAGTGATTGAACATATGATTTAGTGTCAACTAGTTTTTGATTTTCTACATATGCAATAGCAAGTTACATTTATGTGGAATCTTTTTAATGTACGATATCTCAAGATACATGACAGAAGCATAATTTTACAAGCGATTCTGCAGAAGCTGGAAATCCAGACTAACACACACAAAACGCTGGAGTAACTCAGCAGGTCAGGTAGCATCTATGGAAATGAACAAACAGTCAAGATTCAAGATTGTTTAATGTCATTTCCTGTACACAAGTGTAAGGAGAATGAAATAATTGTCACTCTGTATACGGTGCAGCACAAAGACAAAAACACAAAAGATAAGGAACAAAAAAAATAAACACACAATAAGTATAAATAAGATAGCTTATAAATATAGACTGATTGTACATCGATAAAGTGATGCTAGACTAACAGGAAATAATACAATAGTGGTCAAGTTTAGTGAGTGGAGATTCCAGGCCAAGACCCTTCATCAGAACTGAAAAGGAAGGGGAAAGAGGTGGGGGGTGGGGAAGGAGTACGAGCTAGAAGGTGAAGCTAGGTGGTGGAGGAGGGGTGACAAAGTAAGAAGCTCAGAGGTGATAGGTGGAAAAGGTAAAGGGCTGAAGAAAAAGGAATCTGATAGGAGAAGAGAGTGAAGCATAGGAGAAGCAGGGGAGGTGATAGGCGGATGAGGGGAGAAAGTAAGAGTGGGGGCCAGATTGGAGAAATTAAGAAGAGGGAAAGCGGAGAGGGAAAATACTGGAAATTTGAGAAATCAGTGTTCATGCTGTCAGGTTGCAGGCTACCTAGATGGAATATAAGATGTTGCTCTCCAACCTTAGAGTGGCCGCATCATGGCAAAGTGGAGCCCTGGTCTGACATGTCAGAATGGGAATGGGGATTCCAATTGAAATGGCTGGCCACCGGAAAATCTTGCTTTTCATGGATGGAGTGAGGGTGTTCAACAAAGTGGTCCTCCAATAAACCTCAGGTCTCACCAGTGTAGAAGCCCCAGGAGAGTAGACAACCCCAACAGATTCACAGGTAAACTGTTGTCTCCCTGGAAGGACTGTTTTGGGCCCAAAATGAAACTGAGGGAGGAGACGAATGTGCAGGTGTAGTACTTCTGCTGTTTGCAGGGATAAGTGCAAGCGGGAGATTAGTGCGAAGGGATGAGTGGACAAGGGAATCATATAGGGAGCAATGGTGGGAGGTGAAGATGTGGTTGGTGCTAGGACCCTTTTAAAGATGGTGAAAGTTGTGGGGAATGATGTGTTGGATGCAGAGGCTAATGGGTGGTAGGTGAGGACAAAAAGAACTCTACCTTGTTATGGTAGCGGGAAGATAGGGTGAGTGCAGATGCCGCGGAATTGATATTATGCGGCTGAGGGTAGCATCAATGGTGGAGAAAAGAAAACCCTGTTCTTTGAAGGAGGAGGACATCTCTAATGTCCTGGAAAGGAAAGCCTGGGAACAGATGCAGTGTGGCAAAGGAACTGAGCCAAAGGGGTTGTTATTTTTACAGGCGATAGGGTGGGAAGGGGTATAGTCAAGATAACTGTGGGAATTGGTAAGTTTATAAAAGATATCAATAGAAGCAGTTAATCAGTTTACATTGTCTGTTTAAGAGTAGCACATTTGAAAATGAACTTTTGATTTAGTGAAACAAGGTAATTTTCTTAGCTGTTATCTCAAGACACTGCACACTTCCCAGTATTAATCAGGTTTTAAACACAAGAGATTCTGCAGATGCTACAAATCCTAAGTAACACACACAAAGACCCTAATGGGAGTTACATACAGAGCTCCAAAATTAGCCAGGTTGTGGGCTACAAAGTACAATGGGAGATAGAAAAGGCAGGTCAAAAGGCAATGTTTTGATAGTCATGGAGTTTCAATATGCAGGTAGATTGGGAAAATAGAGTTGGTGATGGATCCCAAGAGAGAGAATTTACAGAATGACTACAAGTTGGCTTTTTAGAATCCCAGTAGGGGATCAGCTATTCTGGATTCAGTGTTGTGTAATGAACTGGATTTGATTAGGAAGCTTAAGGTAAAGGGACCCTTAGGAGGCAGTGATCATAATACGATCGAATTCACCCAGCCATTTCAGAGGGAGGAGCATCATTATTTCAATGGAGTAAAGCGAATCACAGAGGAATGAGAGAGGAGCTAGCCAAAATTCATTGGAAGGAGACACTAGCAGGGACGATGGCAGAGCAGCAATGGCTGGAGTTTCTGGGAGCAATTCAAAAGGCACAGGATAGATATTGTACATCCCAAAGAAGGGAAGTATTCTAATGGCAGGATGACACACCCATGGCAGAAATGGAAAGCCAAACCCATATAAAACCTAAAGAGATTGCATATAATAGAGCAAAAAATTAGTAGGAAGTTAGAGGATTGGGACACCTTTAAAAACCAACGGAAGGCAACTAAAATCCATAAGGAGATGAAAGATGAATTATGAAGGTAAGAAAGCTAAGAATATCAAAGATACCAAAGGTTTTTTTCAGATAATATAAAAGGAAAAGTGAGGTGAGAATAAATATGTCATTAGAGAGTAGTGATGGGAGGGGGAGGAAATGGCGAATTAACTGAATAAGTACGTTTTCATCAGTCTTCACCTTGGAAGACACCCACAGTATGCTGGGGGTTTGAGCATGTCAGGGAGCAGAAGTGAGTGCGTTTGGTATTACTAGGGAGAAGATGTTTGGGAAAGCTCTGAAGATAGACAAGTCAGCTGAACTAGATGGACTGCATTCCAGGATTCTGAAGAGGTGGCTGAAGACATTGTGGAGGCATTAGTACTGATTTTTGAGAATCAATAGATTCTGGCATGATTCTAGAGGGCTAGAAAAGCATGAAGGAAGGGGGTAGAGGAAAGGAAATTGTAGGCCAGTTAACCTGACCTCAGTGGTTGGGAAGATGTTGGAGTCGATTTTTAAGAATGTAGTTTCAGGTTACTTGATGGCACATGATAAAATAGGCCAAAGTCAGCATGGTTTATTCAAGGGAAAATCTTGCCTCTCAAATCTGTTGGAATTCATTGAGGAATTAACAAGCAAGATTGACAAAAGAGAATGGGTGGATGTTGTGTACTTGGATTTTCAGATGGCCTTTGACAAGGTGTTGCACATGAGGCTGCTTAACAAGATAAGAGCTCATGGTATTACAGAAAATGTACTAGCATGGATAGAGCATTGGCTGATTGGCAGGAGGCAAAGACTGGGAACAAAGAGAGCCTTTTCTGATTGGTTGCCTGTGACCAGTGGTGTTCTGCAGGGGTCGGCATTGGGGCTGCTTCTTTTTACAATGCATGTCAGAGATTTGCATGATGGGATTGATGGCTTTAAGGACAAGTTTGTGGACGATACGAACATAGGTGGAGGCACAGGTAGTGTTGAGGAAGCAAGGAGGCTGCAAAAGGATTAAGACAGATCAGGAGAACGGGCAAAGAATTGGCAGATGGAACAAAGTGTTGGGCCATGCACTATGGTAGAAGGAATAAAAGAATACACTATTTTCTATATGGGAAGTAAACTGAAAATTCAGAGATGCAAAGGGTCTTTGGAATCCTCGTGCAGGAACCCCTAGGAGTTAACTTGCAGGTTGAAGTGGTGATGAGGAGGGCAAATGCAATGTTAGCATTCATTTCAAGAGGACTAGAATATAGAAACATAGAAACATAGAAAATAGGTGCAGGAGTAGGCCATTCGGCCCTTCGAGCCTGCACCGCCATTTATTATGATCATGGCTGATCATCCAACTCAGAACCCAGCCTTCCCTCCATACCCCGTGACCCCTGTAGCCACAAGGGCCATATCTAACTTCCTTTTAAACATAGCTAATGAACTGGCCTCAACAGTTTGCTGTGGCAGAGAATTCCACAGATTCACCACTCTCTGTGTGAAGAAGTTTTTCCTAACCTCGGTCCTAAAAGGCTTCCCCTCTATCCTCAAACTGTGACCCCTCGTTCTAGACCTCCCCAACATCGGGAACAATCTTCCCGCATCTAGCCTGTCCAATCCCTTTAGGATCTTATACGTTTCAATCAGATCCCCCCTCAATCTTCTAAATTCCAACGAGTACAAGCCCAGTTCATCCAGTCTTTCTTCATATGAAAGACCTGCCATCCCAGGAATCAATCTGGTGAACCTTCTTTGTACTCCCTCTATGGCAAGGATGTCTTTCCTCAGATTAGGGGACCAAAACTGCACACAATACTCCAGGTGTGGTCTCACCAAGGCCTTGTACAACTGCAGTAGTACCTCCCTGCTCCTGTACTCGAATCCTCTCGCTATAAATGCCAGCATACCATTCGCCTTTTTCACCGCCTGCTGTACCTGCATGCCCACTTTCAATGACTGGTGTATAATGACACCCAGGTCTCGTTGCACCTCCCCTTTTCCTAATCGGCCACCATTCAGATAATAATCTGTTTTCCTATTTTTGCCACCAAAGTGGATAACTTCACATTTATCCACATTAAATTGCATCTGCCATGAGTTTGCCCACTCACCCAACCTATCCAAGTCACCCTGCATCCTCTTAGCATCCTCCTCACTGCTAACACTGCCACCCAGCTTCGTGTCATCCGCAAACTTGGAGATGCTGCATTTAATTCCCTCATCCAAGTCATTAATATATATTGTAAACAACTGGGGTCCCAGCACTGAGCCTTGCGGTACCCCACTAGTCACCGCCTGCCATTCTGAAAAGGTCCCGTTTATTCCCACTCTTTGCTTCCTGTCTGCTAACCAATTCTCCACCCACACCAATACCTTACCCCCAATACCATGTGCTTTAAGTTTGCACACTAATCTCCTGTGTGGGACCTTGTCAAAAGCCTTTTGAAAATCCAAATATACCACATCCACTGGTTCTCCCCTATCCACTCTACTAGTTACATCCTCAAAAAATTCTATGAGATTCGTCAGACATGATTTTCCTTTCACAAATCCATGCTGACTTTGTCCGATCATTTCACCGCTTTCCAAATGTGCTGTTATCACATCCTTGATAACTGACTCCAGCAGTTTCCCCACCACCGACGTTAGGCTAACCGGCCTATAATTCCCCGGTTTCTCTCTCTATAAAAGCAAAGATGAAACGCTGAGGTTTTATAAGGCACTGGTGAGGCATCACTTGGAGTATTGTAAGCAGTTTTGAGCTCCTTATTTAAGAAAGAATGTGCTGACATTGCAGAGGATTCAGACAAGGTTCTCGAGAATGATTCAGGGAATGAAAGACATCATGTGAGGAGCAAATGATAGCTCTGGGCCTTTACTCACTGAGATTTAGAAGAACGAAGGGGAGGGGGGATCTCATTGAAACCTATTGAATGTTGAAAGGCCTAGATCAAGTGGATGTGGAGAGGATATTCACAACGTTGGGGGATTCTTTCTAGGACCAGGGTGCCCAGCCTCTAAGTAGATGGACATCCAGTTAGGATGGAGATGAAGATGAATTTCTTTAGCCAGAGGGTGCAGAATCTATGGAATTCATTGCCAGGTATTTAAGGTGGAGGTTGATAGGTTCTTGATTCGTCCGCACGTGACTAACTACAAGGAGAAGGCAGGAGAATGTGGTTGAGAGGGAAATCGATCAACCATGGTAAGATGGCTAAGCAAACTCAATGGGCCGAATGGCCGAATTCGGCTCCTATGTCTTATGGACTGAAATGCAGGAGGAACTCAGCAGGTCAGGCAGCAGCTATGGAAAGTTATAAAGGTATCAGTGGGGCAGCACAGTAGGGTAGTGGTTTGCACAACACTTTACCATGCCAGTAACGCAGGTTTAAATCACACCGCTGCTAAAAAGGAGCCTCTATATTCTCCCTGTAACTTTGTAGGTTTCCACTGGGTGCCCAAGTTTCCTCCCACACTCCAATATATCTTCTCTATAAAGTTCCCGTTGATTAGGTTAGGATTAAGTTGGGGAATTGCTGGGTGGTGCAGTTTAAAGGGCTGGAAGGGCCTGTTTCACACTGTATGTCAATAAATAAACAGTTGATGTTTCAGGCCAGATCCTTCATCAGGACTGGAAATGAAGGAGAAAAGCTATACAAACATAGAAAACCTACAGCGCAATACAGGCCCTTCAGCCCACAATGCTGTGCCGAACATGTCCTAACCTGAAAAATTACCTAGCGTTACACATAGCCCTCTATTTTTCTGAGCTCCATATACCTGTCCAGGAGTCTCCTAAAAGACCCTATTATATCTGCCTCCACCACCGTCGCCGGCAGCCCATTCTAAGCACTCACCACTCTCTGCATAAAAAACTTACTCCTGACTTTTCCTCTGTACCTACTTCCAAGCACCTTAAAACTGTGCCCTCCCATGCTAGCCATTTCAGCCCTGGGAAAAAGCCTCTGACTATCCACACGATCAATGCCTTTCATCATATTATACACCTCTATCAAGTCACCTCTCATCCTGCCTCGCTCCAAGGAAATAAGGCCAAGTTCACTCAACCTATTCTCATAAGGCATGCTCCCCAATCCAGGTAACATCCTTGTAAATCTCCTCTGCACCCTTTCTATGGCTTCCACATCCTTCCTGTAGTGAGGTGACCAGAACTGAGCACAGTACTCCAAGTGGGATCTGACCAGGGTCCTATATTGCCGTAACACTACCTCTCGGCTCTTGAACTCAATCCCACTGTTGATGAAGACCAACACACAGTATGCCTTCCTAACCACAGAGTCAACCTGCGCAGAAGCTTTGAGTGTCCAATGGATTCAAACACCAAGATCTCTCTGATTATCCACACTGCCGAGAGTCTTACCATTAATGCTATATCCTTCCATCATATTTGACCTACCAAAATGAACCACCTCACACTTATCTGGGTTGAACTCTATCTGCCACTTCTCAGCCCAGTTTTGCATCCTATCAATGTCCTGCTGTAACCTCTGACACCCCTCCACACATCCACAACACCTCCAACCTTTGTGTCATCAGTAAATTTATTAACCCATCCCTCCAGTTCCTCATCCAGGTCATTTATAAAAATCACTAAGAGAAGGGGTCCCAGAACAGATCCCTCAGGCTGGTCACTGGTCACCGACCTCCATGCAAAATATGACCCATCTACAACCACTCTTTGCCTTCTGTGGGCAAGCCAGTTCTGGATCCACAAAGCAAGATCCCGTTGGATCCCATGCCTCCTTACTTTCTCAATAAGCCTTGCACGGGGTACCTTATCAAATGCCTTGCTGACATCCATATACACTACATCTACTGCTCTACCTTCATCAATGTGTTTAGTCACATCCTCAAAAAATTCAATCAGGCTCATAAGGCACAACCTGCCTTTGACACAGCCATGCTGACTATTCCTAACCATATTATACCTCTCCAAATGTTCATAAATCCTGACTCTCAGGATCTTCTCCATCAACTTACCAACCACTGAAGTAAGACTCACTGGTCTATAATTTCCTGGGCTATCTCTACACCCTTTCTTGAATAATGGAACATCATCTGCAACCCTCCAATCCTCCGGAACCTCTCCCGTCCCCATTGATGATGCAAAGATCATTGCCAGAGGCTCAGCTATCTCCTCCCTCACCTCCCACAGTAGCCTGAGGTACATCTCATCTGATCCCGGAGACTTATCCAACTTGATGCTTTCCAAAAGCTCCAACACATCCTCTTTCTTAATATCTACATGCTCAAGCTTTTCATCCCTACAGTCGCCAAGATCCTTTTCCGTAGTGAATACTGAAGCAAAGTACACATTAAGTACCTCTGCTATCTCCTCTGGTTCCATACACACTTTTCCACTGTCACACTTGATTGATACTTTTCTCTCATGTCTTATCCTCTTGCTCTTCACATTCTTGTAGAATGCCTTGGGGGTTTTCCTTAATCATATCTGCCAAGGCCTTCTCATGGCCCCTTCTAGCTCTCTTAATTTCTTTCTTAAGCTTCTTCCTGCTAGCCTTATAATCTTCTAGATCTCTATCATTACCCAGCTTTTTAAACCTTTCATAAGCTCTTCTTTTCATCTTGACTAGATTTACAACAGCATTTGTGCACCACAGTTCCTGTACCCTACCATCCTTTCCCTGTCTCATTGGAAAGTACTTACGCATCTATTCCCAATTTATGCTTCCAAGTTCCTGCCTGATAGCCTCACATTTCCCCTTACTCCAATTAAACAATTTCCTAACTCTCTGTTCCTATCCCTCTCCAATGCCATGGTAAAGGAGATAGAATTATAAACACTATCTCCAAAATGCTCTCTCACGGAGAGATCTGACACTTGACCAGGTTCATTTCCCAGTACCAGATCAAGTACAGCCTCTCCTCTTGTAGGCTTATCTACATATTGTGTCAGGAAACCTTCCTGAACACACCTAACAAACTCCACCCCATCTAAACCCCTATATAGTGAAAGTTCAGACCGGGTAAGGGGGAATCAGGTTTATTAATTTATAGGGTTTGCACATCTGACACAATTTTGGTATCAGTGTGGGTTAATGATCCCAAAACATTATGGTAGGTTAAAAAAAAAGATATAGTGCTTTCCCAGCTTACACCAAACATAGCATTTAGTCTGATGGCCAAAAGCTCAATTTTTGGTTCATCAGACCATAGAACCTTCTTCCAGCTGACTTCAGAGTCTCCCACATGCCTTCTAGCAATCTCTAGCTAAGATTTCAGGTGAGTTTTTTTCAACAGTGGCTTTCTCTTTACCATCTCCCATAAAGCTTCGACTGGTGAAGCACCTGGACAATAATTGTTGTATAGACAGTCTCTCCCATCTCAGCCACGGAAGCTTGTAACTCCTCCAGTTGTCATAGGTCTCTTGGTGGCCTCCCTCACTCGTCCCCTTCTTGCTTGGTCACTCAGTTTTTGAGGACGGCCTGCTCTAGGCAGATTTACAACTGAGCCATATTCTTTCCATTTCTTGATGACTGACTTAACTGTACTCCAAGGGATATTCAGTGAATTGGAAACATTCTTGTATCCATCGCCTGGCTTGTGTTTTTCAAAATATTATCGTGGAGTTGCTTGGAGTGTTCTTTTGTCTTCATGGTGTAGTTTTTGCCAGAATACTGACTCACCAGCAGTTGGACCTTCCAGATTCAGGTGTATTTTTACGACAATCAGTTGAAACACCCCGACTGCACACAGGTCTCCAAAAACAGATCTCTATTTAATTAATTATGTGACTTTTAAAGCTAATTGACTGCACCAGTGATAATTTGCTGTGAATACTTAGGCAATCAATTATTTTGTGTTTCACATTTGTAATTAATTTCAGAGTCAGAATGAGAATCAGGTTTATTATCACTGGCATTTGACGTGAAATTTGTTAACAGCAGCAGCAGTTCAATGCAATACATAATATAGAAGAGAAAAACAAAAATAAAATGAATACTAAAAAATAAAAATTATAATAATTAATAAATAAATGCAGTGTATGCATATTGAATAGATTTTAAAACATGTAAAAAGCAAAAATAATGCATATTAAGAAAGGTGAGGTAGCGTCCAAGGGTTCAATGTCCATTTAGGAACCAGATGGCAGAGGGGAAGAAGCTGTTCCTGAATCGCTGAGTGTGTGCCTTCAGGCTTCTGTACCTCCTTCCTGTCCTGTGCAGTAGCCCCCCACCGCCCCCCCCACATACCAGACAGTGATGCAGGCTGTCAGAATTTAGATCACTTTGTAGAGATCTACTTTCACTTTGTCTCGAAAGAGTGTTCTTCTGTTGATCAGTGTCAAAAAAGCCAAATTAAATCTACTGTGATTCAATGTTGTAAAATAATAAAACGTGGAAGCTTCCGGGGGCGGGGGGGGGGGGGGCGAATACTTCTTATAGGCACGGTATGTTTAAGAAAACAATAAAAAAAATACATGAAACCCACTCTTGGCTCCTAAGACCATAAGACTTAGAAGCAGATTTGGGCCATTCGGCCCATCGAGTCTGTTCCGCCAGTCTATTACCCCTCTGAACCCCATTCTTCTGTCTTCTCTCCCATAACTTTTAACACCTCTACGAACAAGAACCTATCAACCTTTGCTCTAAATATACACAATGACTTGACCTCACAGCCATCTTTGGCAATGAATTCCACGGACTTGCCTGCCTCAGGCTAAAGAAATTCTTCCTCACCTCTGTTCTAAAGGGACATCTTGAGGCTAAACCCTGTGGTTCTAGACATCCCTACCATAGGAGACACCCTCTTCGCGCCCACTCTCTCTGAGCTGTTCAATATACAGTCCGATAGGTTTCAATGAGGTCCCCCCCTCATTCTTCTAAACTGCCGAAAGTACAGGCCTGAAGCCATCAAGTGCTCATAAGCAACGTACATGAGCAGAATTAACCTCTATAAAACACAGACTTTTCAACATATGGAATATTGCATATAGCTGTGAAGCCACTCTTTAGGGACGATATGAAAGCTTTAGAGAAGGTGCAGCAGAGATTTCCCAAGACGATTCTAAAATTTGTTGTTTCAAGATTGAAAGTGGAGTTAGAGCAAAGACAGAAGCAGATATAGATAGAAATTTAAGATGGTGGACGATATAAATGGAAACTGGTCACATTAGCTGAGGGTCAAGAAGGAAGGGTTATCAAATGAAGGCAAATGGCAAAAGAAGGGAAAGCTGCACGAGGGAAACAATTTGTCTCCATGAATGGTTAGGGTCTGGAATCCAGTGCGGGAACTCAGAGTGGCAGCAGTTTCAATCACAGCTCTCAAAAGGGATCGAGGTTACCTTCTGAAAGGAAAGCATTTCCAGGATTATTGGGAAATGGCAGGGAAGCAGAATTAGCTGGTTTAATGTTATGACAGCTAGTCTGGATTTAAATAGTTCCCTTCAGTGCTGTAACTATTTTAAATAACAGCTCCCAATTCTTTATGCGTCCCAGGCCAATTCCCTTTCCTGTGCTTCGAACCCTCTCATCAGCCTTTCTGGCATTAGAAAAATGTTTATAAAAACACCAGTAAGTCCACATTTGAATCCAATTTTACAAATTCACTCATGAGGTAATGCATACAGCATGAAACTAATCACCATCAAGCATCCTGTGCATCCGGTTTTCCTCACTGGCTGAAGGACAGCTCACCTACAGTCTAGAGCGCCTTGCAGAGTGATTTTATGTAAAGTTAAAATTTTTATTTTTAATTAAAGCTCTGGAGTAAATTGTGTACATTTATTGAAGCCCATCCTGATAAATAAAAATAGCCCTGTAATTTGTGCAGACTTTGCTCACTGAAGCTAATGTGAAAAAGAACAGGATCTTGTACTTAATTAGTAACAGATTCATTACTTAACGCATATTGTAAAAATGAAAGATAACAAAATGAAGATTAATGAGGGGTAATTGGTTAAAGTCATGCTCCCTGGGCTTGACTTTAAATCAAATCAGTTTTGAAAAACAAAGATCGCTGTCTATCTGAATCAAATCTGATCAATATTAACTCAGTTCCTGGAGAATATGAATTTGAGATTTTTTTTGGCGTGTGCCTGCGTGCATGCGAGTCTACGCATCTGCATCTGCGTGTCCGTGCATGCGTCCGTGACGATGTCTTTTTCATGGCTTTTACAAGGCGCGGAGCGAGAGAAAGACTGCGTGAGGTGCCATGCCTCACACAGACGTTTTTTCACAGTATTTTCCCTTTATTTTGTGAGGTTTTGTTGCGATCTCGACACTCAACCCGGCACGGATCGAAAGCGTACTCCGGGGCAGACCCGACTAGTTTCGAACCCGGGAATCTCTGCTCCCAGGTCTGGTGCCAATGTCATTTCGCCACCAGCCAGTCTGAATTTGAGATTACATTGTTGTTCATCCATTGACATCAATGAAGACCACCACACCATTAGTCATGATGATGATGGTGTCGAGACTAGCGCATGATTTGGATTTAAGTGAACGAGAGTTGCGCAGCGTCAGCCTCACTCTCTCTTCCCAATTCCCATCTGGATCCAATGGCAAGACAGGGTCTAGACGGCTGGAGATGGGACTAGGCGCAGTGGATGACCAGGACGTCTTCTGTGTCTTGTCCTGCTCTACACGTTCCACAACGCTTGCAGAGACCGCCTTCTTGACCGTTGGACCTTCCATAGGTCTCGTCCACTCAATCCGCCGGAGTCTATCTTCACGTGCTGGAATAGACAACTCCCTATCTCACCGAGAGTTTGAGACCCGTCATCTGGTTCAGCTGGCTTGTCGAAGCCGTTGCCTGGGGTGTGGCCGCTGTCCCATGCAAACAGCTACGGGGAGCCACAGGTGAGAGCTGAGTGCCAGGTGGGGACCAAAGGTGGACTAACCGCCTTGAAAAGGACACGACATGTTCCCCCACCAGAGGTACTACCCCTCCCTGACACCCCATACACCCCTGAGATTATATTAGCCATATTAAGTATCTACATATGGCTGATGAATATAGCTGGGTGTCTGTATTCTATTCCCCAGCACTGTCATGCTTAGTGTTGTAGAGCACTACAACACAGAAATACATTCTTCAGCCCACCCTGTCCATGCTGACCTATTTTTCTCATTACACTGAACAGATACCTGCAGCCGGACATAACCCTCCATACCGCTCTCATCCTTGTAACTACCCAGCTTCTCTTCAATGTTGCAACTGAACCTGCATGCACTAAATCCACTGACAGCTCATTCCACACTCTGAACTCCCTCTGGGTGAAGAAGCTCCATCTCAGGTCCCCCTTGAATTTTTCATCTTTCACTCTTAACCTATGGCCTCTAGATCTAGTCTCACCCACCCTGAGGAGAAAAGGCCTGCTTACATTTACTCTATCTATACCACCCATAGTTTTGTATACCTCTCAAATCTCCCCTCGTTCTCCTTCGCTCCAGGGAATAAAGTCCAAACCTGTTCAATTCCCTATAACTCAGTTTCTCAAGTTCCAACAACATCCTTGTAAATTTTCTCTGTACTCTTTCATGTTATCTTTTCTGTAGGTAGGTGAACAGAACTGCACACAATATTCCAAATTTGGCCTCACTGATCAACTTCAACGTGACATCTTAATTCTTGTACTCTGTGCTCAGATTTATGAACGCTCTCTTTACAACCCTGTCTACCTGGCTCTATAAAAATCAGGTTGACAGAGGATGAAATAATACGCAAGTCCCAATATATTTTAACACTTTAGTCTTTAACAATAAAAAACATTCACTGCAGTGTCCCTCAATGGAAAGTCAACAATTATTCAAAAACTTAGCAATGGTCTCCCAGTTATACTTGTTCTGTCTTTATTAGATGATGTAACCGACAACGACAGATACACATAGCTACAGAGAAACATAGATAGACTGATACATACACAGGCTGATAGGTAAGCAAGCATGTTAATATTTTGTGAAACCCTTTGAGCATGATGTCAGTGGAAAGAATATTTCTGGAATGTCAGAACTGGGTGGATAATAACAGTTATTATAAGATTATAGACGGTGTATTTAACACGAGGTATTCCTAATCAGACCAATATACATGACAGTGAATCCCAGTTTACACTTACCATGGAATAGATTGAGACATGTTCATAAAGCCTAAGGCAAAATCTTGCAAATAATTTACTTTTCTTGGTCTTAATGATAGATTTGTTATGTGAATATATGAAGAGAATTCTGCAGCAAACATCAAGGAACAACATCAACTGCTGCCTAAACTCTACATCGAAAGATCTTGAATTAAAAGTGACAAATTTGCATGTCTGAAAATTATTCAAAATGATAAATTTGCAAAGAATTTACTCTTCAATTCATTAAAGTCAATAATGTTTCTGATGCTCAAAATCTGATTATAAAAACAGAAAATACACAACATTCCTCCCTGTTTAGCTATAAACTCCAACTCAATATAGCATGCTTCTCAATATAGACATACACATGTTGCGGCAAGCATTCAGTCCCCGATCACAGACAAAAAGAGCTCGTTTATCTCAACGGATGTCACATACAGATGGGGGAGGTGATTATTACACATCTTGGTTATAGTCAGGGTAACCCACAAACACACAAACAGACAACTGCATAACCCGAGCTAAAATGTAACAACAAATAAACAAACATCTCACCAAAATTCCACAAATGCATTGTAAAACAAACAATATTAGCACTGGCTAATTATTGGAATGCTGGGGAAAACATCTTACCATGCCCCCGGACCACCACACTGCCCCCACCTGAGGGGTCAGCCATCACCGCCAACCTCAGAGTCTACTACCAAGTCCAAAAATCCAAGTGGTGGCCAACCCACTGCCTGGAGCACTGAGGGGGTCTGTGGGGCACCCCCAGGGGAACCACTGTTTGCTGAGGCAAGAGACAGGGCACCCAAGATGTCTCTTCCTTCCTTCAGCCTCAGTGGGCCGATACAATGCCAACC
Organism: Mobula hypostoma; assembly: GCF_963921235.1. NCBI lineage: Eukaryota > Metazoa > Chordata > Chondrichthyes > Myliobatiformes > Myliobatidae > Mobula > Mobula hypostoma. Next base: position 3,768,175 of record NC_086111.1, read on the forward strand.
AGACCCGGTGCAGCACGACTGCCCTCCACCGCTCGGGCAACCAGACCCGGTGTACCACATCGAAGGGCTTCCCAGCTTAGGGGATAGTCCCTTCTTCTGGATGAAGAATAGACCTACACTGGGGTCCCCACCATCCCATGCACCAACCACAGCACCTTTGCTTCTATCCTCTCTGTGTTGTGGGCAAGCTCTTCCTGGGCTGCAGGAGGGAACTAGGGGTAGCCATGCTGAGCACAGTGATAGAGACCTGCTGCAAACACCCCAGGGCTTTCTTCCATATGATACCGACTGCTGAACACTTCTTCCCCCATTGCTTTGTCCAATGGCCTCCGCTTGAAATACAGCTCTGACGCCGCTATGTGGGTCCTGTAGTCATGGTGCTCTGCTGGCGTTAGGTCAAGGAGAGCCCACAGACCGCACCCGTCCCATGACAGGACAAGGTGCACGGCTGTCCTAGTGGGGTTCCACCCGTTGCACCATGCAGCAAGTTTGACTTGCTCCAGGCAAGTCTCCAGGCGGCTGGTACCACTGTATCTGGGAAGCTTCAGGGTGAACCTTGTGGTGTTAATTCGTCTTTCTCCAGCCTGCTGTGTTGTCCATTCTCCCACAAGGGAGATGGATGATGCATTCTGCCACATTGCTCAGTGTAAATTTTTCAGGTATTTCCTTCTCCAAGGGTAAATTGGACAAAATATCAGCATTTCCATGATTAGTCATCCTCTTTAATTTGATCTTGTCATTGTGTCCTCCAAGAAACAGAGCCCATCTCTGCATTTGTGCTGCTGCTGTTAGTGGAACATCCTTCTGTGAACTGAAAATGGACACAGTGGTTGATGATGAGTAATGAAGGTAAACTCTCTCCAATACAAATACTGGTTGAAACATTTTACACTCCAAATCAAACCCAAGGCCTCTCGGTCAATGTGTGTGTAACTAGGTATGGTGTCACAGTTGGGCTTCACCGGACGATGTGGATCACAACGTGTGAGTACAGTGCCTGACGTCACCATTCCCCTTTTGGAACGCCACCTTACACTGCATTGTCCATTGCTATTTCTTGCTGGTCAGTAGAGTGGTAATGAGTTCAAGGGGTAGAGCACAGTAGCTAGGTTTGGCAGGAACCTGTAATAGTAGTTGACAAATTCTAAAAAGGACCACAACTGTGCAGGGGATGTGGCATGCAATATTGTGGACGGATCTTCAATTAAGTTGTGGTTGTCTAAGCCAGTCACGGCCCCACAATACTAGGCGTCCTGTTTTTACCACATACAAGCCCAATGTGGTTTGTTGGTTTTTGTTATGAATGTCATTCCCACGGGAGTTAACTTTTCTCCAGTATAAGTTCTTAGTTGGTTATCTGTAGGCTTCAGTTCAGTATCTTTGAAATACACTCAAACTCATTTTGTGTAATGACTGAAACAGTCCAGCCGGTGGCTAATTCCATTTCAATTAATTTGCTGTCCATTTCTGGTGTATGTCATATTGCTTTTCTATTGTAAGATTTCACATTGTAAATCTCAAGGCTACTCAATCCTATGCCACTCTCATCATTACCGATGCAGACTACAGCTTTTTCTGAAACTGCAGATTGACTTATTATCTTTTTCTTTTTACAGTACCATCCATTTATTTTTGTCTGCCCAACATGCTCTTTATATGTGTCCTACTTTGTTGCATTTTCTGCAAGTTTTGCCATTAATCCTGAATTGGTCTGGTGTGTGTGAGCCTCAGCCATAACAGTAACACAATTTGTTGAGCCAGGAGTTTCTGTTATCTGTTTCTATTTTGTTCACACTCACTTTCATTTCTGACTGCAACTCAGTTGCATCTCAGGCTGCCATTTCCATTGATACTGCAATTTCAACTGCTCTGTTAAATGTATGTTGTGCCTCAGTTAGGAAGCTTTTTTTGTAAGATTCCACAAACTAAGCAATCTCTCAGTGCATCATTAAGCCAATCACTGAACTGACAATGATCAGACAATTTCTTCATATCAACCACAAATGCTGGAATGGACTTCCCTTACTTTTGATTCCGCTTATAAAGCATAAAGCATTCTGCAATCAACAATGGTTTCAGTTCTAAATGTTCCTGCATTACTTCCACAAGATAAACAAAGGTCATTTTGGCTGGTTTGTTTGGAGCAGTCAAACTTCTAACTGAATCCCTTTCCATCTATCACACTCAGCAAAACTGGGACTCGTTTTTCATTGCTATTTCCTTTGTTTCAAAATACTGCTCAATTTTTTCAGTATACATCAACTAGTTATCTGTTGTCCAACTGAGTGTATCTATCTTTCTGATGTTGGCAGCTGTTTCTTCTTTTTCTATTTATGATTGTTATCACCTAGTACTCACTGTTTATAAATTTAGTCCATTTTTTGCTTTTTTAATTTACCATCTCTCTCCTCTTCCAAACAAGTGCTGCACATTTCTTTCACTTGATCATCTTTTTCCTCGTGCGAAGAGAAAACGCGCTGCCCTTCCACAGATAGGTCATATTGGGTTCATTTTAAAACTTACTTGTCACCACTGTTATGATTTGTAACTCTAAAACATTAACTAACTGAAGCTGGGAATAACTAGTGTACTTTATTTAGTTTCTCTTTTAGTGATGTGCACACTTATAATGTGGTTGTGTATTGATGTACACATATGAAATGGTGGTATAAAAATGTATGCCATTCATGTACGTTTACATATCACCCATAATGTAATATGTAAACAACAGAAAGGCTTAATCAAACAATATATTTGCAATATTACTCAAATTTACTGAAATAGTAAATACACAACATTTCCAGTATTTTCTGTTTTAATTTCCTTTTTGACAAATCCTACAGTAAAGAGGTGAAATTTTCAGCTTGGTTTTGTATTCATGATTATTTTTTAATATTGTATATTAAAAACAGAAAATGCTGAAAATGCGCAGCTGGTTAGGCCTCATCTGTTGGAAAAAATAGAGTTAATATTGACATGGTCCAGTCCGTGAAGTCCGTATTCCAGTTCACGGTCCGGTCCGTGGACTCAGGACTCCGGGTCTTCCAGCTGTCCCTTGCCTTAGTTAATCATAGGCACGTGATTCCCATCTTGGGGCTTGGAATATAAGTAGCCTTGGGGTTGAGTGTGAGCTGTTGGTTTGTTTTGTCAAGATCCCCTGGGAGCAACCTGCCCGTGGAAGACTAGAGTGGCCACTTGCCACCTTTAGGCTGCATTGGGGAATCACCCCCTCATGGAGCCTTGCTGTCTTTGCGGTATGGATTTGGCTGTTTCCTGGGCCAGCTGGGTGGCTGCCAGCCACTCCAAGCTAGGTAGGGATCTGGCTGTTTCTGTAGCCAGCTGAGGTTGCTGGCTGAACTGAGACTTGGAGATACCCCACAGCATAGATGGAACTGTCTGTTGTTCTTTTGTGTTTGTCTCTTCTCGTCCTTGCCTCTGTGGGGTAAGTCAGGCCGTTTTGCTGTTGCCCTGCGTGGGGATTGGTCTTGTCTTGTCCTTGCCTCTGTGGGGAAAGTCAGGCTGTTTTGCCGTTGCCCTGTGAGCGGATGTGTCTTGTCCTTGCCTCCGTGGTGTAAGTCAGGCCATTTTGTCATTGCCCTGCTGGGGGACTTGTCTTTGCCTCTGTTGGGTAAGTCTGGCCATTCTGCCATTACCCAACAGGTGGACCTGTCCCACCTTGGTGTGGAGAAGTTGAGTCCTGGTGTGTAAGTATGAGTCCTGGCTCTATGTCTATGTACTGTCCTGTCTCATGTTGGTGTTGTGTTAACGATGAGTCCTGGCTTTTTGAAGGACAAGTCCCGGCTCTATGTTAATGTTCAGTTCCCAGTCGGTCTCTCTGCTCCAGCCTCTGAGTTATCAGCCTCCGCATTTCAAGACGAGGATCCTGCAGCCAAGCTCCGAGAACCCAGACCCCGGCTTCAAGCCTCAAGAGCAAAGACCTCAGCCTGTCTCCAAGCTCAGGCCTCTAGACCCCAGCCACGTCCTGTCCTGAAGCCATGTCATGTCCTTGCCCGGTTCTGGGGTCCTAGTATTACCCCGTAACTGAGTTGCCAAACCAGCAGAAATGGATCACTCAGTTGGAGTCTGGATTACTAGAACTAAGAAAGTTTTATTAAAGAAACAAGCAACACAGTAATCAAAAGGATAATAAATGCAACAGTTCAGCAATGATAAACACACGTGTGCACAGAATTAAGATAACAAGATTAATCAAGCTCTATCGTTGTCTAGGGGTAAATGACCAATTTCGAAGTGACACAAAGTCCAGTTCAATTTAGTTCAATTCACAGTAATCGTTGCCATGGCGATGGACAACGTCGGGGGAGGAAGAGAGAGAGAGAACAGGAACGACTGATCATTCAAAACGGCTTCCACACACAGACCGGCGATATTGCTCACAAGCAGCTTTCGGGCGAGTCCTTTGTGATGTCACCTGGGGTCACCAACTGTGACCCCTCCTCCAGATGCAGTCGATCCTCTGCGGTGAACCTGGCACCCAAGCAAGGGCAGACACACACCAGGTTCCCGCTGATCGTGCCTTTCCACCCTGTGCGTCTAAGGCTTGGTTCCGCAAACAGCCTTCCAAACGACTCCCGCCACTTGCAGGGGGGCACTGCTTCCAGGGTCTCGTTACCTCGTGGTGTCGTGTGTGTCTTGCCTTAGCGAACCTGTCCCTTTTTATCCCCCTGCTGGGGTATCGCCTGTCCATCACTTCAGACAGTTCAGGGTTCAAAGGGGGAGCCGCTCTAGACAGCTCTCTCTCCCGTCCCTTCATTACACATCTCCAAATCGCCTGTCCATCACTTCCAACAGTTCAGGGTTCAAAGGGGGAGCCGATCTTGACAATACCCAGACTGATGGCTCCTTCATTAACATCTCCAAATGCTGCTTCATTGTGTTCCTTGTCTCTCCCTCCCCCTGAGGACAGGTGGCAGACCAACTGCTGATGCCACTGGTGCAAGCCCAGGCCAGCAAACATCTTAATTCATGTGTATTCTCGTCACATTAGCCCGAGGCAAGACTCAGGTTCTGGGTCCTTGTCCAGTCTCAGGCTTGGAGTCCAAGCCTTGTCTCCTAGTCCATGGTTTCTAGTCCATGGTTTCTAGTTCGGGTCTCGCTTTCCCTAGCCCAAGTCTGCGTTCTTGTCCCTGCTCTTGGTCTGAATCCTGTCACGTCCCTACTCTAGTCAAGTCCTGTTCCTTGTACTTCAGTGTCTGTGTCTTGCATTTGGGTCCATTCCCAGCGCCCCATTGTGACAAATATTTCCATTTGAAGACCCTTCATCAGAATTACAAAGGAACTTGTTAAGCTTCAGGAAAGGTGTGGAAGAGGGGTGTGTCTGATGGGGTAAATCCGAAGTGACCAGGGGGTTAAAATAAAAAAGAAGTTTCCTGGTGAATGAGTGAATGGAAGAAGTCAGAGGGTGGGAACACAGGCAAAAGAAAACAAAGAAAGAATGTAGGACTTGCAGGTCGGGCTGGACACAGCCTCCACTCTCAGAGGAAAAAACTAGGGGATAAAATGGGGTAAGACATTACAAGCCATGCCAATATCACTGAAAGATGACTGACAACAGAAATCAAGCTACTTAAAGTTGTAGAATTCAATATTAAGTCCATAGGGTTGAAATGTGCCCAGATGAAGGATGAGATGCTGTTCTTCACACTTACGTTGGGGCTGATTGTAACAGTATAATGCTCTGACTAATACATTTGTGAAAGTGGCATCAATCTTCATGACATTTCAGTAAGATTTTCTTTACAGTGTAAGATTTATAAGACAAAATCCTTCCTCCACTACACCTACACATTCAGAATTCTAAAGACTAGATCAAGTGTTCAAGTTACAAAGGACATAGAGTACAGCGCAGGAGCTGGCTCTTCAGCCTATGATCTCTGTGCTGACCATGTCAATTTTAACTAATCCCATCTGTCTGCACATGGTCTGTATTTTTCCTGTCTAAACGACTCGAATGTTACCATCATATCTGCTTCCACCCCCTCCACTGGCAGTATGTTTCAGGCACCCTATAACTCCCTATGTGAAAAAAATCTGCCTCATAAATCTCCTTTAAAGTGTCCCTCTTTCAACTTAAAGTACCAGTGGATTCCAGTTAATTGGGCCTTCAGATAATCTGGGCAGTTGCTTATCTGGGAGAACTTTTTTAAAAAAAACAAAAAACTAATCGAGAAAAAAGCTGGGATGCCCTTCAGTTATTTGGGACAGCATGCCACTTAACTGTTACGAATAGTTTTTAACTAGCGTCAGTTGTGTGCCTGTCATGTGGCCAATAGACACTATGCTGTGCTTGGGGCAAAGAGTTTTTAAATAGCATCAGTTGTGTGTGTTTCTTTAAAAACCTGTGATTTGTGTCACTGATGGTTGGTGAGAAGTAAGCACTAAGATAATTCAGAACTGTTTTGCTCACTGCAGAAATGGCCAGGAGTGAAGATGAAATAATTTCACTAATTTAACAAGTTAGGTACTATGAAGAATTAAGGTATCTTGAATGTTACAATGAAAATGAAGATTTGGAGGATGCAATCACAAAAGCATTGTATGAAGGCAGTCCATTATCTGCACTGCTTTGTTCATTCAAAAGAACTGGATTCATTATTCTATTGACAGCTATTAGGAACTAATACACAATTATATAGTGCTGTAGTAGTTTTGGTAGCTTGCTAATTTGTTCTGTATTTCATTGAAACACAATTTGTAACTCAGTTAAACAGCAGTTTGTCTTTTTTAATACTTTTTTAACCATTTCCATAAAACTTCAGCTAATTGGGGCAGCTGAATAATTGTGCCAAAATGTAGTGGGCCCCTCTGTGTCCCAATAGCTGGAATCCACTGTATTTGAAATTGTGATCCTGGGAACGGGGCTCTGACTATCTACCCTATCTATACTTCTGATAGTATTCATATTTTAATCAGGTTGTCTCAGCCCCCATGCCCCAGAATTACAGCAATATAGATTTGTCCATTCTTTCTTTATAGCTAATGCACTCTAATCCAGGTCAGATCCTGGCAAACCTTTTCTGCACCCTTTCCAAAGACTCCACATCCTGCTAGTAAAGAGGCAATGAGAACAGCACACAATAATCTCAGTGTAACATTGCTCTCCTTTGCCAAACAAGATTCTTTTTAATATTTATCAGGTTTATGCTGGTGGTATTCAGCATTCTACATTGTTGATGTAGAAATTATGCACAAACTGCAAGGAGTAAACATGCAGATCCCACAAACAGTTAAGAAAGGCAAAGTCTGTTGATGCGGAATCTTCAGAAAAAATGCAGAGATTTACCAGGATGCTGCCTGGATTAGAGTTCATGTCTTATCAGGGAAGGTTCAGGGAGCTAGGTCTTTTTTCTTCGGAGTGAAGGAAGATGACAAGTGACTTAACAGGCCTGTATAAAATAATAAGAGCCATGAACAGAGTGGATATCCAGTGTTTTCTCCCAGAGCAGAATTGGCTAATCTGACAGGGAATAATTTTAAAGAGGTTGATGGGAAGTGTAGAAAGTAAAACAGAAGTATGATTTTTACATAGAGAATGCTGGGTGTATGAAACACACTGTCAGAGGTGGTAGTTGAAACAAATACCATAAGACATAGGAGAAGAAGTAGGCCATTCAGCCCATCGAGTTTGTTCTACCATTCCATCATGGCTGATCCCAGATATTTACATTACGGTACAAGAGTAAAATACAATAGACATGTTTAAGAAACTTTTAGATAGGTACATGGATAAAAGAAAAATGCAAGGTTACGTGAGAAAAAATGCTAGAATAATCTTGGAATAGCTTAAAAGATCAACAAAACATTGTGGCCTGAGTGGCCTGCACTGTGCATACTGTTTGGTGTTTCATGGTCTATTGACATGTACTGCAACGATTCAGAATTTAGGAGTATAAGACTGAGAAGGTCTTATTGAAACTGAACATTGCTTTAGGGAGGGTGTACTGATGCTCTCTGTTTTAATGAAGGTTATACTTGCCTTTGAGATTGTAGAGTGCCATGAAAGTTATCCTATAATTATAGCTCAGTAGAATTATCTGAAACTCACTGAAATGTGGAAGAATGAGTAGTGATCTAATTGAAACTTAATGTAAAAGGTTTGACAGGGTGCATGCTGAGTCATTTTTTCCATCACTGGCGAATGTAGAGCTGTATATGGCAGCATAGTGGATATTCCAGTGCCATTTCAGCTGAGCTCAGAGTTCAATTCCGACACCATCTGTAAGGAGTCTGTATGTCATTCCCATGGAATGCCTGGGTTTTCCTGGTGCTCCAGTTTCCTTCCACAGTCCAAGACATACTGAGCAGGTTAATTGTCTGAAATTAGATTAGGGTTAATTGGATTTGTCACGGATTGCTGGGGCAGCATGATTCAAAGGGCCAGAAAGGCCCACCCCGTGCTGTATCACAAAATAAACAAACAAACAAACTGGGGAGACACAGGCTCATGATGAGGGGCAGATCATTTGGATGAGGAAATGGAGAAGAATTTCTTTACTCAGATGCTTGTGAATGCTCGGTTGACGTTGTGTACTTGGATTTTCGGAAGGCATTTGACAAGATGTTACATGTCAATGATTTGGATGATGGAACTGAAGGTTTTGTTGCAAACTTTGCAGATTATATGAAGATACGTAGAGGGGCAGGTAGTTTTGAGGAAGTGGAGAGGCAACAGAAAGACTTACACAGATTAGGAGAATGGGCAAAGAAATGGCAGAAGGAATATAGTGTTTGGAAGTGTATGATCATGCACTTTGGTAGAAGAAGTGAAAGGGTTGACTATTCTCTAAATGCAGAGAAAATACAAAAGTGAGGTGCAAAGGCACTTGGGAGTTCTTGTGCAGGATTCCATAAAAGTTAATTTGCAGGTTGGCACTATGATGAGGAAAGCAAATTCAATGTTAGCATTCATTTCAAGAGGACTAGAATATAAAGACAAGGATGTAATGTTGAGACTTTATAAAGCACTCACTTGGAGTATTGTGAGCAGTTTTGGGCCCTTTATCTTAGAAATGATGTGCTGAAACTGAAGAGGTTTCAAGGAAGCTTCCTGAAAAGGATTCCAGGATTGAACGACTTATTACTGGAAGAGTGTTGGATGTCTCTGGGCCTGTATTCGCTGGAATTCAGAAAAATGAGGGGTGACCTTATTAAAATCTATTGAGTGTTGAAAAATTTGGAAAGAGTGGAGGTGCAGAAGATGAGCAAGAGGATAGGACGTGAGAGAATAGGACCAATCAAGTGTGACAGTGGAAAAGTGTGTATGGAACCGGAGGAGATAGCAGAGATACATAATGAAAACTTCGCTCGAGCATTCACTATAGAAAAGGACCTTGGCGATTGTAGGGATGCCTTACAACGGACTGAAAAGCTTCAGCATATAGACATTAAGAAAGAGGATGTGTTGGAACTTTTGGAAAGCATCAAGTTGGATAAGTCACCAGGACAGATGAGATATACCCCAGGCTACTGTGGGAGGCAAGGGAGGAAAATGCTGAGCCTCTGGCAATGATCTTTGCATCATCAGTGGGGATGGGAGAGACTCTGGAGGATTGAGGGTTGCAGATGTTGTTCCCTTATTCAAGAAAGGGAGTAGAGATAGACCATGAAATTATAGACCAGTGAGTCTTACTTCAGTGGTTGGTAAGTTGATGGAGAAGATCCTGAGAAGCAAGACTTGTGAACATTTGGAGAGGCATAATATGATTAGGAATAGTCAGCATAGCTTTGTTAAAGGCAGGTCATGCCTTATAAGCCTGATTGAATTTTTTGAGGATATAACCAAACACATTGATGAAGGTAGAGCAGTAAATGTAATGTATATGGATTTCAGCAAGGCATTTGATAAGGTATCCCATGCAAGGCTTATTGAGAAAGTAAGGAGACATGGGACCCATGGGGACATTGCTTTGTGGATCCAGACCTGGCTTGCCCACAGAAGGCAAAGAGTGGTTGTAGACGGGTCATATTCTTCATGGAGGTCGGTGACTAGTGGTGTGCCTCAGGGATCTGTTCTGGGACCCCTTCTCTTTGTGATTTTTATAAATGACTTGAATGAGGAAATGGAGGGATGGGTTAGTAAATTTGCTGATGTCACAAAGGTTGGGGTTGTTGTGGATAGTGTGGAGGGTTGTCAGAGGTTACAGCAGGACATCAATAGGAAGCAAAACTGGGCTGAGAAGTGGCAGATGTAGTTCAGCCCAGATAAGTGTGAGGTGGTTCATTTTGGTAGGTCAAATATGATGGCAGAAAATAGTATTACTGGTAAGAGTCTTGACAGTGTGGAGGATCAGAGGGATCTTGGGGTCCAAGTCCAAAGGACACTCAAAGCCACTACGCAGCTTGACTCTGTGGTTAAGAAGTCATACAGTGTATTGGCCTTCATCAACCATGAGATTGAGTTCAAGAGCGGAGAGGTAACGTTCCAGCTGTATAGACCCCTGGTCAGACCCCACTTGGAGTACCATGTTCAGTTCTGGTCACCTCACTACAGGAGGATGTGGAAACTATAGAAAGGGTGCAGAGGAAATTTAAAAGGATGTTGCCTGGATTGGGGAGCATGCCTTACGAGAATAGGTTGAGTGAACTTGGCCTTTTTTCCTTGGAGTGACGGAGAATGAGAGGTGACCTGAAAGAGGCGTATAAGATGATGAGAGGCATTGATCGTGTGGATAGTCAGAGGCTTTTTTCCCTGGGCTGAAATGACTAACACAAGAGTGCACAGTTTTAAGGTGCTTGGAAGTAGGTACAGAGAGGATGTCAGGGGTAAGTTTTTTTTTACGCAGAGGGTGGTGAGTGTGCGGAATGGACTGCTGGTGACGGTGATGGACGCGGGTATAATAAGGTCTCTTAAGAGGCTCCTGGATCGGTACATGGAGCTTAGAAAAATAGAGGGCTATGTGTAACCTGAAGTAATTTCTAAAGTTAGCACATGTTAGGCACAGCATTGTGGGCCGAAGGGCCTGTATTGAGCTGTAGGTTTTCTATGTTGCTAAGATATTTCCAATGGTGGGATATTCAAAACCAGAGGACACACAATAGAGGGGCATCCTTTTCAACGGATCCTTTTCAACGCCCTGATCAATGGACGTTTGGACACCAAACAAATCAAGAGATATGACAACCCAATGGGACCGTAGACCAGGGGATATTCATTATAAGCAATAATTAAAGAAAAATCAGTTTTGACAAAAGGTCACACTCCCAAAAAATTGATACTTCTTTCTCTAGAGATGCTAGCTGACATGCTGATCTTTTCCAGGATTGTTTTTAATTGTAATGCCCCAGGAAAGGTTTCACTGCTAATGTAATGGTTTTTCTGTAGCAGCAGTGTTTGGGTTATGGCTAGAGATAACTGGGGCTTTGGAATGTGCACTGTCCAATGAAGGGAATTTTTTTTTTCTTGTTGTGTGCCTGAGAACGAGGTGATCTAGGTCTTTTGTTTGTCGAGAGATGAAGAGAGAAGATGCCAGACAGGAGAATCATAGACAGCAGAAAGCAGTGGACTTGGAGTGGGGCTGGGAGTCAATGAAACCTGGGGAAATCGGTGTTGGACCAACAGAAGGGAAACCACAAGCTCCAACGTGCACATTAGACTATTTCCTTAAAATGGGCCCTATTGTTTTTGTTTTTCTGTACTAACCCTTTAGTCAAATTAAGACTAAAGAGCTAAATCATTTAAGTGCATATGATGTACTTTCTTTTATTTCATAGTACTGATTTGTAACAGGGGAACAAATCACACAGTATCCACACAAACAAGAAGTTTTGCAGCTCAGATGTCATACATTTGGCAGGGCCAGAGACTGTCTTCCCTACACTAACACCGCCAGCTGAACTTGAAGGTTACAATTGTGGGGGCTCATCCTGGATTGATTTCATTGGATGCTGTATGATTGCACTGAGCATTGAACCAATGGGTTGTGTGTTTAAATCTGCTAGTATGGGTGCTGCCTGGGTCTAGCGGTGGTGTGTATACATGGGGTTTGTTACATACTTCATGGATATCTTGTGACTGTCTTATGAGGATGATGTAATGATCTTGTGGAGGTCACATGATGTAATTTTCCTGCTGATGTGAGGTCACGTGATGACCTGTTCTCACCAGGTATATAAGTGTAGACCCCTGGTGACGCATTTAGTTTTCAGTTAGATCATCAGTCAGATACTCCGCTACACTGCTTATTAATCTCATGACACAGTATAGCTTTAAAACAGAGTTTTACTTTCTGTTGTAAGGTACAGAAGTGTTGGGCTGGTAGTTTCACCAATAGCTGCCAGATTTGTTAATGTACCTTTTCAGTAATATTGGAGAGTGAAGACAGGAATCTGAAGGAGTCGTTTGGCAGTTTTGGAAAAGATCGGCCATTATTGAATTCGTTCAAGTAAGAGTGATCTGCATGAGATAACCTCTGCTAAAAGTAGCAGAAAAGGTTGTGCTGTATCTAGTCTATTCTACAGAGGAAAACGTCAGTGCCTTTAAACCGTTTTATTTCCGTCGTCGTGAATCCTGTGGACAAGGCAGGTTCTGGCTGGGGTCGACAGTAATGTCGTGTCTTCAAGGAATTCTTTACTTCAGGAGAGTCTCTCCTAATAGACTGTATAAATCTCTTGGACTTCAAATTTGCCATTCTAAGAACTGTGTACTAATTTACCACTTTAAGAACTCTTTTCATATTTACTGCTTTAAGAACCAGTACTGAGTGGCAGTTTGTTAACTGGCCACATAGCAGTTTACTTCCAGTTAAGATTTTTGTTTCTTTATTTTTTTTTACAAATATTGAGCATAGTTTAATAAATGTTTGTTCATTTTTATAAACCTGACTCAATTCTATATTCATTGTTGCTGGTCATGTGACATAAAATGGGGGCTCGTGGGATTGTTTCAATTTTGAGCTGAAGTGCTTGTTTAAGTATCAACCTGACTTGGAAAAGGGAAATACCCAGTTCTTTTGTTTGATTGGTCTGTGGTGGTATTCGGCAGCAATGAATATTGACGACTTTATGGATTTGCCTGACCCGGAGGTTTTAGCGATGATGAGAAAAGCTGTTGTATCGGAGATCGCTAGGAGGTTGGATATTAAAGGAATTATGAAGGTTACAACAGAGCCCGTAATTCAGAGAAAAATCGCTGAGCATTATATAAGCTTGGGAAAGTTTGAGGTGTTAGGGAGGTTTTCAATGAGTACACTGGAAATGCAGTTACATCTTGCACAGATAAAGTTTGAACGATATAAAGCGGAAATGGCCAAAAGAGAGGCAAATAAAAAGAGGGAATTTGAGCTAGAGATGGAGAAATTAAGGATGGAAAATCAGTCTTCTGGTTCTAGGAAACAGTTTGTTGCTAGTTAGGAGGTTATTTTGGCTCCTCCGTTTAATGACGCAGAAGGGGACAAATATTTCCAACATTTCGAAACTATTGCTCTGAGTTTAGAGTGACCGAAAGAGAGATGGCCAGTGATGTTGCAAAGTGTAATTAGAGGCAAGGCACAACAAGTTTATACAGCTTTAAATGCTGAGCAAGCACTGCATTATGATATTGCGAAACAGCATATATTGAAAGCATATGAACTGGTTCCAGAAGCCTATAGAGAAACATAGAACATAGAATAGTACAGCAGATTACAGGCCCTTCGGCCCACAAAGTTATGCCAACCCTCAAACCCTGCCTCCCATATTACACCCCCCGACCTTAAATTCCTTCATATACCTGTCTAGTACTCTCTTAAACTTCACGAGTGTATCTGCCTCCACCACTGACTCAGGCAGTGCATTCCACGCGCCAACCACTCTGAGTAAAAAAACCTTCTTCTAATATCCCCCTTGTACTTCCCACCCCTTACCTTAAAGCCATGTCCTCTTGTATTGAGCAGTGGTGCCCTGGGGAAGAGGTGCTGGCTATCCACTCTATCTATTCCTCTTATTATCTTGTACACCTCTATCATGTCTCCTCTCATCCTCCTTCTTTCCAAAGAATAAAGCCCTAACTCCCTTAATCTCTGATCATAATGCATACTCTCTAAACCAGGCAAATGGTAAATCTCCTCTGTACTCTTTCCAATGCTTCCATATCCTTCCTATAGTGAGGTGACCAGAACTGGACACAGTACTCCAAGTGTGGCCTAACCAGAGTTTTATAGAGCTGCATCATTACATCGCGACTCTTAAACTCTATCCCTCGACTTATGAAAGCTAACACCCTATAAGCTTTCTAAACTACCCTATCTACCTGTGAGGCAACTTTCAGGGATCTGTGGACATGTAGCCCCAGATCCCTCTGCTCCTCCACACTACCAAGTATCCTGACATTTACTTTGTACTCTGCCTTGGTGCTTGTCTTTCCAAACTGTACCACCTCACATTTCTCCAGGTTGAACTCCATCTGCCACTTCTCAGTCCACTTCTGAATACTATAAATGTCTCTCTGTAATCTTCGACAATCCTCTACACTATCTACAACACCACCAACCTTTGTGTCATCTACAAACTTGCCAACCCACCCTTCTATCCCCACATCCAGGTCGTTAATAAAAATCACGAAAAGTAGAGTTCCCAGAACAGATCCTTGTGGGACACCACTAATCACGATCCTCCAATCTGAATGTACTCCCTCCACCACCACCCTCTGCCTTCTGCAGGCAAGCCAATTCTGAATCCACCTGGCCAAACTTCCCTGGATCCCATGCCTTCTGACTTTCTGAATAAGCCTACCGTGTGGAACCTTTTCAAATCCCTTACTAAAATCCATAAAGATCACATCCACTGCACTACCCTCTTCTATATGCCTGGTCACCTCTTCAAAGAACTCTATCAGGCTTGTTAGACATGATCTGCCCTTCACAAAGCCATGCTGACTGTCCCTGATCAGACCATGATTCTCTAAATGCCCGTAGATCCTATCTCTAAGAATCTTTTCCAACAGCTTTCCCACCACAGATGTAAGGCTCACTGGTCTATAATTACCCGGACTATCCCTACTACCTTTTTTGAACAAGAGGACAACATTCGCCTCCCTCCAATCCTCCGGTACCATTCCCGTGGACAAAGAGGACATAAAGATCCTAGCCAGAGCCTCAGCAATCTCTTCCCTCACCTCGTGGAGCAGCCTGGGGAATATTCCGTCAGGCCCCGGGGACTTATCTGTCCTAATATATTTTAACAACTCCAACACCTCCTCTCCCTTAATATCAACATGCTCCAGAACATCAACCTCACTCATATTGTCCTCACCATCATCAAGTTCCCTCTCATTGGTGAATACTGAAGAGAAGTATTCATTGAGAACCTCGCTCACTTCCACAGCCTCCAGGCACATCTTCCCACCTTTATCTCTAATCGGTCCTACCTTCACTACCTTCACTGAAAGATTCAGAAATTTGAAGAAATCTGTGGAAAAAACTTGCATGGAATTTGCCTATGAGAAATCTGTGTTTTGAGAGATGGGTTTAAAAATGTGAATGGGGAGTATAATAAATTAAGAGTTGATTTTACTGGAGGAATTCAAAAGGAGCATTCCTGTTGAAGTGAGGACATACTTAAATGAAAGGGACACTGCTACATTGCAGGAGTCTGCTAAATTAGCTGATGAGTATGTTTTAATTCATCTGAGTAAATTTTCTCCAGGTACAACTTTTAAAAGGAAAAATAGCACAGAGAGTCAAGGTAAACTAGAAATTAAATCTGAAGTTAGTGAGAAAGGTAAGGATGAAGGGAGACATGTGAAGGAAAGACATTTTGGTTTTATTTGTAATTATTGTAAGAAACCTGGACATGTAATAGCTAACTGTTTTCGATTGAAAAAGAAAGAGAAGGAAGCATTTCCAGATGCTTGTGTGCAGCAAATTGAAACACCTGTAAATCCACAGAGTTCGATAAATACCAATGAAGTTTTGTCAGAGTCTGACCAAGTTAAGAGGGGATATGAAAATTTTATAACTGAAGGATTTGTATCCTTGCAAGAGGGATCTAATCCTGTACCAATAAGAATACTTAGAGATACTGGAGCTTCTCAATCACTAATGTTAGACAGTGTTCTTAAGTTTAGTGATGAGTCTGACATTGGTGAGGTAAACTATATAAGAAGAGTTGGGAGTGCCCTTATGCCAGTACATTTACCTGTAGTAAATTTAAGGTCGGGGTTAGTTACGGGGCTTGTTAAAGTTGGACTACAACCCAGTTTACCTGTGAATGATGTTTCTCTTTTGTTAGGGAATGACTTAGCATGTGGATGAGTTTTTCCTGAAGTGCATTTGACAATAAAGCCTATTTCTGAGAAGCCACAGAGGGATTCTAACACAGATTGTTCCTGTGTTGTAACCCGAGCTATGGCTAAAAAGACTGATGTACAGGATGAGGTTGTTACCTATGACTGTTCAACTCGGGATGCGAATTTTGAGGATGTGTTACAAACTTTCTTACCTTCATTATTTGATCAGGATTTTGGTGGTAAGTCTGACCATGAAGATTTATCTTTATCTCGGAAGGAGGTGATAGCAGAGCAAGGTAGAGATCCTGAGATAGTTAAATTAAGGAACAAGCTCTTCCAGATAGTGAAATTGAGAAAGTTGCAGTAGGATATTATTTTGAAAAGGGAGTATTAATGAGAAAGTGGAGATCACCTACAATTCCTGCAAGTGAGGAATGGGAAGTTAATCACCAGGTAGTTGTTCCTAAAGTTTATCGAAGTGAGATTTTAACTATGGCTCATAGTATGCCTTTGGGTGGTCATCTAGGTGTAAAGAAAACTGTGAACATGGTTTTTAAACATTTTTACTGGCCTAGTTTAAGAAAAGATGTGGCGACATTTTGCAGAAGTGTCATATGTGTCAAATTGTGTGTAAACCTAATCAATTTACTCCAGTGGCCCCACTGCAACCGATTCCAGCAGCTGATGAGCTGTTTTCCAAAATTATTATAGATTGTGTAGGCCCATTGCCAGAAACTAAAACTGGACATCAATATTTGCTGACCATTATGTGCATGGTGTCTAGGTTTCCAGAGGCAATACCTCTTAGGAATATAACAGCCAAAACTGTGACAAAGGCTCTTATAAAGTTCTTCACTTATTTTGGGTTGCCTAAGGAAATACAATCGGATCAAAGTAGTAATTTTATGTCTGGATTGTTTCAGCAGATAGTTTATAAACTGGGAGCAAAACAGATTACCTCATCTGCATATCATCCAGAATCGCAAGGAGCCTTGGAGAGATTCCATTCTACCCTCAAAACTATGATTAGGACGTATTGTGTGGAAAATGAAAAGGACTGGGATGAAGGAGTACATTTACTACTTTTTGCAGTATGGGAGGCAGTACAGGAATCATTAGGTTTTAGTCCTTTTGAAATTGTGTTTGGGCATAGAGTTCAAGGACCTTTGGCCTTGTTGAAAGAACAGTGGATTAACAAAGAGGTACACACCAATTTGCTGGATTATGTTTTGAAATTCAAGGAAAGATTATATAAAGCTTGTATCTTGGCCAAGGAAAATTTAAAACTGGCTCAGAAGATGAACATTTGGTATGATAAGGAAGCTAGAATGAGATCATTTAAGCCTGGAGATAAGGTGTTGGTTCTTTTCCTGGTGCAAATGAACCCACTACAAGCTAAATTTCATGGTCCTTATGAAATTAAATCTAAAGTAAATGATGTGGATTACGTGATAAAGACCCCAGATAGAAGAAAGCCAACACAGCTGTGTCATATAAATATGATAAAACTGTATTATGAGAGAGGCTGCTACTATGACTGTTGTGGTCAATAATGAGTCTGATCTTTCTAAAAACTTAATGGATGATTCATCTGAAACTCATTTTAAATCCAACATTATTTCAGCCAGGTTACCAAATTCAACAATTCTGGAAAATATTGATGAGAAATTAGCTCATTTACAGCCAGAGCAGATACAGCAGATGAAAGAGTTAATTTTTAAATATAGGGATTTATTTCTAGACGTTCCTGGAAGAACCACCGTAGCTTCACATGATGTAGATGTTGGAGATGCAAAACCCATAAAACAACATCCATATCGGATGAACAGGGAAAAATGTGAACTTGTCGAACAAGAAATTAAATATGTTAGAGAATAATATTATTAGACCTTCTAATTCGAATTGGAGTTCGCCGTATGTTATGGTGCCTAAGCCAGACAATAGTATTAGATTTTGTACAGAATACAGGAAGGTGAATGCTGTGACAAAAACTGATGCATATCCAATCCCTAGGATAGATGACTGTGTGGATAAAGTTGGACAAGCAAAGTTCCTTACAAAGATTGATTTGTTAAAAGGTTATTGGTGTTGTCCATTGACGGATAGAGGTAGAGAGATTTCTGCATTTGTAATCCCATCTGCGTTATATGAATATAATGTTCTTCCATTTGGGATGAAGAATGCACTAGGTACCTTCCAGAGGATGATTAATAGTGTGATTCATGGGTTAAAAGATACAGATGCCTATATTGATGATTCAGTTACAGGAAATAATACTTGGAAAGCACATATTACTGCAGTGGAGAAACTATTTGACAGACTTTCAAAAGCTAACTTAACTACTAACTTAGCTAAAAGTGAATTTGGTCATGCCAGGGTAACCTACCTTGGTTATGTTGTGGGTCAAGGAAAATTAACTCCTGTTCAGGCAATTTTAGAAGTACCCACTCCAACTGGTCAGAAAACTCTCAGAAGATTCTTGGGTATGGTAGGATATTACCCAAAATTTTGTAAGAATTTTGCAAACATTGCTCTTCCATTAACTAACCACTTGAAGAAAAATGAAAAGTTTGTTTGGACAGAGCCTTGTCAGAAAACTATATGTAGTCAACCTGTGCTCAAATCCCCTGACTTTGAAAAGCCATTTTCAGTAGCTGTAGATGCTAGCGACGAAGCTGCAGGAGCAGTGTTACTTCAAAGGGATGAGGGTGATGAAACTGATCGTCTGGTAGCTTATTTTTCTAAGAAATTTAATACCCATCAAAGAAATTATTCAACTATAGAAAGAATTATTATCTCGTTTTGGGTTTACAACATTTTGAAGTGTATGTTGGTACTACTCAGAAACTACTCATAGTTTACACCGATCATAACCTGTTAGTGTTTTTGAGTAAGATGAAAAGCAAAAGTAGAAGATTACTAAATTGGAGTTTGATGTTACAGGAGTTTAATATTTTGATGACTCATATTAAAGGTAAAGATAATGTGATCAGTTGACATTTTGGGCCGGAACCCTTTGTCAGGACTGAACAAAGAAGGAGGGGGAAGGATTTGAAGAATGCTTGCATGTTCAGTTGAAAGACCAGTAATTTTAAAGGCAAAGGGGTGGGGGAGGGGAAGCAGGGACATCATAGGTGAGTAAACAATGGGTAGTAGAAGGAGGCGGAACCATGAGGGAGGTGATAGGCAGCTGGGGGAGGGGCAGAGTGAAATAGGGATAGACGAAGGGTGGGGGAGGGAATTACCGGAAGTTGGAGAATTCTATGTTCATACCAAGGGGCTGGAGACTACCTAGACGGTATATGATATGGCTCATCGTTTCCACTGATGCTGCCCGACCTGCTGAGTTCCTCCAGCGTACTGTGAGTGTTGCTTTGATCCCAGCATCTCCAGATTATTTTGTGTTTAAGATAATGTGATCGCTGATTGTCTATCTAAATGTTAAATGTACAATGTAAATTTTTTAATGGAGTGATATTTTAACCTTTGTAACACTGCTACTGAGGCAGGAGGAGAAGATGGCGGCACGCCTGCATGTGCGCAGCCCTCCGGTGAAAAAATGATATCGTATCTGTTAAATAGGGGCCGTGGACAATTCTGATTTGATGGAGAATGGACGTGAAAGCACAGAGGAACATCTGGAGAAATTTCTGAAATACCTGTTCGCTGTCGTCGTTACTGTGTGGTCGAGAATCTTTCGGAGGATAGGCCTCAAAATCCCCGGCCTTGCCTGCTTTTGGCAACTGAGAAGGAGGTCGAATCATTCGGACAGAGGTGGCGCTCAGTACTCAGTTCAGAGTTGGGTTGTGGTCGGCATGGCAGGGAGAGTTTTTCTTCCTTCTCCCGTCTGCGTGAGATATAGGACATTTGAGAAACTTTGAACTTTACTGTGCTCATGGACTTCATCAACTTATGGTATTGTTGCACTGTTGTAACTATATGTTATAATTATGTGGTTTTGTCAGTTTTTTCAGTCTTGGTTTGTCCTGTGTTTTGTGATATCACACCGGAGGAAATATTGTATCATTTCTTAATGCATGCATTACTAAATGACAATAAAAGAGGACTGTGTCTTCATAATCTACTGTATATTATTTGTAAAAGGCTGAATGATGATACTGTGTATGTTGTAAATTTTATACATTTGTAATTTTTTGTAAATAGTCAATTGTTAAAATTTTGCTCCTAAAAGACCAAAATTTTTTTGGAGGGAGGTGTTACATACTTGGATATCTTGCGACTGTCTTATGAGGGAGATGTAATGGTCTTGCGGAGGTCACATGATGTAATTTTCCCACCGATGTGAGGTCACGTGATGACCTGTTCTCACCAGGTATATAAGTATAGACCCCTGGTGACGCAGTTAGTTTTCAGTTAGATCATCAGTCAGACACTCTGCTACGCTGCTTATTAATCTCATGACGCAGTATAGTTTTAAAATGGAGTTTTATTTTCTATTGTAAGGTACAGAAGTGTTGGGCCAGTAGTTTCACCAATGGCTGCCAGATTTGTTGATGTACCTTTTCAACAATATTGGAGAGTGAAGACGGGAATCTGAAGGAGTCGTTTGGTAGTTTTGGAAAGGATCGACCGTTATTGAATTTGTTCAGGTAAGAGTGATCTGCATGAGATAACCTCTGCTAAAAGTAGCAGAAAAGGTTGTGCAGTATCTAACCTGACTCAATTCTGTATTCATTGTTGCCAGTCACGTGACAGGTTGCAGGTAACAAATGCGTGCGTGTTGAGTGGGGTAGATATTCATACTCTGGATAAATTGTTAATTTGACTTTTAAGTACTGTTAAAGTTGTCAGCAAAGTTACAACTGTGGGGCGGAGGTTTGATAAAATGGCGGACACAGACCTCGTTTTAGTTCAGACTAGTGCTGACGTCAGTGCCTGGTACTATTGGGGCCCCCAGGTAAGGGGAATCCTTGGACTGTCCATACTTTCCGGGAGGAGGAGAGTGTAGTGGAGCGGGCCAAATCACAAGTCCAGTCTCCTGTAGCTGGAGGCAGAGACTTCAAAGATGGGGTTCTCTACTTTCTGAAGAGTGGTCAGACTTGGAGTGTTTAATTAGTCCACATCCCCCAGAGAAGTGAGAATTCTGAGTTCATATCAGCCCTTGCCTCCCTGGCGAATAAATGGCCTAGCTAAGAGTATTCTGTGGAATAACGCCCACCCCGCTGTGGAAGAGGAGTAATGGACAGAGCAGACCTCTCAGTTGTCAGATGAGTGGCAGTGCTCTGATGACAGAGATTGGTTGAGAGTTTGAGGGGGCGGTTTGCTGACATTGTGAGAGTCGTCAAGTCCCAGTAACCCCTCGCCACTGCTGCCACCTACATTCGGAGACTGGAAAATGCGTTTGGCAAACAGGAAGCCCAATGGAGCTCATGACGGGGTTTCAGAACATGCGTCAGGAGAAGGGGGAGAAGTTTTCTGCTTTTGTTTGTTGGCTACAGAAGCAGCTAAATTCCTTGCAGCGCAGAGGGGTCATTTGGGCGGCTGAGGTGGATCAGTTAAGAATGGACCAGATAGCCAGGGCCATCAGCAGGGTACCTTCCTCAGGAGTGGTCCCCTGTGGTGAAGTGGCCACCGATAGCCTGCCCCAGGGAGTAGTAGAGGAGTTTGTGGCGGAGTTGAGAACTGAGATGTCCTGGTTGTTATCAGCAGGTGTGCCCCCACCCTCCCCCCTCTATGATGGAGCTGATAGAGATGTGGACCCCCTAAGGAGATGGACTACGCAGAGGGCTGCTGGTGGCCGGGATTCCCTGAGAAGAGGAGCAGCCGGTATTGTCTGTTATAACTGGTGAAGAGGGGCACTTCAGGCGGGAGTGTGAGCGATGGGAAGCCCCTCAGAGAGTGAGCCCCAGGTACCTAAGCAGAGAGAGATGTCAGGAAAGTTAGAGGAGACCCAGTGAGAGAACAGCCTGGTGTCTCGGGGTGGGGGGAGCAGGTTCCGAACAATATACCAAGGAACCCTTGAAAGTGAAAGTCCCTATTCCTGAAGGCATAGAGGGCCCAAGCTCCAGTGTATCACTACGGATAGAGGGTAGCAAGAGTGATGGGGACCCCCAAATTTCCCAGAATACCTGAGGGTGAGGCTCTCTTAGTGGACGCTCCAGAGGACCATGAGCACTGGTGGCACCAGAGATTTTTCCTTGCTGGTGCTGCAGTGGGGCTGAATTATTCAGTGATGGTGCTGAGGGATGTACTGTATGGTAATATGTATTCGCAAGGCCAGGAGTGTGGGTTTCAAAAGTCAGTTTCAAGCACTATGTGCCTACTATAAATGCCTCTGTTGATTCACAAGCAACAGCAATTGATAAATATAATATAGAAATGAACTGTGACAGTGTCAACAGCTCGGAGACAACCCGGGCTACACAGAGCATAAACAAACAAACCAACAGAGCATCCGACCCACAGCGCATCCGACCCCCAGCGCACAACGTGAATCACGCACCAATCCCGCAATCAGCATCAAATGCGTGCTTTTCAACTGAAAAACACACTAACCCACAGCGTCCACTGTTATTTGCATTACATAGACAGGCAATGCCAAAAGATACACCGTTATTAAAGTCAAATAAGGCAAACAACAGATGCAAGGCTTTACCAGGAGTTGGACAAATCGTACTCTGACCATGCAATACCTCAATTAATTCGGCTACTGAATTTAAAACAAAAATCAACAGACTCACTGCTTGGAAGTCTAAGCAAAACCAATTGACTTAATAGCAGTAAATGTAATATTTTAGGATTTGCAGGAAACATAAGGACTATGGGGTATCCACCACAAAATAATAATAATAATCAGCATTAGTCTTGGCCCAAATTTTAAAAAGATCAACTGCACTCACCATTGCTGTTTTCATAGAAGCACAATCCGTCTGTTGTTGTGATTGGTGGTGAAAGCATCAATGATTTTCTGGATGTCAAGTGCTTTGGTCCTCTGGCTGTTTATGGCCAACAGGGCCAAGTTGCTGTTCCGAGCATCGCCGCTGCTATTCCTTAGGTAGTTTTTGAGGCATCTGAGACAAGAGAAACTCCGTTTGCATGAGGCAGATGTCACAGGTAGAGTTAGTGATATGCAGATTAGTTTGTATAAATCTATAAATGCATCGCGGTAGGGTCTCATTAGAGCTAGAAATTCCACTGTGTCATTCACTGTCTGTCCTTGCCTTTGTTTTGTTTCCAGCAGACGCCGAACCTGATGTAGCTCTGCAGTCAGGTTCACTTCAGTCACTCCATAATATTGGGCCATTGCCAGACAACTCTTGTCTAGGAAGAGCTTATGTTTGGGACTCAATGCTGAGACTCCAATCAGAACACCCCCAGTCTCAACTGAGAACTCTCTTTTCACTTTAGTCAGAAGTCTGTCTATAACCGGATAGAAACAGTGCTTGCGAAGGTCATCAGAGGATGTGACAGGTGTGCGTTCAGTTTGGGCCTCAACAACAAAATCATGTAGGCGGTGGGATGGCTGGGCCTGTCTCCTTTCATGTGGTCT
Organism: Mobula hypostoma; assembly: GCF_963921235.1. Taxonomy (NCBI): domain Eukaryota; kingdom Metazoa; phylum Chordata; class Chondrichthyes; order Myliobatiformes; family Myliobatidae; genus Mobula; species Mobula hypostoma. The sequence continues at coordinate 3,791,907 of NC_086111.1, forward strand.
GCTCCATATACCAGTCTTGACGCACAGGTCCCTAGCTCTTGCCTGAATTTCACTCCATGATTCCTCTCCCTGTTTTGCTGAGAGTGCATCGATAACAAACTGAGCCAAGTCCACAGCGGATGAAAGCTCCAAACTGGGAGATTGTAGCTGGTCTGACATGAACTTGGTGAGTCGGAATAAATCCTCAAGCAGTGTGAGAAGTAAAGCAAACTGCTCGTCAATCAGTCCATTTACAGCTCTGGCCTCCGTTTTCCACCGTGCATTTGGTTGACCCATAATATCCTGCAGTGTAGCTAGAATGACAGGGAGTGATTTCCTTCTCGCCCACAAAGCTGTATACTGCCATGCCCAGCATGTATCTGACCATTTCTTCAACTCCACGGGCTGTGCAGTTGATTCCAGTTCTCTGTTTCTTCATAAAAAGATCGTGGGCAACAGTGTTTGAAAAGAAGTTGTAAAGGAGCTGCACAGTTTCAAAAAACTCACCCACTTGTGGTACATTGCTCACAACATCCACTAAAACAAGGTTAAGTCTGTGAGCATGGCAGTGTATATATAATGCCTGCGGGACCTCTTTCCTGAACCTCTCTTGTACCCCGTTATTGCACCCAGACATCACTGCCGCCTCGTCATAACGCTGACCTATACACACGTTCTTATCAATAACACACTGGGCGAGTGTCTGTTCAATGCTTTTAAGAAGCGACTCTGCGTCCAACCCTTCTGCTGGAGTGAAGTGCAAGAATTCTTCAAGCACTGTTTTGTTATTCAAATACCGCACCAGCACTGATATTTGCTTCTTTTTACTCAAGCCTTTGCTTTCATCCACCATGTTGGCAAAATGCCCAGCCTTCTTGATTTCTGCACTTATTTGACATCTGACCATATCTGCCATAATACCCATAATTTCATTTTAAATATCGTGATGGTGTTTTTTGCATTTCCAGGATTGTCCTCTATTTTTTAAGCTACAGTCTTATCAACCTGCCCAATTATACTGAGCAACTCAACAAAGTTTCCCCTATTGCCAGATCCATCATTCTCCTGGTGTCCTCGCTGGGCAATGCCTTGGCATGCAGTATAGCGTAGAGACTCAACCACTGCTCTCATATACTCACGATTTTCTTGGACAATCTTTGCATCTCCTTTATCAAGCATATTTCCCAATCTTGAACCGTCTTGTTTTCTCAATCTGAATTTGGCCCATGCCTCCATAGCAAATTTATGAGCTGCACTTACATGGTGGGTTTTGAAAGCTGTTGTAGCTTTCCGCCAGTTGCGGTAACCCGTGACACTGAAGGTAGACTCAGAATGGAACCCATGTCCTCCACACTGGAAATGCCTGCATGTGAAGCAGAATGTCTTTCGTGATTGAATATTCCAGCCAGGAGTACAGGTCAAACCAGCCATGAATAAAACTCCTTTGCTGATTGCCAAACTGTTGCGAAGAGTACTTTTTCAATGCTGGCCGACGGGGTCCTTCCTCAGGCTGCTGGCTAACATCGCTAACAGTATTCCCACTAGCACTAAGAGCAGCTTCATCCACGTTCTCTTCCAAATCCCGCTCCATTTCTTGCTCCTCTACTTCGCCCTCATATTCCTTCGATGAACCGTTGTCGTCCTCATCCCCACTTACTCCTTTCTGCATGTCACTTTCAATTAAGACAGGCTCAGGCTGAGACACCACTGATTCCTCTGGATGAGGTCAATTTCTGACTAAAAATCGATCCGTTTTTCATGCTGGCCAAAATAGTGCACGTGCCAGACCCATGCTAGCTTGTAAAAGCACAATGTGTGTGTGTGTGGCATCCATTAGTCTTGCGAGACCATGGATCTATGCCTGGATCCTGCACAATGTATGTATACTAGCAATCTCTCGTGTGAGTGACATCACTACCTGAAGTGATTTTAGATCAGCTTAACTGATCTGAGGACAGCAACAGCAAGACATTGACAACGAACGAATAAGCAGAAGTGTAGAGTGGATCTGACAGAGTTTATAACTTTATTGCTGCGTGGGTGCTATGGTAATTGGGGGCGCTGTTTCACTAGATTAACTGGAGAAGCAAGCTGTATTCAAAATTGTACAGAGAAAGCAAAGCAGCTGCAATTTGTATGTCAAATTTCAGTTAATTTCTGCTGGTGCTATTGTAATCTCTGCTGGGGTTATAGCACCAGCTGGCACCACCTCAGCGTCGCCCCTGAGAACAAGGGGGAGTCGAGATTTCCTGCTGGGGTACTGGTGAGGCCCGAACTGCAGAAGTCCTCAGGTATACAGGTGAACAGGACGCCAGTGATTGTCAGGAACACTATGAAGAGGGAGGTCACCTTCAAGCGGGGGATTCCCTGGCACATCTTTTCCCGGTGACGGTAACATCTAGCATCCTGGTGAGACAAGCCAGGGAGAAACCCTCTGCAAAGGAGAGAAAGTTGACCATTGAGTCATTCAACTTTGGGGACTCCCCGGTACCTGAGGGTTGGAAGAGAAGGTTGGTAGAGAAGACGTTGAAGCTGGAAGGTGTCTTTTCCACTGACGAGTTTGATGTGGGTTGTTCCTAGAGCACACGTCACACTATCCAGGTGACTGAGGACACCGTCGCGGCAACTGGCCCCTGCAGAGGTGGAAGACATTTGGCAGCATTTGTGTAAGTTGAAGGAAGCTGGGATCATCACTGAGTCCCGAAGCCCCTATGCTTCCCCAATAGTAGTGGCCAGAAAGAGGAATGGGAAGGTACGGATGTGTGTGGACTATAGGACTCTGTACAGGCATACCGTCCCTGACCGGTATACGGTCCTGAGGATCGAAGACACGCTGGCCTGTCTGATTGGTACGGAGTGATTCAGTGTGCTGGACTTGAGGAGTGGATATTACCAGATCCCCACAAGTGAGGCTGGCAAAGAGAAAATGGCATTTATGTCCACTGGGATTCTTCCAGTTCGAAAGGATGCCCCAGGGCATATTGGGAGCCCCTACAAACTTCCAGCATGTCATGGAGAAAACGGTGGGGGATATGAACTTGCTTGAGGTGTTGGTGTACCTGGATGACCTCATAGTGTTTGGGTCCACCTTGGAAGAACATGAAGATGTTCTCTACCAACCTTCTCTTCCAACCCTCAGGTACCGGGGAGTCCCCAAAGTTGAATGACTCAATGGTCAACTTTCTCTCCTTTGCAGAGGGTTTCTCCCTGGCTTGTCTCACCAGGACGCTAGATGTTACCGTCACCGGGAAAAGATGTGCCGGGGCATCCCCCGCTTGAAGGTGACCTCCCTCTTCATAGTGTTCCTGACAATCACTGGCGTCCTGTTCACCTGTATACCTGAGGACTTCTGCAGTTCGGGCCTCACCAGTACCCCAGCAGGAAATCTCGACTCCCCCTTGTTCTCAGGGGCGACGCTGAGGTGGTGCCAGCTGGTGCTATAACCCCAGCAGAGATTACAATAGCACCAGCAGAAGGTGCAGGGCCACCTGATAACTGAAGGGTTAAAACTTTCCCTGGACGAGTGCCAGTTCTGCAAAATGTCTGTTAGCTATGTTGGGCACTTAATCTCACAAGATGGAATAGCTACGATCCATCTAAGAGAGAGGCGGATAGACCACATGACCAAGGCCCCTGACTGTGAGCACTTTGTGCTTGTTCCTTGGGTTCTGTGGAGAGTCATGAAGGGCTATGCAAAAGTGAGTCACCCTTTAAATCAGCTTCTGTGTGGTTACCCTCCCTTGGGGAAGAAAGGGAGGAGGACAAAAAGAGAGGAGGGTAGAGAGTATCTTAGCCTGTCAGAGCCTTTTGGACCGAGGTGGGATGCAAAATGTGAAGCAGCCTCTCGGTCACTGAAGGAGCTGCTGACGCAGGCGCCCGTACTGGCTTTTACAGACCCCTGATTGCAATATGCACTGTACTGCATACAGATGCCAACAGAGAGGAGTTTGGGGGTGTCCTGTATCAGGATCAGGACACTGGGTTGAGACCTGTTGCGTTTGTAGGCCAGAGTCTGTCACCCTCTGAGGGAAAAACTATCCCATGCATAAGTTGGAGTTTCTGGTGTTGAAATGGGCAGTGGTGGATAAGTTAAGTTAAGTGTCTGAGGTGAGGACGGACAACAATCCCCTAACTTATATCCTGACCTCAGCGAAATTGGATGCTACAGGCCTTCAGTGGTTGGCGGCGTTGTCTGCCTATGATCGCAGCCTGAAGTACTGGCCGGGGAGCAGGAACATCGACGCTGATGCTTTGTCCTGACGGGCGTATGAGGGGTTGGACAGGAACAAAGAATGGGAGGGTGCTCGCGCCCTGAGAGTGAAAGCCACGTGCCAGTTTGCCATCACGGTGAAGGCAGAGGGAAGGCGAGGGCAGGATCGAGCGGTAGATGAATTGGGAGTTTCTGATGACGCCATTCCACAAGTTTACTGTAATCTGACTGCTCTGAAAACAAACCAGTTACCAGAATTGAGTCCTGGGGAACTGGCAGCTGCCCAGTGAGATGACCCAGGCATCGGTACCATTTGGTCAGCAGTCAAAAAGGGAGACAGGACCCAAGCGAAGAAGACAAAACACACTGCAGTGCCTCCATTACTGAGAGAATGGTCCAGGTTGGAGTTGAGGAACCAGATCCTATACCGGGTCACGTCACCCCCAGACCGACCTCGGCATGGCCAGCTGGTTCTAACTGAGAAGTATCGGAGGATTGTGTTGGCATCACTTCATGATGATTCTGGACATTTGGGGGTTGAAAATACTTATGGATTGCTCAGAGATTGGCTTTATTGGTTCCGAATGAAGCCACAGGTCAAAGAATACTGCAAGCTGTGCATTCGATGCATACGAAGGAATACGCTGCCTATGAGGGCAGCCCTCTTGTGCCACTTGCGGAGTGAGGGGCCCCTGGACCTGGTGTGTATGAATTTCCTGTCAGTAGAACCAGATGCCGGCAACATAGCGAGTGTCTTACTCATCACGGATCACTACACCAGATATGCGCAGGCTTTCCCTGCCGAGGACCAGGGGGCGTCCACGGTGACCAAAGTGTTATGGGAGAAGTATTTCATTTATTATGGCCTCTCCAGGCAGGTACATAGTGATCAGGGACAGGATTTCGAGAGCAGACTCATCCATGAGTTACTGGGCATGTTTGGAGTTGAGAAGTCGAGGACCACGCCCTATCACCCGCAGTCTGATCCCCAGCCAGGGAAGTTTAATCAGACCTTGCTAGACATGTTCCTGGAGATCAGCAAGAAGAGCAGGTGGAGTCAACATATTGGGCATCTGGTTCGCAGTTATAATTGTACTCGAAATTAAGTTACCGACTACTTGCCATATTATCTGATGTTTGTGCATGAGGTGAGGTTGTCCATTGACCTTTGTTTTGGGACTGACGAGGATGACAGCACCGAAGGCTTGTCTGAAGTATGTGTCTGATATGAGAAGAGAGCTGAAAAGGGCTTATGAATTAGCAGGGCTTGCGGCTGCCCAGCAGAATCAAGGAAATAAAAGGAGGTATGATCAAAAGATGAGGCTCTCCCAACTCCTGCTGGGAGACCGCGTCCTCATAAGGAATTTGGGGTTTACCTGGGAAGCACAAGTTGGCTGAATGTTGGGTAGCTACGCCCTATGTGATGGAGAGTCAGATGCTAAACGTACCAGTTTTCCGGGTGAAACCAGAGGATGGGAATGGGCCTGTCAAGATTCTCCATCAGAACCACCTTCTGCCCCTGGGACAAGAGGTGCAGATTGACCCAGAGCCCATCTGGAGCCAACACCTAGTAAAAGAACTCTGCAGTGACGCGGGACAACTGCAGGACCAACAGCAGCAGAGATTAGACCAGCCCCTGACTCTGAGAGGGATACTGATACGGAGGATGAGGAAATGGGGGTGTGGTGTATGCTGCCTTTTGCTAACTCCCCACTGATTGAGGAAGAGACTCCCTCCCAACCAATCTCACATTGAGTCAGGTGAAATTGGCGGGGAGGGGGGTGTTATTTGTGGACAGCCAGGGTTGCAGCGGGACCCTGCAAGGAATGAAGCGGGGCTCAGCCAAGGGACAGAGGAGTCCAAGTTCCAGGTGGGCATGGGTGATAGACCGGAGAAGGGCCTTGCCAGGTAGAACAGAAGTATCCCCAGTAGTGTCGGAACACGAAGAGATAGATGAGGGGGACGGAGGTCTCAGAGAATTAGGAGACCACCGGATAGGCTGGCCTATGTATCTCCGGGGGATCAGAGTGTGGCCCCTACTGCTTTGGGGAGCTACGTCACTGCCTTTTACACCTGGGTTGGACTTTGTGCTTTGCGGGAAGGGTTAGCAAATTATCTTAATGTCATGAGGACATAACTAAATTTGGTTGGGGGGAGAGTGTAATGCCCTGGGAAAGGTTTCATTGCTAATGTAATGGTTTTCCTGTAGCAGCAGTGTTTGGGTTATGACTAGAGATAACAGGAGCTTCAGAATGTGCGCCGTCCAATAAAGGGAGGGTTTTTTTCTTGTTGTGTGGCTAAGAATGAGGTGATCTGGGTTCTTTATCCAATGTGAGATGGAGAGAGAAGTTGCAGATGGGAGAGGTCGTAAACAGGAGGATGGAGTGGACTTGGAGTGGGGCCAGGAGTCGCCGAAGCCCAGGGAAATCGATAGAGGACCACGGAAAGGAAACTGAGCTCCAACTTGTGCATATTAGACTGTTTCATTAAAACGGGCCCTTTTGTTTTTGTTTTCTTTACTAACCCTTCAGTCAAATTAAGAATTAAAGGGCATAAATCGTTTTGGTGCATATGGTGCACTGTTCGTTATTTTGTGGTACTGATTTGTATTGGGGGAACATATCACCATCATAAAGGGGGGCATTGATGGTGGACCCAAATGCAAGACACAGAGACTGAAGTACAAGGAACAGGACTTGACTATAGAGCAGGGACAAGAACATAGACTAGGAGCCTGGGTTTGAACCATGAGCCAGAGAATGGACAAGGGCCCAGAACCTGGGTCTTGCCTTGGGCTCAGGCCCCAAAACCAGGCAAGGACATGACATAACTGCAGGACGGGAGGCTGGGGTCTTGAGGCTTGAGCTTGGAAACAGGTTGGTGTCATGAGGCTTGGAGACAGGCTTGGGGGCTGGAGGCTTGGAGACAGGCTTGGGGTCTTGAGGCTTGGGTATGGACTCCGAGCCAGAAACTGGGCAAGGACCCAGAACCTGGCATTTGACTTGGGCTCGGACTCCAGAACTAGGCGAGGACAAGATGAGGCTACAGGACTGGACGTGGCTTGGGTGTGGTAGACAGTTCCCAACACTAGATAACAGCAAACGGCCAGACCTACCTAGCGAAGGCATGGACAGAGAGAGACAATTCCACACAACGAAAGACAGTTCCTTATCTAGACCTAACCAGGCTCTGGTCTTGCTCCGGCGGTAAAACTTCAGCGATACAGGCGGGGTATCCAGGCTAGGTGAGCGGGCAGAGAGTCAGGCGAGGTATCCGGGCAGAGAGTCAGGCGAGGGCGCGGGGGGGGGGGGGAGGAGGAGACAGGGAGAGGAACAGAACAGTCCAGCAGGGAATCCCTGGTTTGCAGAGGTATTTATGTCTCAGCCCCACAACAGAAAATGGAGAAAACCAGAAACCCCAGGACAAGGAACCACAGACCGGACCGTGAACTGGAACACGGACTTCATGGATCGGACCATGACAATCACACAGCATCCACACAAACAAGAGGTTTTCCACCTCAGATTCCACACATTTGGCAGGGCCAGAGACTGTCTTTCCCAGACTAACACTGCCAGACCAACCTGAGGGTTACATAGTTAGGAATTATTTATGGTGCTATTGAATGTTGAAATCTGTGTTATTATGTGCGTACATAATATAGAACTACAGTTCCCAGTGTGCAACGTGGGCAGGTCACCCGGAACTGGAAGAGGTGTTGCAGACGCAGAGGTTGAGCTGAAGCCATGAGCTGGGCACACGAGTATGTGTGGAGCTGAAGTCATTTACTGTAAATAAATGTGTTAGTTTTACCATTGCAAGTTTGTCTTTCATCAAGAAAAAAAAACATTACTAAGTCCAGAGAATCTACTCTGCTTCTATTTATCATATCCTTTTCAAGCCTATCCCTTCAGACATCCATTGGGATTAAAGTTGGCTTACTTCACACCAATTCTGAGAAGGCGGAAGAAAACAATGTGGAAACTGCAGATGACCATGCCTTTTGGTGGGCAGGAAGGAAATGCTGGGCATTTTGCAAAGTACTGCAGTGCACTCCCCATACATTTTACAAGATAAAACCTTTACTCTTCATGACTGGAGTAGTTTATAATCTCTCACTGAAGGTGCAAAACTGCCTGCATCAACCCTTTATTCCTCTGCATAGATGCTGCCTGTCCCTCCAGCATTCTGTGTGGGTTATTCTGGACTTCCAGCATCTGTAGAAGCTCTCATGTTTATATACTGCAGCCCTTTCCCTGTTTATGCTGGGCTTCTCTGTACTCCTGATCGATGGGTTTGAGATCTTCAGCACCATCTCAATTCCTTCTGTTTTGTAGCAGCTACAGAGGAAGTACAGTCCAAGTAAACAATAAAGTGCAAGATCACAATGAGGTAGATTGTGTGGCCACATGTCCAGCCTAACGTACAAGAAGTCTGACCTTGAGTCTGGTGGTATGTGCTTTCAGGCTTTTGTATCTTCAGCCCAGTGGGAGAGATGAGCAGAGAGAACGTCCAGAGTGGATGGGATGTTTTGTAAAGTCCTCCTTGACGATAAGGAAGAAAGAAAGTGAGGAAGATGTTGTAATCTAGTTTAAGCTGTAATGTGAAGCACTTCCAAACTTGTGAAGTGGTGAACGTCGGAGCTTGGAGCAACAGTGACTGCGGGCAAGAAGTTAATTATATGCCTGCAAAACTTCTGGGTTAAAAAGTTTTTAATTTATTGGTAGTCAATTCTTTGAACCGAACTGATGAACACTACAATTGATCACTTTGCACTTTAGTACCAGTTGACTCTGTTTTACTGCACATGTGAGACAGAAATTATTTATCTGAAATCTGAAACTGTAGAAACAAAACTCAAACCATCTTTCAGTTTACAACTTATACCTAGAGCACGTTGATACATGTGTGTGTATCCATTACTTATAGTTCACCGTTTCCAGGTGTGTTGAATTAAATCCTCATGAAAATCTACAGATGTCACGAACCAGCAATTCACACCTTGCAGTTAATAAGGTGGCAGCTGATATCTTAGGGCATCTAATAGTAAAGAGGTCAGTTTCCACTGCATCTTTTTTGGATATCGTTCTATTTATCAGCAGTTTTCTTACCTTCTTTGTCAGCACGGTGATAGATATAAACCCAGACATGAAGAGAAAATGTTTTATCTTGTAGATTGTATGGAGAATGCAGTGCAGACATTGGAATCATTGCAATCACCTTTACATTAGATGTGTGAGCTGGCGGTTTCACACATTTCTGATAGAGTATAAAGTAGTTCTTAGCAATTCATACCTGGAAGTTATCTTTTGTTATATCTCTGAGTTTCTTGAATTTGAGATTTTGATAGTAATGGAGGAAGAAAATGGCTTTGAAATTGCCATTGGCTATTTATTAATTCCAAATCAATGAAATTGGCTTTCTTAAATAATTTTCGTTTTATCTGACAGTAACTTTATCCAGGCATCAGTTGCTGAATAGTAGCTCAGCATGACTAATGAATGGCTTCATTTAGTAAATATTTGAAGACAAGACACAATTCTCATTTTTATCATCTCATGAAATCATCCCAAAGTGCATCACAAAAGCACCAATAAATACAAACAGAACTGGTGCAAAACCACATAGGGAAGTACCAGGGTAGATGACCAGTGTTGAAGTTTTAAAGAGCATTACGAGGGAAAGAAGTGTGGTACGGCAGGCAGAAAGGTTTCGGGAAGGAACTCCATATCGAAAACCTTGGAAACTGAAGACTCTGCGACAAAACAATTAAATTTAGGAATGAGCAAAAGTTCAAAACTGCCAAAGAGAGCAGGTAACATAGAGGGAGAAAGCGCTGTTAGAGATTACTGAAAGAGGAAGGACAAAACTTTGAGTGAACCTGAAAACAAAGTTTGAGGATTGTTCAACTTCAAGCCAGCTCGGGTGAGCAACCACCGTGATATTGGCTTGATGCAAGTTAAGTTAGAATTGTGTCGTGTTATTACTGAACTCATTATAGTTTAAGGTTCCTTAAGGTTGTCATAGCCGGGGGAGGTAGTGGGATTAAACTCCCACTGCCTATTAAATACTCCCACTGGCATGTGTCTCAAATAGACTCTGACAACCTTCATATGTGGCTCAGCTGTTAAGCCCGGCAGTACTGTTTCTACTGACAGGAGAAGGGGCAAAGGTGGGTTACTGGTGCCTTAAATCCAGTTGCTTTGGGCAGATGGGGCTTGTCAGCTGTGGTTGGCAGCTCACCTAGGAGAAGGAAAACTCTGATATGAAACCTGCACTGCCTTGCAACTATACCCACTCATGAGGAAGGCTTCAGGGGTAGTTCCTACTCCTGAAACCTTCCTAACGCAGTCCATGGTTGAATTCAAGGATGACTGGCAACTCCTGGGATGCCGCTGGTGGCAAACTGTATTGGTTCCTGCCATTCCTTTGGATTCCTCAGCTGCGTGGAGACGGAGCAACAAGTACTCTCCATGTCATACTGCCTGGCTTGCATATCCTAGGATGCAGTATCCATGGTTGCTCTCAATCATCAAAGGGTCTCATAGCAGCTTATCTAATCTATTCAATGCTATCAGCCTGAGTTATCATCTTTTGGGAAATCTATTTCTTAATACAAGTCTTTTTTAAGAAATATTTCTCCTTTCTTCAGTTAATGAAGCCAGATTTGCATTGTTCAATATTAAAAGAACAAAAGCCAGGAGTGTTTGTGATTTTTGTTTTTATAACTCCATTCACTGGAGCTTAGTGAAGATGATCATGTCTTGACAGGAGCTCTGAAGCTGCCTTTGCCCATCAGTGACCAACAATTAGTGAGAAAAGCAGCCGCAGGTAGGTCCTTGCCAGAGTTCACGACTCCCTGCTCCAGTGTAATGTTACTGCAATAATAGTTTCCCAAAAGGTGGAACAGGTAGGAATTCAGTTGGAGTCTGGAGTACTAGAACTAGGAAAGTTTTATTAAAGAAACAAGCAACACAGTAATCGAAAGGATAATAAATGCAACAGTTCAGCAATGATAAACACACATGTGCACAGAATTAAGATAACAGCATCAATCAAGCTCTATCGTTGTCTAGGGGTAAATGACCAAATTTCAAAATGACTCAAAGTTCAGTCCAGTTCAGTTCGCAGTAATCGTTGCCATGGCGATGGACAACGTGGGGGAAGAGAGAGATAGAACAGGAACAACTGATCATTCAGAACGGCTTCACTCACAGACCGGCGATATGGCTCACAAGCAACTTTTGGGCGGGTCCTTGGTGATGTCACCTGAGGTCACCGACTGTGACCCCTCCTCCAGATGTGGTCGATCCTCTGCATTGAACCCGGCACCCAGGCAAGGGCGGACACACACCGGGTTCCCGCTGATCGTACCTTTCCACCCTGGTCGTTTTCTGATACTTCTCACCCACTTGTGAGAGGCGCACCGCTTCCAGGGTCTCGTTACCTCGGGTGGCGTGTGTGTCTGTCTTAGCGAACCTGTCCCTTTTTATCCCCCTGCTGGGGTATCGCCTGTCCATCACTTCAAACAATTCAGAGTTCAAAGGGGGAGCCGCTCCAGACAGCTCTCTCTCTCCCACGTCCCTTCATTACACATCTCCAGACGCTGCTCCATTGTTCCTTATCTCTCCTTCCCCTGAGGGCAGGTGGCAGACCAACTGCTGATGTCACTGATGCTAACCCAGGCCAGCAAACATCTTAATTTTATGTGTATTCTCGTAACAATAACTCCATTCACTGGAGCTTAGTAAAGATGATCATGTCTTGACAGGAGCTCTGAAGCTGCCTTTGCCCATCGGTGACCAACAATTAGTGAGAAAAGCAGCTGCAGGTAGGTCCTTGCCAGAGTTCACGACTCCCTGCTCCAGTGTAATGTTACTGCAATAATAGTTTCCCAAAAGGTGGAACAGGTAGGAATTGTGTTCACTGCTCTTCCACTGAGGAATCGCAGTTGTGACAGAGGTTCATTGTGCTGAACTGTGTTTCTCCCTTGGCAGGCCTACAGAGTAGTTACCATTTTAATTTCATAGCAACTACTAAACCTGAATGATTCATCTTCTCTTGACAGAAAGCTAACCCTATTGTTTGATGTTTCTCAACTTAACATAACTGCTAAGAGCACAAGCTCTATTTCCAGCTATTATTGAGAATGGTTCTCTCCTTGCAGATGCACACGCTATTCTTCAAATCTGACACTTCTGCCAGTTTTTAAAAATTCTTTATTCTTGCATCTAAATTGTCATTTTTCTTGATCCTGTATAATTCGACTTATCGAACTCATTGTAACTATTGCTGCAGCAAATCATCCGAAACACCCCTGACAATGCCTTCATTTGCACCGTCATTTCTGTCCATTCTAAACTTAGATAAGGTAAGTTTTATTTGTCACATGTACATCAAAGCATGCAGTGAAATGCAATGCTTGCATCAAATCAAATCAGTGAGGATGTGCTGGGGCAGCCCACAAGTGTCACTGTGCTACTGGCACCAACATAGGATGTTTTGAATGATTTGCTCTAGCAATAGTTATAATGAGTTCAATAAGTCGAAACATACAGGATCAAGAAAAATGACAATTTAGATGCAAGACTCACAACAAGTATGCAGAGGGAGAGCACAGTATCAACTTGCTAACCCTAAACCATATGTCTTTGGATGTGGGAGGAAACCGGAGCATTTGGAGCAAACCCTCATGGTCCTGGAGAGAACATACAAACTCCTTACAGATTGCAGTGGGAATCAAAACCAATCGGTGTTTGCTGACGCTGTAAAGCAATTATACAATGCTACCGTGCCATGCTTAAGCTTCTTCAATCAGGCCTCTGGTCATATCACCTACAGAAGCAAGAAAAAATTTGTGAAACCTTTGCAATTACCTGGTTTTCACTTACTCAAAAAATGTGGTCTGTTCTTCATCTAAGTCACAATAATAGACAAACACAATCTGCCTAAACTAATAACACACAAACAATTGTATTACTTCTCATCAATACAGAGTACACTACTTAAACAGTCACAGTCTAGGTTCAAAGAAATATGTGAACCTCTGGGGTAATGTCTCCTTTGAAAGCTATTTGGAGTCGGGTGTTCCAATCACTGAGACGGGATTGGAGGTGTGGCTTGTCGAGGTGCCTTCCCCTTTAAAGAAGGCACATAAACTCAGGTAACTGATAGAACCTGTGCTTCTCAAGAAAGATCTGATCATATGCACCATGCCAGACCTGCCTCCCGGTTTTTTTCCACTACCTTACTTTCTATTTTCTATTTATGATTTATAATTTAAATTTTTAATATTTACTAATTTTAACTATTTTTAATATCTTTAATATTTAATATTTGTAATCCAGGGAGTGTGAAGCACAGAATCAAATATCGCTGTGATGATTGTACGTTCTAGTACCAATTGTTTGGAGACAAAGTATAAAGTATGCCTTGATCAAATCAATTTCAGAGGACCTTAAAAGAAGAATTGTAGAGATGCATAACTCTGGAAAATGCTACAAAATTGTTTCTAAAGACCTGGGTGTTCATCAGTCCACAGTATGAGAAATTATCTTCAAACCCAGTTCTGTTGCTACTCTCCCTAGGAGTGGTCATCCTGCAAAGATCACACCAAGAGCACAACTTGCAATGCTGACAGCGGTGAAAAAGAACCAAAAGGTAACAGCAAAACACCTGCAGAAATCTCTAGGACTCGCTAAAGTCTCAGTTCAAGTGTCCACTATAAGAAAAGCATTGAACAAGAATGGCGTTCATGGAAGTTCACCATGGAATAAACTTTTAAAGGCATCTGTTAGTCTTGCGAGACTATGGATCTGCGCCTGGAAAGTCTTCACTCTCCAGGGTGCAGGCCTGGGCAAGGTTGTATGGAAGACCAGCAGTTGCCCATGCTGCAAGTCTCCCCTCTCCATGACACCAATGTTGTCCAAGGGAAGGGCATTAGGACCCATACAGCTTGGCACCAGTGTCGTCGCAGAGCAATGTGTGGTTAAGTGCCTTGCTCAAGGACACAACACGTTGCCTCGGCTGGGGCTCGAAATCACGACCTTCAAGTCGCTAGTCCAATGCCTTAACCATTTTGGCCACATACCCACACTGGAGTAAACTACTGTTCTCCAAAAAAAACTTTGCTGCACGTCTCAAGTTTGTAAAGACCAGCTGGATGTTCCACAATGTTGCTGGGACAATATTCTGTGGACAGATGAGACAAAGGTTGAACATTTAGGCAGAAATGTACATTGCTATGTTTGGAAGAAAGAGTACTGCACACCAACACCAAAACCCCATAACACTGTGGAAGGAGCATGCTTTGCTGCCTCAGGGCCTAGGCAGCTTGTAATTGTTGAGTGAACAATGATTTCAAAATTGTATCAAAAGAATTTAAAGGAGAGTGTCAGCGTAGCAGTGTGCCACCTGAAGCTTAGTAGAAGTTGGATGATGCAACAGGACAATGGTCCAAAACACAAGAGTAAGTCAACAACAGAATGTTTTAAAAAGAAGAAAATTTGTGTCTTGAAATGGCCAAGTCGAAGTGCAGATCTTAACCTAAATGAAATACTGTGGCATGACATGAACAGGGCTGTTCATGCAAGGTATCCCAGAAATATTGATGAACTGAGACAGTCTTATGAAGGAACATTCTTGTATCCATCTGCTGTCACGACCACAGATTCGGCAGCGCAGTAGATATGACAATTGCGCTTGTGAATATGCACGTGTCAGCTAATTATTATCTAATTGTGATACTATGTAACTCCATACTTGTTGTCGTAGTGCTTGTTGAGACTTGGACAGAGCATAGCAATGCTTCGCTGCCTGTTTGCATTCAGCGTTCCTGCCCCAGGGGTGAAGGCCATGTGTCAGTTTGCCATCACTGTGAAGGCAGAGGAAAAGGAGGGGCAGGCGCAAGTGGTGGATCAGTTGGGGGCTTCCAATGACGCCATCCCCAAGTTTATTTGGGACCTGACTGCTCTGAAGACAAATCAGCTGCTGGAATTGAGTTCTGGGGAAGTGGCTGCTGTTTAGCAAGATGATCCGGGCATTGGTACCATTTGGGTGGTGGTCGAAAAAGGAGACGCGGCTCAGGCGGAGAGGACGAAACATGCATCAGTGCCTCCATTACTACGAGAATGGCCTCGGTCGGAGTTGAAGAACCAGATCTTATACCAGGTCACATCACCCCCAGACCGACCCTGGCGTTGCCAGCTGGTTCTGCCCGAGAAGTATCGGAGGATGGCGTTGAAATCACTTCATGATGATTCTGGACATTTGGGGGTGGAAAAGACCTACGGATTGCTTAGAGACCAGTTTTACTGGCCCCGAATGAAGTCGGAGATCGAAGAATACTGCAAGTCACACATTCGATGCATACGGCGGAAGACACTGCCTACGTGGGCAGTTCTCTTGTCCCACTGGCAGAGTACGGGCCCTCTGGACCTGGTGTGTATGGATTTCCTGTCAATAGAACCCAATACCAGCAACACGGCGAATGTCTTAGTCATCACGGACCACTACACCAGATATGCTCAGGATTTTCCTAGCAAGGACCAGAGGGCATCTGTGGTGGCAAAGGTATTATGGGAGAAGTATTTCATTTATTATGGCCTCCCCAGGTGAATATGTAGCGGTCAGGAACACGATTTCGAGAGCAGACTCATCCGTGAGTTACTGGGCATGTTTGGAGTTGAGAAGTCGAGGATAATGCCCTATCACCCGCAGTCTGATCCCCAGGCAGAGAGGTTTAATCGGACCTTGCTAGACATGCTCGGGACCTTGGAGATCAGCAAGAAGAGCAGGTGGAGTTAACATATTGGGCATCTAGTTCACAGTTATAATTGTACACGAAATGAAGCTACTGGGTACTCGCCATATTATCTGATGTTTGGGTGCGAGGCAAGGTTGCCCATTGACCTTTGTTTTGGGACTGATGAGTGTGACTTACCACTGAAGAATTATCTGAAGTGTGTGTCTGACATGAGAAGAGAGCTGAAAAGGGCTTATGAATTATTGGGGCTTGCGGCTACCCAGCAGAATCCAGGGAATAAGAGAAGGTATGATCGAAAGGTGAGGTTCTCCCAACTCCTGCCAGGAGACCGAGTCCTCCTAAGGAATTTGGGGCTACCTGGAAAGCATAAGTTGGCTGACCGCTGGGCGGCTACGCCCTATGTGGTGGAGAGTCAGATGCCAAACCTACCAGTTTTCTGAGTGAAACCAGAGGATAGGAATGGGCCTGTCAAGATTCTCCATCAGAACCACCTGCTGCCCCTGGGACAAGAGGTGCAGGTTGACCCAGAGCCTGACCTGGAGCCTACACCTAGTAAGAGGACTCTTCGGAAGTGCAGGGTGACTACCGGGCCCCCAACAGGCGAGGTTAGGCCGGCCCCCACCCCTGAGAGGGATACTAATTCGGAGGATGAGGACCTGGATTTGTGGTTATATACTGCCTTTCATTAACTCCCCAGTGATTGAGGAAGAGACTCCCGCCCTTCTCCCATTGAGACAGGTGAAGTGGCGGAGGGTGGGGGGCTATCTGTGGGCAGCCTGGGTTGCAGCGGGAGTGATGGCACAAATGTCCATTTTCAATTTCAGGACATGAATAATGCCAGTCTTGCCTGGAATGGCAGTATTTCTGTTGAGATCTATGAGATTACCATTGAATCATTTAGACCATCGTCATAGGGAAAGAATTGGGCTATTCGGCCCATCAAGTCTACTCCGCCATTCCATCATGGCCAATTTTTTATTCCCTCAACCCCATTCTTCTGCCTTCTCCCCATAATCCTTGATGCCTTGATTAACCAAGAACTTATCAACCTTCACTTTAAATATACCCAATGACTTGGCCTCCACAGGTGCCTGTGGCAATTTATTCCACAAATTCACCTCCCTCTGGCTAAAGAAATTCTTCCTCATTTCCATGCTAAAGGGACGTCATTCTATTCTGAAGCTGTACCCACTGGTCCTAGAATCTGTCACTATTGGAAACACCCTCTCCCCATCCATTCTACCTAGCTCACAGGCAAAAGATGAAGCCTTCTCATCGTTGACCTGACATACCTGCCAATATCTGTGAACTTCCAACAAAGATTTTAGTTCTACCTCAGATAGTATATCAACATCTGGGATCACACTTTCAATTGCAGCTGATTTAGAGCTGTGTGGAAGATGTGGTTCTTTCATTTGGCTCCAGACTGTAATCAACAAACCTGTGAGAATTATAATTTATTACCATATTTTATTTAAAGTGTTTCCTGGTTGGAAGGTTTTTGTTCTCTGTTATTCAGAGAAATACCCTAAGGATAAACATTTTTCTTATTAGGTTGTCATGAGTATTTTCACTAGGTTCACCTTTGTTTTCAAAGGCTTGGCTTTTTGAAGTATTTCTTTCTGTTTCCCCCAAGTTCCCAAGGGTTTATTAGCAAGCCTTTCTGCAAACTACCTCTACCCACCACTGTCACAATTGCTCCACGATAACGGCCAGTGGCCTTTCACTTCTCTGGTTGCTTTTAATCTGGAAAGTCTATGAAAACTGACAGAGATAGGAAACATGAAGGTTGGACAAGAACATTAATGAGGAGAGTGATATTCAAGGTTGTTACTCCTGATCCAATGCAGTGCGAAAAACCCACAAAAGATAAAGAACACAATAATTAAAAACACATAATAAATATAATTCCATAATATAGCTCGTATACTGTACATAGCTTGATTACATGTATATAAAGTGACACAAGGCACAGGAGTGACTGTACATAAGGTGATTCTGACAGGAAATGATAAAGTAATGCAGGTTGAAGGTATGGAGGAGCAGGTTAATGGATAAAGGTATTGATCAGCCTTACTGCTTGGGGAAAGTAACTGTTTTTATCAGTCTGGTTGTCCTGGTGTGGATGCTACATAGCCCCCTCCATGATGGGAGTGGGACAAACAGTCCATGAGCAGGGTGGGTGGGATCCTTCATGATATTGCAGGCCTTTATAAGGCTCCTTTCTGTATATACTGTATGTCCTTGATGGTGGATAGGCTGGTGCCAGTGTTTCTAAAACAATCCACGCTGTTACTTTCAATGGCATAATGAGACTGGTTTAATGGAATTCCAAGCGTGTTTCTTGGCATATGCAATAGATTTAAACATGGTTCTTGAAGCTTGCGTAGTGATTGAAAGCATTAGGCACCAAAGAGATGAATCACTTGAGTGTGAGGCATTAGAAGATTGAAGACATGTTGGCAATATACATTCAGCACATTAGATGCAAATTAAAGCCAGTTTAGACAAAACATGTCCACCATTTAAATAAAAGATCTCCTAAGGATTGATCCAATTGGGCCTGAAAGCATGCTGAAGACTGCATAAGGAAACAATGCCTGTGCTTCATAACATCCATACTCTAACCTCAAAGATACAGAGTAGAAAAAAACAAGAAACACAGATTGTTTCTGAAGCATTTGCATAGGAGATTGATTCAACCAAGTAGCTACACTGTGAGGGGGACAGAGGGAGAAAAAGGAGAGAGAGAAGAAGAATGTGTGTATATAAATAAATAACGGATGAGGTACGAGGGGGAGGTGGGGCATGATCTCCCAGCGGCCACACATTTTAATTCCACGTCCCATTCCCATTCTGATATGTCTATCCACGGTAGCAGGATCTCCCAGTGGCCACACATTTTAATTCCACGTCCCATTCCCATTCTGATATGTCTATCCGCTGCCTCCTCTACTGTAAAGATGAAGCCACGCCAAATTGGAGGAACAACACCTTATATTCCGTCTGGGTAGCCTCCAACCTGATGGCATGAACATTGACTTCTCTAACTTCCGTTAATGCCCCACCTCCCCTTCGTACCCCATTCGTTATTTATTTTTATACACACATTCTTTCTCTCACTCTCCTTTCTCTCCCTCTGTCCCTCTGACTATACCCCTTGCCCATCCTCTGGTTTCCCCCCTCCATCTTTTCCTTTTCGCTGGGTCTCCCATCCCATGATCCTCTCAAATCCCTTTTGCCAATCACCTGTCCAGCTCTCGGCTCTATCCCTCCCCCTCCTGTCTTCTCCTATCATTTTGGATCTCCCCCTCCCCCTCCCACTTTCAAATCTCTTACTAACTCTTTCTTCAGTTAGTCCTGACGAAGGGTCTCGGCCTGAAACGTCAACTGTACCTCTTCCTAGAGATGTTGCGTGGGCAACTTTTATGTGTGTTATTTTAAACTTCCGCTGCCTTGTGGCCATACCCACCCATGGGAGAGGCTTCAGGAGTAAACACCGAGGAAGAAATCCGGAGCCGGGGTCCCTAAAGCAGTTTGATGTTGTTTACAACTTCACTCTGGCAACCTCTGTGATGACACTGGTGCCAAGCTGTATCGGTACTTGTCCTTCCCTTGGACTACATCGGTGACGTGGAGAGGGGAAATCCGCTACATTGGCAATAGCTGGTTCCTCAAATCTTCCCACCCAGGCTTGCATCCTGCAGAGGACACAGTCCACCAGAGGCGCAAACCCATGATCCTCTGGGATTAACGGCTGCCTACTTTAGATCGTATTTGATTTGATAGAGATGTACAAAATTATGAGGGGTATAGATAGCGTTAATACAAGCAGGCTTTTTCCACTGATGTTGGGTGGGAATACAACCAGAGGTCATAGGTTAAGCGTGAAATGTGAGAAGTCATGAGAATGTAGAATGAGCTGCCAGCACAAGTGGTGCATGCCAGCTCAATTTCAATGTTTAAGAGAAGTTTGGATAGGTACATGGATGGTAGAAGTATGGAGGATTATTGCAGGTCAATGGGAGTAGGCAGTTTAAATGGATTTGGCATGGACTAGATGGGCCAGAGGGCCAGTTTCTGTGCTGTACTTCTATAACTCTATATATTCACATTATTTTCAAATATATCTATTCAGCTGTTTACTAAATATTTTTGATTTAGTTTAGTACAATTTTCTGTTATTTCTTCAACTGAATTAGCCTGTGGTATGCCACAATCACATTAATCCTTGTACATCTCTTTGTATATATACAAACCATCTACTTCAATCTCGTGTTGGCGCATGGCCAAGTGGTTAAGGTGTTCATCTAGTGATCTGAAGGTTGCTAGTTCGAGCCTTGGCTGAGGCAGCATGTTGTGTCCTTGAGCAAGGCACTTAACCACACATTGCTCTGCGACAACACCGGTGCCAAGCTGTATGGGTCCTAGTGCCCTTCCCTTGGACAACATCGGTGGCGTGGAGAGGGGAGACTTGCAGCTTGGGCAACTGCCGGTCTTCCATACAACCTTGCCCAGGCTTGCACCCTGGAAACCTTCCAAGGCGCAAATCCATGGTTTCACGAGACTAACGGATGCCTATATATATAATTCAATCTTCCATTTCCCAAGCTATTTATTTATACGTTAAACTTCAATTATCCCAACAATATCCATTTCTCAATGTTGAACTTCCTGAGTACATAAAACAAACACATTACCAGCCCTTCGACCCACAATGTTGTGCTGACCATGTAACCTACTCTGGATACTGCCTAGAATTTTCCTAACCACAGAGCCCTGTATTTCTCTAAGCTACATACACCTATCTAAGAGTCTTTTTAAAGATCCTATGGTATCCACCTCTACCATCTTTGCTGGCAGTGCATTCCACACACCACCTAGTTTCTGTGTGAAAAACTTGCCTATGACATCCCCCTTGTACTTACTTCCAAGCACCTTAAAACTATGCCCCCTCATGTCAGCCATTTCAGCCCTGGGAAAAAGCCTCCGGCTATCCACATGATCAATGTCTCTCATCATCTTACACCTCTATCAAGTCACCTCTTATCCTCTGTCGCTCTGAAGAGATAAGATCAAGTCCACTCAACCTATTTTCATAAGGCACGCTCTCCAATTCAGGCAACTTCCTTGTAAATCTCCTCTGCACTCTCTCTAGAGTATCCACATCCTTCCTGTAGTGAGGTGACCAGAACTGAACACAGTACTCCAACCACAGTCTTATATAAGTGTAACATTACCTCATGGCTCTTGAACTCAATCCCATGATTGATGAATGCCAACACACCATACGCCTTCTTAACAACACTGTCAACCTGCACTGCAGCTTTGAGTGTCCTATGGACAAGCACCCCAAGATCTCTCTGATCCTCCACACTGCCAAGAGTCTTACCATTAATGTTATATTCTGCCTTCAAATTTGACCTTCTAAAATGAACCACTTCACACTTATCTGGGTTGAACTCCATCTGCCACTTCTCAACCCAGTTTTGCATCCTATCAATCTCCTGCTGCAACCTCTGACAGCCTCCAGATTATCCACAACACCCCCAACTTTTGTGTCATCAGCAAATTTACTAATCCACCCTTCCACTTCTTCATCTAGGTCATTTATAAAAATCACAAAGAGGAGGACCCAGAACAGATCCCTGTGGAACACCACTGGTCACTGACCTCCATGCAGAATATGACCTGTCTACAACCACTCTTTGCATTCTGTGGGCAAGCCAGTTCTGGATCCGCAAAGCAAGGTCCCCTTGGATCCCATGCCTCCTTACTTTCTGAATGAGCCTTGCATGGGAAACTTTATCAAATACCTTACTGAAATCAATATACACTACATCCACTGCTCTGCCTTTAAGAACAGTGTCACCATACAAGCACTTTCATGTTCTTTAATTTGTTTCTCTTTATAGTGTAAGTCACAATTTTATTTCTATCCCAACTGCTTCTCTTCCATTCTTCACTTAAGATTTGGCTGAGCTAAATTCGGACATGTTCTGGATAATTTTATGCAGTGGTAACTCATTGAGAGTGTTACCTATTGAAGAATGGTGTTGCACTTTGTCAAGTAGCTTCATATTCGATGTCTCATTATTAAGCTTGAACATCTCCTGAAACATCCGTTCTTCAGTCATTCTCACTGATCTCTGAACAATTGAAGCCAGATGATTTGGGGAAGTAAGTATGTGTTTGATACCATTTTGTGTCAGAATACATTCAAATAAAAATGAACAAAATTTGTTGACATTCATCCACAAGTAGTTCTTCTGACAAGCTGGAAATGAGATACTGGTTTTCATTTCTTAAACAGTATCTTTTGTTGTGGTCTAGGGTCCAATCTGTTTTATCTCATTTCATTTCATTTCAAATAACTACTAAAAATTATCAATCTGCCTTCATAAAATAATGAATATGTACTTTTTGGAAGATCTCTTTGCCTGTTTTCAACTCCAGTGTACACAAATGTTTTCACTGTCTTAACTCTGCAAGCTTGACAGAAACTATATTTGTCTACCAGCTGTTCAAAATCTTTATTTATTTGAAGCTGATGTGCACAGACTTTAGCAATTGCCTTCATTCTCATGATACCAGAACATCGAGCATGTAAGCTTTCTTAAGTTTGTCTTCTGAACATGGCTGGTGCACTAGCTCAAAATCCACATATAACACATTCTTCTGCTGACAAATCACGTTGTAGGAATTTGTCTGACTTAAGCCTTACTTTTAAACTTTTCCATATATGCTTTAGAGCAAGATCTTTCTGTTATCTTCTTGCTGTAACCAGAAAGTCATAGAATCACTTTCTACTACTTTCATTGTGAGACTACATGCATCTTGCGATCACTGAGAGCCCTGAGCTGTCACGTCACTGAAGCTTCTCAGCATTCTTCCCATGCCTCAAATTGCAAACTCATTCAGCTTTAAACGGCAAGTATTAACTTTGTGTTGATACGTAAGAGTGTCTTTGATGAAGAAAAGATATTTGTTATGGTAAAGTACATGCATATATATTTCTCCAGATATTTTTTAAAACATAGTACCTAAGCTCCAATATCTTATGAAAATAGCTAGGTGATTTTAAGGCAGTCATTGGTCTCTTTTTCATGCACTTGCTTGAATTTATTCAGCTCTAGGCCTGAAGGGGGTTATGAATGGAGGTTTATTAACCACATCAGTCGCCCACCATTTCAGCTTTGGTTGGTGAGACCAAGAGGACAACTCATTTAAGATCAAAGAAATGTATTTAGGTACAAACAAAGGGTAGACAAACATTTTTATTGGTCAATAACAATTACAAAAAAGGTACAAATCAATGGCTTCCATTAGCATAATCAATATTACCCATGATGCATTGCATCCATACCAAAAGAGCTCAGAACTGCTTACATCTTGGTGCAGTCTTCATAAAAATGAGCAGAAAGAGCACAACACAAGCACTGGCAGAGGAAGATGTTTGCTCAACACAACCAGCATAATCTTTCTTCCCTTGCTCCTTGTTTAATGTTAAACTTAATCCCAGTTTAAAGAATAAACTCATAGTTCTACTTGGGTCTAATCAGCAGGAACTTTCTGTCCAGCCACAGATAGTATAATTCCAAATCATTCATTAACAATCTGAACATGACTAAGCCTGATTCCAATCTAGCAATTAGCCTTCTAGCAATTAGCTACTTCTGACATAGTTGCAACAATCCCACATGGAGTAGGCAACTTTCATACCAGTGCTCAATTGGCTTACAGAAGCCCAGCACTGCTTCAGCAACTTTTTATCTTTATCTTTTCAAGACCAGCTTCATTATAACAGTGAGAGTGTCAACAAAACACAACAAAAGATAAACAAGTCTATACTACTGCTTCTAGAAGGAAGGATTTGATCTGTAGACAACAATCCAGCCTAGTAAACTGCAACTCACAATGTCATGTGTCATGTTCAAAGTTGTTCAGGAGGGTGAGCATTCATTTTAGATTCCCCAGAAGTACTTAATTGCAAAGAAATGTCAATTATTTTGTTGACAACATTACATTCTCTAAAAGTACAAATGAGTCAAGAGGGAATAACGGAGGAAACGCAAATCAGTCTGATTTTCCCATTGATTACCAAGCGGTCTATAGATTTCATTAGTGTGGCACTTTTTCCTGGAACAAACAGAAGAACTATGACATTGAACACAAATTGGACAGAAGTAACTGAAGTAGGATGGTCTGATAATTAAGCATCAATCATAAATTTACATAACATCCTTATTTTAAATAAATTTTTAAATTTACATTAGTTATAATTACAGCAAATTCCTGGCACTTGGGTAGCTCAGTTTTGCTAGGAATTTGTCTTGTGTACTAGGGATCCTGATGCTGTAAAAGCGACACACTGCATGGTATCTACTGTATGTTTGGAAGCTAAACTCAGTGTGTCAGACTGGCACAGTTTGCATTACAAACACAGACAGTGGAAGTTGTAAAACTTAGGTTTGAGACTAAAATGTGAAAGGCTGTACAAGAGCAGATGCACCCTTTTGTTACATGTATGGACAACACTGAACTGACTATACATTCTGGGAACAAGAATTTAGGACTTGGATGCCAATCATTCAATAAACATTTGGAAACTATAGGAATAAACTAATTCTTTAAAATCATTGTACCCAGAGCTAAGAAATAAGTTTATGTTTAGTAAGCATCTTCCTTTATGTGTTTTCACATGGAAACCTGAAAATTTACCATATATTATAGCCCAACATGCAAAGAGCTGCTGAGTTCATACAAGTAAAGTAAAGACATTGTGACTTCACCTGTTACAACCACAGGACGTGTTAAACCACACTCACCAGTAGGCAGGGAAGTGACTGCACTGATAGCTCGTCCACAAGGAGAGATGGACTGGGACTAACAGGACAGTCACCGGAACACCGGTCTGCAGTGAAGCCAAAGGGAATGTGAACCCCAATACAAAGTACAGTGAAACCCTTCCACATACGTACAGTAATTACACATGCCACTTTAACTTAGCATGACAGGGCACAAACAATCTGCAGAAGTGCTACCGTGATGCACAGCTAATGTCCATTTGGTGCATCAGCACAATCTGTCACATGCATTTGGTGAACTGCTCCAACAAAACCTGACTAATCCCTGAACAGGTCTAGTCTTTAGATTTTATATTAAACTCTTGATTCATTCTTCAAAAGACAGATATTCTAATTCCTGTTGTTGGGCAACTTACTGATTTTCTCTTACAGCAGTAGCCCTTTAAACATTGTTATCTTCCACCTCAAAAATGACCCCACTTCATCCTCATTGTTTTTGTAATTAAACTGGGCATTATTTGTGCTTTGGACTTTGACTCTCCTTACTCCACTAAAAGCAATGGACGGAACAAACAAAGTGAATTGCAGGTGGCCCAGGGTATATTTGATTTCATTTTCCCGGTAGTTAAATTCTTATTGACAGCTATTGCTACCAATAACACACCAATCCTCTTTTACAAATTAGAGGAAGGTGGCTAAAGGGTCAATTTCATTATCTCAGAGTAAACTATTATGAGATATACAACTCATGGAGATTGTCTTTTAGAAATAGTAATGGGCTCAGAAATCTGTCCAATTTTTGGTTACTGGTGGTAACAGGAACCCTTGGAATGACATAATTCTGTGTTGTAATAAAGATTGTGCTCTGCCTCATTGGAAAACTCGTGCCCTCCATACGTTAGGACATTCAGCTGCATTTTAAATAGCAAATTTAATCTCTCCCTATGCCCCAAAGCACAGAGTAAAGGGTCTCATACTGGTACATTTCACAATAAAAAAACTCTGAAAATGGGTGGCACGTTAGCATAGCGATTAGTGCAGCACTTTACAGTGCCAGTGATCCGGGTTCAATTCCTGTCTCTGCCTGTAAGGAGTTCGTACGTTCTCCCTTTCCTGTGTACATTTCCTCCAGGTGCTCTGGTTTCCTCCCACATTCCAAATGCGTGCTGGTTAGTAAGGATTACTAAGTTGTGCATTAGTAAGGATTAGTAAGTTATACTGCAGGATGGGACACTTGCAGGCTGTTGCCGGCACATCGCCGGTCATTGATGGAAATTATGCATTTTACTGTATGTTTTGATGTACATGTGACAAATAAAGCTGATCTTTGATCTTTAACTTTTCTCTTAAGGTACTTTTAGATTAGCTTACTTTATACATGCTCAAAATGAAACACAAAAGATGTAAGTTGGAAATTGGGAGCTGAGGTGATGACACAGAAAGAATGTTATTTACCAATTCTGAAAGTCAATTGCAAGTACAAGTCTGAATGTAGAGAGGTTGGGGTAATGTTGCAGATATTTATTTCTGGATAAGTGATAAAGAAAATGAAAGTTAATTTCCCACCTTGGCACTATAACAAATCCAATTCACTTTAAAAAAACATGAACTTAAAGCCAGTGGCAGTAAATTTGACCTCAGATCTAGTAGTTTGCCATAAAAGCAAAAACCCTTCCCTAGGGAAAGGAAAACTGCCAGTTACATGAGTTCAGTTTCACAGTAACCTGCATTCTATAGCAACCCACTCAGCTTTATAAAATCACTCAGCATCTATGAAAGAACAACACATCTTCATCCTGTGGATGAATATAATGCAAAACCAGATTTTCTTATGATGTTTAGTTAACATTTTAGAAATGGTTCAAAATATACAATAGATGTTATCATGGAAAGCAGTTCTTCAGAGCCACTGAAACTCATGAACCATTTGTTTATAACCTACGTAACTGTGAGTTATTCAGATAAAGCCAAACTATGAAATAAGTGCTTGCATCAGCATTCCTGCACTGAAGTGACTGAAGAAGGTTTCAGGTGCAAACTCTTCAGTTAGGTATGCAAGTCTGAGGAAGTGTCTGTCCCAGGAGCACATCACAGGTACCCTGACAATGTAGTCTGGTCACAGATTCCCAGCATCCCCAACTTTCTCTTTTCAGAGTTTGTGGTGGTTAAAACTTAGTACACAAAGTCAAAATTAATTTGCTAATATCATACATCCCAATGCTTCATTCATAATAAACTGTTCAAATATCACTAGGGTAGACATTCATCCTCTGTTATGCACACTAACACATGATACAGCGTGTGCTGAGCTTTGCTTTTGAAATTCAGTTCCACTGAAATTAAAGAAAGCAAATTTCAGAAACATACGTATATTACAACACAATGAGACAAATTCATGATTTATCATGACTGGCATTGCAAAGCCCAATCCCAGACACTGTTGATCAACTCCTTAATAGTTAAAACAATCAGGATAAATGGTTAGTTCAACATTACTTTCTAACAATGGCAGGTTGGGTTACATTGAATCTAATGATTGTACTTGGACCCAAGCAACGGAAACTTGCTCTGGGCTGATCTTCCACTGTGTGACAGTAGAATGACTAATTTTCAGATTTTCTCAACTGCTGGAACCCAGCAGGGCATACCACATACAACACAAAAACATAGCAGAAACCTTTCCAGAAACCCTCTGCATAAAGTCAAGATCAGTTCAGACAAATCCTGCAATAATGAAGCTGGAGCATAGGTTAATAGAGTTGAGCGTGCGGTACAAGATTGTTCCCACTTCACATTTCTCAAGCCCTCTTCTCCATTTGATCCAGAAGAGTGAATAATTAATAATGCAGGGAGGAATGGGAAGCATTAGTTTCTCCATTAGAGTAATCTCTGGCTCTAAAAGATATCATGGAATCAGCTATACTCAAGCAGACAGAATGGACAATTTAACTGCTGCCACCTATAGCTTGCTAATTGCTTTCATATCTGTCCAGCTTACTGGTCATTGCATTTTGACCCATGCCAAACAACTTAGACAGTTTGAAAATCAAACTCTTCCATTTCTATCTTTAATGGCAATGAACCCCACAGAGTACCACCAGCATTAGCAACACAAATTCTAAACTTTAAATTTCCAGAAGTAGTATTTCAGTGTTTTCTCAACTGTTCCTCAGAGACAACATCCAATAAAAATTCTCAATTGTGTTCTGTCAATATTATCCCTCAATATTTTCATTAAAATTCATAACACTTGGTCAATCGTGCAATACCGTTAGTGGGAGATGACTGTATGTGTATTGTCTGGTATGTCACAGCAGTGACTGCACTTCGGGGGGGGGGTTCATTGGCTAAAAAACTATGAGTTTTCTCAAGCCTGAGAAAGGACCCACATAACTACTCAAATATTGTACAAGATTTAATACATCATGTTATAGCTCTATAAAAGATTTGTGAGACTGCACATGAAGTATTATGTGCAATTCTGATTGCCTAGCTATTGATGGATGCCATTAAACTAGAATGGGTACAGAAAAGATCCCCAAGATGTTACCAGATCTGGAGGGCTTGAGTTACAAAGACAGGCTAGATAGACTGTGGCTTTTTACCCTGGAGCAGAAGTGACTGAAGGGTGACCATAGAGGGACACATGAGGGGCATAGTTAAGATGAATAATCACCGTCATTTTCCCAGGATGAGTTAAAGTTGAGAAGGGAATGATTTAAAGGGGACTTGAGGGGCAACACTTTTTGCACACAGGTGATATATGCAATAAACTGCCAGGTGAAGTGGTAGAAACTAGCACAATCACATTGTTTGAAAGATATATAAGTAAGTACAGGAATGGGAGAGGTTTGATGGGATATCAGACAAATAAGATCATTAGACATAGGAGCAGAATTAGGCATTTGGCCTAATTCTCATTGCTGATTTGTTATCCCTTTCAGCACTATTCTCCTGCCTTATCTCTGTAACCTTTGATGCCCTAGCTAACCAAGAATCTATCAACCTACACTTTAAATGCATGCAATGACTTGGCCTCCACAGCCATCTGTGGCAATGAATTCCACAGATTCACCACACTCTAGCTAAGAAGGCAAATAGGACAAACTTAGGTAGACCATTTGGTTGGCATTGACATGATGGGCTGAAGGGCCTGTTTTCATGTGATGATTCCAGAACTATACAACTTTGTAAATATAGGTCTCTCTTTAGTCACCCTTATTGACAATGGTTGAAATTTCCAAGTGCATACCATGGTCACTCCAAACCATTGACTAACTGGGTAACACATGAGTTTTATCATTTGATTATCTGAGAGGAATGAGCTAACTAGATGGTGAAAAGTAGTTTGCTGGTCGCTGATTCTTGAGACTTAGGCAAAAACAGGTCCCACTAAGAAAAGTGCTAATTCCATTGAAAATGAATAACATTTTCTTATTTAAAATGATCAGGGTTGATCATCTGAGGGTCTTTTGCACAAATGCAACATTTTTTTATATGTTTGTTTTTAATTTTATAAATTATATGATTATATGATAGTCCAGTACCCACAAAATCATTTGTCCTCAGACAAGAGATTATTATTTCAATTTGATAAAAAAAGTGTGAAAAATCATTTAAAATGTATAATATATATGCCAGATGAAAGAGTAGAGTGCAAAACCTCTTTAAAACTAAAAGCAGTGAATTTTCAACAATATTTACTCTTATTTGGTGGTTGCTCAAAATGTGTCCCAAGTTTTTGTCAGCACCATCAGATATTTATTTTTAAAAAAAGCAATAAAATCAGGCAACCACATGGTCAACTATATTCCTGAGGACCCACTTTCCACCCTCCACATCTACTAAATGCAACAAGATCAAACAAGTTCCTGTAAGTTCGCTATTTTTTCAATAATTTTTACATATTTATTGATGTTGCTACTGTCACAACCATGACCTGTCACTCTCTTTCGTATAGAAAAAATTATTTTAAATTATGACTTAAATGTATGCATTTTAAGTAGAGGCCGGAGGCAGCTAGCAACGGAGGGAAAACAAGATGGCTCCTGTATACAACTCATGCATGTCATGTAAAAA
The DNA here is from genome assembly GCF_963921235.1 of Mobula hypostoma. Taxonomy (NCBI): domain Eukaryota; kingdom Metazoa; phylum Chordata; class Chondrichthyes; order Myliobatiformes; family Myliobatidae; genus Mobula; species Mobula hypostoma. Next base: position 3,821,746 of record NC_086111.1, read on the forward strand.
ACATCCAAATCATCCTCAGTGGAGGTTTGAATATAATTTATGATCACAATAAATTGTAATATGGCTTGTAATGTTTCATTAACCTCTTTATTTATAATATACATAATTTCCCCTTTATTTCTTCCACACACAGGCCTACAATATTTCCTTACTATAATGTATCCCCAATGACAAAAACTATAAATGGATTTAGTTGCACCATTTCATAATCATTTTATAAAATTTCACCAAATTAAACAATTAAATTCATAGTAATTTTGCACAATTTCATAGGAATTCCATTAAATTCTGACCTTCCTTTTATGTATTTCAGGAAGTTATGGCTAGGCAGCAGCTATCAGTGGAGGAGCGAAGGAGAAGAAACAGGGAATACCAAAAAAAGTGGAGAGAGAAAATATATAGTGAGACAGAGTTAAAGGAGGAATGCCTGAGAAAGGGAAAGCAAAGATGGAAGAAGAGGATGGGAAGATAAAAATTATCAGTGATTTGAATGAAAGGGAAAAGAGGAGTAAGAGAAAGGTGTGGAAATGTAGACAGCAAGAGTCAAGAGAGCATAAGAGAAAGGGCCCAGAACACCCAGAAACTCCCCCAGATAGTCCATGGGACCAGACTGTACAGGAGCCAGCTCACAGTAGGCAGTCTATAACAGGGGAAAGGGAAGGAAAGAAAGAAAACAAGAGCAAGATATTTGAGAGTGATGAAAGCTTTGAAAAATAAACTACAGGAGATAATAAAAGATAGGAAGAAACTGAAAAAGTATTGGCGACGACAGCAAACTAGAAATACGACAGATATATCTGCTGGTGTCATTAATTGTGCAGATTGGCTTGCAGCCATTTGTGACCAACATTGGTGGTTAGCAAAGGCTGTCACTATGGATGCTCATCATCAAGATGTTCAGGTGGAGGTTTTCCACCCTCACGGGCCCAACGCGCGCTTCCATCCAAAGCCAGGTGGAAAGGAAATGTGCTTCGTACCAGTTGAAGATATTCTGGTCAAACTGATGGAGCCATCATCACCGGGTCATGCAAGCAGGATGAGGGAGATCTGCCACCTGTCTGCTGAAGTCATGGACTTCATAGAGGAGGAGCATATTAATCATCTACTTCCTGATAAAGCTGACTGAACGTTTTCGAAGATTTTCAAGCTCAGAAATGGATGGAATTTTTTTTTAGTTCCTGGTGTGTTTTCTGATGTTTGTGCTTAAACGTTGCAGTTGTACTGTAGCTTTTATTTTGCTGTTTACCATTGTTAATATAAAATGTACATGACAAATTGTTATTTGTTGTTCGAAATTGTTAAATAAAGTTGTTAACCAAGGAAGCATTGACTTGAGTGGTGAAAAGTTTGGAATTGTTTGTTGTAATTAGGCCACTGCCACCACCGTCAGGTCTCAGTCACCACCATCAGATGGAATTTATTTTGTTTTAAAATTAATATGCTTACAATCTGTTCCTCCAAAACAGTTGATTTATTAAAGTACTTGTCTCTTTAAATTAAAAAATGTTTCTTTATGTCCAAAATTGTTATTTTGTATATTTAACGCTAATGATAAAAGTTGCGTGATGTAAGAGTTCTTTAAAGGAGTACATGTGAAATAGTATAAAGAATGAACAAAAGTGAATATTCAACATTTAACAGCATATATGTGTATCTATGGTGTAGACACAACGATTTAAAAGCTGTAAATCTATATAAGACTAAATAAATAGGAATAATTAGCTTTTTATTGTGTCTGACTGTGTTGACAAAAACTAAGTAATGACAGGAAAAACAGATATTTTATGAAAAAATTACAAAATCAGTAGGTTGCTCCGAAATATTGCTTGATTGCTGAGACCTTGTTCTATAAACATATAAGTTTAGATTTCTTAACATTTAAAATTTTTTCTTTTCAAAATTAAAACCTGTTTTATCCAAATTCTCAAGAATCAGTGCTATGTGCAAGTGGGTATCATGAAAACCCCAGGCTTCCTCTCAGCTCACCAAATAAGAATGTACATTAGGAAAATACTTCAGAATTGCAGAGATTTATCTTTAAATGTGTCTATTTTAATATGTATATTTCTAAAATGAGATTTTTTTTATCAATGGCTCATGATAAAGCTATCATAGCATGGACCCATCACAACAGAAAGTGTCTCCCTCAGTGATTAGATGCAGGATTTATTCATTTTAGGCTTTATATGGTACAGACCATGAATATAACATCATGTTTCCAAGTTTAACTTGGCTAAACAAACGTTATTCAAGTTTAAAAATTACTTCTGGGAACTCTTTCTCAACTAAGCCCCTGAGCACTGTGGCAAAAAAGAATCATCAGCGTGTTGTTGAAAGAAGCTGGCCGTGCAGCTGGTGGGTCTGACTGAGGAGTTCAGTACTGATGTCTGCTGGGCTGACCGAGGGTTCAGTACTGATGTCTGCTGGGCTGACTGGCAGGGCTGAAACATCGGGATTTGTGGGTTTTAGCACGCAGTCAAACTAAAACGTAAACCATCCTTAATTATCATTTCTAGTTAGTAATGAAAATCCAAAACAGTCAGATGAAAGCATAGTACAGACACAGAGTTAGCACCACAGTATGTAGACTTGACCCAAGTGTGTTGGAACTTTTGTGTTAGAACTGGTGGCTGGCCACAGGGACAATATGACAGTAGCCTCTTCAGATCTGTCAGCTCTGAGTCAATTAGTAATGTGAGCTGTTATTATTTAAAAAGCCTTACTAATAATTTATTTGTAATCAAGTTCAATAGAGCATATCAAAAGCAGCAGTAACATCAATGCTTTCCCCAGAAGGGCCATACTTCACTCTTATTAAAAGATATTGCAAGACAAAGTGCCCCATTTAAATCATGGACACGGAGATAAACCTTTTATTCACCCAGAACAGAGCCTATTGAGCAGTTTAACCTTTTGTCTAACACGGTAAAGTAACTGTAGTCTCAATTAGCCCATGTTATGTTTAGTACATTCTAGAGAGGAAGCTGAGACTTTATTTTTAATCTGCATAACTCTACAAATTAGCCCTTAATATTTTCAAATCTGTTAAGTGTGCAATTTCATCACCTAGAATCAAAACCTGCTATGTAGTGTAAAAAATATTCCAGAGCTCAATCTCATCCAGCATTGGGATAGAACTATCCCTTGTGGATACAACAAAATGTTCAGACTAAAATGGTATGAACACCTTTGAGTTTCACGGCCTATCTGATGAAGGGTTTCTACCAGAAATAGTGTAGACACCACTGAGTTCCACAGCCTTCCTAATGAAGGGTTTCTGCCAGAAATGATAACCTATTTTTTACCCATGAATTACCAGGTGTGGAGGACAATGTAGGCATTCTACAGCGGTCAATCATATCTTGTTAGTACCTTATCCGGCATTCATCTAAAAGAATTCCAGCCAATTAACTATAAAAGCAAAACACTGTGGATCTAATCTACCACTGATCCATAAAAAGGGCAAGTACAAAAGGCCCAATAAAGCAACCATTTTTCTGTCTACAATCTTCTACCTCAATAAAATTCACTAAGTTAATCAAATGGCACTGGTTGGCAGGTCTGAATAATTCCCATAGCAGCACAATTTAAGCAACTGTTAAAATGCTACCCGTCACTGTATCAAAGGATGAGAAGCTGTTTTTTTGTTTGAAAACCTTCACTGATCAGATAAAACAATAACTCTCTCAGAAGAGACTCATGAAAGATTCCAAGCAAATACAAAGATATTTGAACCAATTACTATTTGGGATTAAAGATTAAAAAAGAATGATGTCAGACATCCAAGACATCATTCATTACACAACGTCAAACTGAAAACTCAATAAACCAGAGGCCAACATGGACAGAGCTTGAATCCGATCAGAGACCATATGTCAAAGTTTATCGTATTTTACATCATATATACATACAGAAACAAAAGAGCCTTGAGGTCAGGTCAGACTTCTGTGGCACATACCACAACACTTGGGACTGTTCTCTTTTTTTAAACTATGGGCAGGATCTAAGGAATTGGCAACATTAAAAGGTCGCCAAACATAAATAACCCATGAGATCACCTTTATTTTAGGAATCATCTAATAAAGATAAGAGAAAACTGAGTCAAGACCACTTGGATTTCAGTCAATCTGTAAACCCCCTTCTTAGTCATTCTTTCCTTCTATTTAAAAAAATCAATTGGAAACTTAAAACATTGAAAATATTCAGATTCCTGTCTGAGTTTGTGCTTGTAGCATAGGTAGGACATTTACCTTGTTCTGTAATTTATTTTCCCCAATATGGAATTTAAAATACAGCCTGTAATCAAGTTCTCACCACCCCAGAATGTCACTTGTACAACCACCTTGCACACATCCAAAAGCAATGATCATATCACAGGCAGAGGCAAAAGTTCTATTAGGTCGACACTCTGGCAAAAAGGAAGGTTTTAAAGCACCCAGAAGGGCCCTGAAGCGCAAGGCAACGTGTACTGAGAATGGAATGAGTGTTGCATTTGAATTGCCCCTGAGCCCAGGCAGTGTAACCAATGGCCAGAATATCGACGTTCTCCATCAGGACTTAGACTCGATTGTACTGGCAGCTGTGAGAATGGTTACTCAGCAAGTTTTGTTCCGCTTGCACAGCAGAACGTGCAGAGGAAGATCGAGAGAATTCTTCACAGGGTGAACCTGAAATAGAAGGAGGTCACTGTTACCAACACAAAAGACAACTGATGCATCTGATAACCAAAGCTGAATTACACCATTATGAAACACAGCATGGCTGCATAGATTCAATATTGTTTGATGTCAATTTCCTGTACACAAGCGTAAAGGAGAACAAAATAATTGTTACTTCAGATCTGATGCAACACAAAAGATAAAGAACATGATAATAATACTAAACACTAACTATAAAAATATAAATATAAAATATACCTTGTACACATAGATTGATTGTATGTCCATGAAGTGCTGCTAGGTACAGGAGTGTCTGTACAGGAAATGATAAAGTAGTGGTGGTTGGGGTGTGGAGGGGTGGGTTAGTGGGTTAGTTGGTCAACCTTACTACTTGCGGAAAATAACTGTTTTTGAGTCTGGTGGTCCTGGTGTGGATGCTACATAGCCTCCTCCCTGATGGGAGTGAGACAAACAGTGTATGAGCAGGGTCGGGATGTGTGGGATCCTTCATGATGTCACTGGTCCTTTCCCAACACCTTGTTGGTAGGGAGGCTGGTACCGTCCAGTAATGCACTGGGCAGTTTTGACTACCTGATTCACAGCAGTGTCTCTACCAGGCCGCGATGCAGCTGGATCGGATGCTCTCCACTGGGCATCTGTAGAATGACGAGAATAGTCCAGCTCACTTCAGCCTCCTCAGAAAGCAGAGGCATTGGTGAGCTTTCCCGACTGTGTAGGATGTGTTCTGGGATCATGAGAGTTTGTGTGAGATGTGCTTTCCCAGGAGTTTGAAACTGCTTGCAGTTTCCAAGGCTGTGCCGCCGATGTAAAGGGGGGAGGGGTGTGAGTTCTCCTGAAGTCTATAGCCATCTCCTTTGTCTTGTTGACATTAAAGAAGAGGTTATTTGCCTGGCACCAACACCTGAGCTATCCCACCTCCTCTCTGTAGGTCATCTCATCGTTGTTGGTGGTGAACCCCTCCACCGTCGTGTCACTGGTGAACTTGACAATGTGATTACTCAGGTTTTTGGCCGATCTGCAGTGGGTTCAGCACACTCATTTCACTAGAACAATAATTGTTCTTGGCTGCCCACAGGTCAATGCACCGTGTTTTGATCTGATCCATATGAACAAGCATTTCACTGTTTCTCCGTATAATAAAGCAATTCCAACTCCATTACCATTACCACATGAATGGAGTTGGAGAAGTCAGAGAACGGGAAGAGGAAGAACTTACTGCACACAGACAATGCTGGAGGTCAGTATTGAACCGGGGGCAAGAGCAGCTAATTGCACCACTGTGTCGCCCATATAAAGCAACCTGCAGTGGTACGTTTCACCTGCTAAGCAAAAACCTCAGGCTCGTACCGTTGTTTGAATTCCCTCCCGGTACCCGGAGAGTTCCATCACACGGACTGGTTGGTGTGTTCTGCACCGATCCCTCTTGGCTGGTGCCTAGATGAAGTCTCCTCATGTGACGTATAACGGCTGTGGCGTTAAAAGCTTGCTGTCGGAAGATGACGGAAAAATCTGAGAGTTACTAATGAAAGTTAGGAGGAAGAGATAAGAGTAGACACAAACTTTCCTTTTGTGCTGTAATGCCTTGAAGGCTCCAAGGTCAAGTGCTCCGAATCTCATTGGTCATGAAATTAATATAACTGCTGAAGTACAGGATACCACTTGGTCAATTGAATTCATGCTGGCTCCTGGTAGAACAACTGAGTCAAGCCCATTCCCTCCGATCTTCCTACGGTCCTGACAATTACTTTCCTTCAAGTGCCTATCCAATTTCTGCTTCCACTTTCTTTACTGGCAGAGTTCCAATCAGCATCATTCTGGGGAAAGCTATCCTCATGTCATGACTTTACCTTCTGTGCTTTATTCACAGCAAACTAAGTCACACAAATGACAAACTAAAGTGCATTAAAGGTATGGAACAGATTAACCAGTGATAGTTCGAATACGATGTGGCTGGGAGTTCAGAAGCTTAATAGCCTGAGGAAAGAAACTGTTTCTCATCCTGACTGTTCTTGTTTTTATGCATTGTAGCCCCTTGCCTGATGGTAGAAAGTCAGTGAGGATGCTGGATGGATGGGTGAGATCCTTAATATACCAAGGGCCCTGTTCAGCAGTGCTCCGATAATTGCCCCCAGTGGATGGTAGGGAAACCACTATGATCCTCTCAGCTGTTCTCACAGTCCTTTGCAGGGACTTCTGGTCCGATGCTTGACTGCTCCCATACCAGATGAATTGATGCAACATACAAATCTGCTTAGAGAGGACACCAGAAATGAACTCTGCTCTCCGAACTGTATAGTGTTGCAATACCCGCTACCCTACCGTACCACCTTATATTAGATTTTAAAATGTCTTAGTGCTTTGGGATGGCTGCTTTTAACACTAGGACTGCATTCTATTCTACACTGTTAGTCTATTTATTGAGATACCGTGTGGGGCAGAGCCTTCCGGCCCTTCGAGCCCCGCCAGTCAGCAACCCCCGATTTAACCCTTGTCTAATCAAGGACAATTTACAATGACCAATTAACCAACCAACTGGTACATCCTTAGACTGTGGGAGGAAACCAGAGCACCTGGAGGAAACCCACACAGTCCGAGGGAGAATGGACAAACTCCTCACCCACAGTGGCGGGAGTCAGAATTTAAGAGAATGAATGTTTCCTGTCTATATTTTATTCATTAAGATGGTGGTACAGTTACAAATTTCTTCTAAACGTCTCCTTTCTCATATACAGGTTTCTAATTTCCAATCATTTTTTGTTGCATTTTTGCTGCAATTGAAAACGGTTAATAGGAAACGTGACCTGTAAAATGCAAGAACTGGCAGCAGTGTCTTCACAAGGATTATTCTCAATACTAGTGCTCCACAAGGCTATATTCTCCATCCCCAACTCTACCTCCTGTATGATGAGTATTGTGTGGCCAGATTCTGCTAACTCCATATAGAAGATTGCAGATGATATCACTATCGTGGGCCGTATCTCAAATATCATTCTTGGACGACAGGAAGGAGATAGAGAAACATGGTGTCATGACAACAACCTTTCCCTCAATGTCAACAAAACAGCTGGTCATTGAATTCAGGGGCAGTACACACACTCCTGTTTACATCAACTGCACAGAGATTGAAAGGGTTGAGAACTTCATGCTCTTGGGAGTGAACATCACCGTCAGTTCTGTGGTCATCTGGTCCAACTACACAGACAACATACCCAAGGAAGCTCACCAGCATCTCTACTTTCTCAGGAGGCTAAAGAAATGTCCCCTTTGACTCTTGCAAATTTTTATCAATAGAAATTTTATCCTGGTACATCTCAGCTCGGTGTGGCAAGTGCTCTGCCAGTGACCGCAAGAATCTGCAGAGAACTGTGGACACATCTCAGCACAAATACCAGCCTCCCCTCATGCTCTCTGTTTACACTTCTCACACCTCAGTAAAGTAGCCAGTATGATGAAAGGTCCCAACACCACCCCCCCCCCCCATTGGGCAGAAAATACAAAAGCTTGAAAACTTGCACAACGGAGCTGAGGGAAAGCTTCCATCCTGCAGCTACAGGCCTATTGAAGGGTCCCTTAGTTCAATAGGATGGTCCCTTGACCTCACAATCTACCTCGTTTTCGCCCTACACCCGATTCTGCCCACAACGGACTTTCTTTGCGACTGTAACGTTTTCACTCTGCATTCTGATAGTTGTTCTTTCTGCTGCCTCAGCATAGTGTTGTAATGGTTTATATTAATACTGTGCAAAACAGGTTTTTCACAAGGCGTGGCTACATGTGACAATAGTAAATCAGCTTACCAGTCTACCACTTGGGATCAAATCTCATCTAATAACTAGCCACAGAGTCATGCAGCAGAGAAACAGGTCCATTTGATTACACATTTAATTGGTTTGGCTCAACACTGGGTCCTACACCTCAAATCATCCATGCCAAACAAATTGTCTACCTCAGTAAGTTCCATCATTCCCCTCTTCCCTTAAACCCATGTCCTCTAGTCTTAGAATACAGCACATTTTGCAAATTGACGAGCCATAGCTCTAGCTCTAAATGCACCTTTGTTTCAAGGCACCTACCTTCCATTTACTCTTTGCAAAGTTCTTCCTCATTTGCTCACTAACCGACTCATGGATGTTTTTATCTAAGGCAGTGTCACCAGCAATCCTGCAGGACAAAAGGGAAACTGGTATCAGAGAGTAAATTACTATTGCCCGGCAGAGCTCTGTGATAGAACATAAGAAAACAGACTGGAAATGAATGGGAAACCTGGTCCACTTAGATCAGTGTCATTTGAACTCGGGCACAGGTCCCATTTTAAACTATACTATGTCCTTTCTTGCAATAACATTCAAACTCAGATTTACTCATCAAAACATACAGTGAAACATGTCATCACACACACAAAATGTTGGGGGAACTCAGAAGGCCAGACAGCATCTATGGAAAAGCATTCAGTTCACGTTTCAGACCAAAACCTTCGGCAGGACCTGGTACTCTTTCCCATAGGTGCTGCCTGACCTGCTGAGTTCCTCCAGCATTTGTGTGTGTTGCTTGGACTTCCAGCATCTGCAGATTTTCTCTTGTTGGTAAAATAATGCCGTTTGCATTAACCAACACAGCCTAAGATTATGCTGGGGGCAGCCCACAAGTGTCACCCTACTCTCCCGCACCAACACAGCATGCCCACAATGCTCGACAGAACAGCACAGATGCAACGCGCCAGAACACAACAACGACCCACTCACACACATGGACAGGCTTCCAGGCAAAACGTAACCAGCATCCTCCACCACTACCTTGGTTTGAACGCAGAAGCTGAATGGCGTACAGATCTCAGTTCGAGTCTTACCAGGGGTGCTGCAAAGCTTGGTCACACGTGTAACGTTTATTAGGGTCCTTCTCCATGAGATGCTGAATAAAATCTTTGGCTGAAAGTGAAATCAAACAAAACTTTAGTGGAAACAGTGAAAAATCAAAACATCCACAGTTCTCAATAGTTTGTTAACTAGCCACACATACACTCTGACAAAAAAATCCCAGGTTTGCTTAACCTATAACCTTCTACAACAATTGTTCATCCCAGTTTGGCAAAAGAATAAATCAAGGAAGGTAGTGCACCCATGGCTGACAAGAGAAATTAGGGATAGTATCAATTTCAAAGAAGAAGCATACAAATTAGCCAGAGAAAGTGGCTCACCTGAGGACTGGGAGAAATTCAGAGTTCAGCAGAGGAGGACAAAGAGCTTAATTAGGAAGAGGAAAAAAGATTATGAGAGAAAACTGGCAGGGAACATAAAAACGGACTGTAAAAGCTTTTATAGATATGTAAAAAGGAAAAGACTGGTAAAGACAAATGTAGGTCCCCTGCAGACAGAAACAGGTGAATTGATTATGGGGAGCAAGGACATGGCAGACCAATTGAATAATTACTTTGGTTCTGTCTTCACTAAGGAGGACATAAATAATCTTCCAGAAATAATAGGGGACAGAGGGTCCAGTGAGATGGAGGAACTGAGCGAATTCCATGTTAGTAGGTAAGTGGTGTTAGGTAAATTGAAGGGATTGAAGGCAGATAAATCCCCAGGGCCAGATGGTCTGCATCCTAGAGTGCTTAAGGAAGTAGCCCAAGAAATAGTGGATGCATTAGTGATAATTTTTCAAAACTCGTTAGATTCTGGACTAGTTCCTGAGGATTGGAGGGTGGCTAATGTAACCCCACTTTTTAAAAAAGGAGGGAGAGAGAAACCAGGGAATTATAGACCGGTTAGCCTAACGTCGGTGGTGGGGAAACTGCTGGAGTCAGTTATCAAGGATGTGATAACAGCACATTTGGAAAGCGGTGAAATCATCGGACAAAGTCAGCATGGATTTGTGAAAGGAAAATCATGTCTGACAAATCTCATAGAATTTTTTGAGGATGTAACTAGTAGAGTGGATAGGGGAGAACCAGTGGATGTGGTATATTTGGATTTTCTAAAGGCTTTTGACAAGGTCCCACACAGGAGATTAGTGTGCAAACTTAAAGCACACGGTATTGGGGGTAATGTATTGGTGTGGGTGGAGAATTGGTTAGCAGACAGGAAGCAAAGAGTGGGAATAAATGGGACCTTTTCAGAATGGCAGGCAGTGACTAGTGGGGTACCGCAAGGCTCAGTACTGGGACCCCAGTTGTTTACAATATATATTAATGACTTGGATGAGGGAATTAAATGCAGCATCTCCAAGTTTGTGGATGACACAAGTGTTAGCTGTGAGGAGGATGCTAAGCGGATGCAGGGTGACTTGGATAGGTTGGGTGAGTGGGCAAATTCATGGCAGGTGCAATTTAATGTGGATAAATGTGAAGTTATCCACTTTGGTGGCAAAAATAGGAAAACAGATTATTATCTGAATGGTGGTCGATTAGGAAAAGGGGAGGTGCAACGAGACCTGGGTGTCATTATACACCAGTCATTTAAAGTGGGCATGCAGGTACAGCAGGCGGTGAAAAAGGCGAATGGTATGCTGGCATTTATAGCGAGAGGATTCGAGTACAGGAGCAGGGAGGTACTACTGCAGTTGAACAAGGCCTTGGTGAGACTACACCTGGAGTATTGTGTGCAGTTTTGGTCCCCTAATCTGAGGAAAGACATCCCTGCCATAGAGGGAGACAAAGAAGGTTCACCAGATTGATTCCTGGGATGGCAGGACTTTCATATGAAGAAAGACTGGATGAACTGGGCTTGTACTCGTTGGAATTTAGAAGATTGAGGGGGGATCTCATTGAAACGTATAAAATCTTAAAGGGATTGGACAGGCTAGATGCAGGAAGATTGTTCCCGATGTTGGGGAAGTCCAGAACGAGGGGCCACAGTTTGAGGATAGAGGGGAAGCCTTTTAGGACCGAGATTAGGAAAAACTTCTTCACACAGAGAGTGGTGAATCTGTGGAATTCTCTGCCACAGGAAACAGTTGAGGCCAGTTCATTGGCTGTGTTTAAGAGGGAGTTAGATATGGCCCTTGTGGCTACGGGGATCAGGGGGTATGGAGGGAAGGCTGGGGCGGGGTTCTGAGTTAGATGATCAGCCATAATCATAATAAATGGCGGTGCAGGCTCGAAGGGCCGAATGGCCTACTCCTGCACCTATTTTCTATGTTTCTATGTTTCTATGTTTCTAGTTTGTCCTTCTTCCCCTCCCCACACCTTTTTATTCTGCCATCTTCCCCCTTCCTTTTCATCCTAATGAAGGGTCGCAGTCAGAAACTTCCAGTGTTTATTTCTCTCCATAGATGCTGCCTGACCTGCTGAGTTCCTCCAGCAATTTGTGTCTGCATCCAGCATTCGCAGAATCTCGTGTTCCTCACTAAAATGTCAGCCGTGGCTAGCAATTGTGAGTTTAAGTCCCGTTCCAGGGATCTGAGCCCATACAGGAGGGTGACAATGAAGTGCCACACTCAGGAACTGCTGCATTGTTAGACCATAAGACAAAGGCCATTCAATCTGTTCCACCATTCCATCATGACTAATTTATTTTCCCTCTCAACTCCATTCTCCTGCCTTCTTCCTGTAACCTTTGACCTACTGATCAAGATCTTATCAACTTTCACTTTAAATATATCCAATGATTTGGCCTCAATAGCCTCCTGTGGCAATGAATTCCACAGTTTCTGTCTGTGGCTAAAGAAATTTCTCCTCATCTCTGAAGCCGTCCTTCTAAGGCTGTTGAGTCCTTGCTGTGGGGTAGAATTTCAAATTAGAGTTCCCCCCTCTCCTGAGTACAGGTGAAGGATCTCACAGTGCCCCTTCAATAAATCATCCCATCATTATCATACATACAAGAGATTCTGCAGATGCTGGAAATCCAGAGCAACGCACACGAAATGCCGGAGGAGCTCCGGTAGCATCTATGGAAATGAGTAAACAGTCGACGTTCGGAGCCCAGGACTAGAAAGGAATGGGGAAGGGGTCGGAATAAGAAGCTGGGGGAGGGAAAGGTAAAGAGCTTGAGAAGAAGGAATTTGACAGGACAGGAGAGTGGACCATGTGAGAGAGGGGAGGAGGAGAGACACGGGGTGGGGGGTGATAGGCAGGTGAGAAGAACAGCAGGGATGGGGGGGCAGGGGGCAGAGTGGGAAATGGAAGAAAAGGAAAGTTCCCTGGACTGGAGGGTTTGAGTTGTTGGGAAAGATTAGACAGAATTGTTTTTGATTGTCATTTGTACTGTGATACAGTGAAAAACTTTGTCTTATATGCCATCCAAAAAGGTCAGCTCACTACAACGGTGCATTAGAGTAGTACAAGGGAAAACAATTAACAACATGTATAATAAAGTATTACAAGGGAAGTGGGGTTCAGGCAGACAATAAAGTGAAAGTCTATAACCAGGTAGACTGCAAGGTCAAGAGTGCCCCTTATGGTACCAGGGGATCTTATCACAACAGAATAGATGTTGTCCTTGAGCCTGGTGGTAGCAGGTTTCTCTCCTTTGTATCTTCTGCCCAATGGGAGAGGGGAGAATAGAGAATGTCTGGGCAGGGACGGGTCAATGATTATAATGACTGCTCTTCCAAGGCAGTGAGAAATGTACACAGATGGGAAAAGCATCAGAATTCACAACAAAGAACCGGACCATTCACAGATGCAAATGGCTTTGTACACCGGAACAAATAGTAACGCAACTACCAGTTTACAATTTTCAAAAAAGCACAGGAGTGGTTAATATTTGTATCATGGTTGGAGATGACTTCTTCTAAGTCATCTTCTTCTAAGTTAATTCTCTCAATTGCTCTGGAGCTCAGTCTGTGGTGTAAAAAAATTCTCAAGTACAATTAACCCAAGCAAAGCAAAATAACACACGTGTTTGAGATTTGAAATAAAAGCAAACAGTTCAGGTAATGTTCATCATGCCAGGCAGCCCCTGTGAAGAGACAAGGACAGCAAAAACTTCAGCTCGATCACCTATCTGAACCGCTTTGATGTGACGTCACAAAACTGAAATGTTAACCAATTTCTCTCTCAACAGACGCTACCTCATCTATTGAGTCTCTCCAGAATTCTTTGTTTTAAAGTCGACTTTCTTTCACACACACACGGGATAAAAATGTCTTCTGGATTATTCCTCTCACAAGGAAACACGCTTAAATTAAATGCCTCCTTAAAAACAAAGTAATATTCCTGCAAATGGGTCAGGCCACGATTACAGGCGGGAACCCATGCTGAGGAAAGCCATTGCATATTGCATGGACCTCAGAATGTCACAGCACCGATGTAACAAGGTAATGGAGTTGTACCGGAGTCAGAAATATCATCCCAGTATGGAGAATCAAATTCATATTCAGCCTTTAAGATCTGCTCAAAAAGCTTTGCATCATTTTCATCGTAGAATGGAGGATAACCACACAGTCTGTAGAAGAGAAAGAAAAGAGGAAATGTCACACCAACGATAGCAAGATTTAATGTCCTTATCATATTGTTTCCCATTTCACTTCACTAAAGCCGATCATCCAGTCTTTATCACGTGGTGCATAGTGAGAGCTTTTCCTATACTACACCAGTGTCTGCACTTTCAGAAAGGCTCCTTTTCATTGACTACAACTCTGCCTTTAATACCATCATTCCAAATAAACTGATTCCTAAGCTCCGGAACCTGGGCCTTAGCACTCAGATCTGCAGCTGGATCTTTAACTTCCTCACAGACAGGGCCCAGGCTGTAAAAATAGGGGACAAGCTCTCCTCTACAATCACTCTGAGCACCGGTGCCCCACAAGGCTGTGTACTCAGCCCCCTGCTGTACTCACTGTACAGCCATGATTGTGTAGCCAAGTTTCCATCGAACTCAATATATAAGTTTGCTGATGACACAACAATTGTAGGCCGTATCTCAGGTAATGATGAGTTTGAGTACAGAGAGGAAATTAAGAACCTGGTGGCATGGTGCAAAGACAATAACCTATCCCTCAACATCAGCAAGACAAAGGAATTGGTTGTTGACTTCAGAAGGAGTAGCAGACCGCATGACCCAATTTACATCGGTAGTGCACAAGTGGAACAGGTCAAAAGCTTTAAGATCCTCGGGGTCAATATCACAAATGACCTGACTTGGTCCAACCAAGCAGAGTCCACTGCCATGAAAGCCCACCAGCACCTTTACTTCCTGAGAAAACTAAAGAAATTTGGCCTGTCCTCTAAAACCCTCACTAATTTTTATAGATGCACCATAGAAAGCATTCTTCTAGGGTGCATCACAACCTGGTATGGAAGTTGTCCTGTCCAAGACCGAAAGAAGCTGCAGAAGATCGTGAACATGGTGCAGCACATCACACAAACCAATCTTCCGTCCGTGGACTCACTTTACACCGCATGCTGTCGGAGCAGTGCTGCCAGGATAATCAAGGACACGACCCACCCAGCCAACACACTTTTCATTGTCATAGTCATACTTTATTGATCCCGAGGGAAATTGGGTTTCATTATAGTTGCACCAACCAAGAATAGAGTATAAATATAGCAATATAAAACCATAAATAATTAAATAATAATATGTAAATTATGCCAGGAAACAAGTCCAGGACCAGCCTATTGGCTCAGGGTGTCTGACCTTCCAAAGGAGGAGTTGTAAAGTTTGATGGTCACAGGCAGGAATGACTTCCTATGACGCTCTGTGTTGCATCTCGGTGGAATGAGTCTCTGGCTGAATGTACTCCTGTGCCCAACCAATACATTATGTAGTGAATGGGAGACATTGTCCAAGATGGCATGCAACTTAGACAGCATCCTCTTTTCAGACACCACCGTGAGAGAGTCCAGTTCCATCCCCAGAACATCACTGGCCTTACGAATGAGTTTGTTGATTCTGTTGGTGTCTGCTACCCTCAGCCTGCTGCCCCAGCACACAACAGCAAACATGATCGCACTGGCCACCACAGACTCGTAGAACATCCTCAGCATCTTCCGGCAGATGTTAAACGACCTCAGTCTCCTCAGGAAATAGAGACAGCTCTGACCCTTCTTGTAGACAGCCTCAGTGTTCTTTGACCAGTCCAGTTTATTGTCAATTTGTATACCCAGGTATTTGTAATCCTCCACCATGTCCACACTGACCCCCTGGATGGAAACAGGGGTCACCGGTGCCTTAGCTCTCCTCAGGTCTACCACCAGCTCCTTAGTCCTTTTCACATTAAGCTGCAGATAATTCTGCTCACACCATGTGACAAAGTTCCTTACCGTAGCCCTGTACTCAGCCTCATCTCCCTTGCTGATGCATTCAACTATGGCAGAGTCATCAGAAAACTTCTGAAGATGACAAGACTCTGTGCAGTAGTTGAAGTCTGAGGTGTAAATGGTGAAGAGAAAGGGAGACAGGACAGTCCACTGTGGAGCCCCAGTGCTGCTGATCACTCTGTTGGACACACAGTGTTGCAAGCACACGTACTGTGGTCTGCCAGTCAGGTAATCAAGAATCCATGATACCAGGGAAGCATCCACCTGCATCGCTGTCAGCTTCTCCCCCAGCAGAGCAGGGCGGATGGTGTTGAACGTACTGGAGAAGTCAAAAAACATGACCCTCACAGTGCTCGCTGGCTGGTCCAGGTGGGCGTAGACACGGTTCAGCAGGAAGACGATGGCATCCTCAATTCCTAGTCGGTGCTGGTAGGCGAACTGGAGGGGATCTAAGTGTGGCCTGACCATAGGCCGGAGCAGCTCCAGAACAAGTCTCTCCAGGGTCTTCATGATGTGGGAGGTCAATGTCACCGGTCTGTAGTCATTGAGGCCGCTGGGGCGCGGCGTCTTCGGCACAGGGACGTGGCAGGATGTCTTCCACAGCACAGGAACCCTCCGGAGCCTCAAGCTCAGGTTGAAGACATGGCGAAGTACTCCACATAGCTGAGGGGCACAGGCTTTGAGCACCCTGGTACTGACACCATCTGGTCCTGCAGCCTTGCTTGGGTTGAGACGTTTCAACTGTCTTCTCACCTGTTCAGCCGTGAAGCCCACCGTGGTGGTTTCATGTGGGGGAGGGGAATAGTCATGAGAGCAGGGTGGGGGACTGTGAGGACGGGTAGGAGGGGAGAGTGGAATATGTGTTGGTTGGGGGCCGACAACAGGTGACTCATGTGGGGGATGGGCAGATGGGCAGGGGCCACAATGTCAAATCTGTTAAAGAACAGGTTAAGTTCATTGGCCCTGTCCACACTGCCCTCAGCTCCTCTGTTGCTAGTTTGCTGGAACCCAGTGATGGTCCTCGTCCCACTCCAGACCTCTCTCATGTTGTTCTGCTGGAGTTTCCACTCAAGCTTCCTCCTGTACCTGTTTTTAGCCTCCCTGATCCTGGCTACCAGATCCCTCTGTATTGCCCTCAGCTCCTCCCTATATCCATCTCTAAACGCCCTCTTTTTAGCGTTCAGGATGTCCTTAATGTCCTTTGTTACCCATGGCATGTTATTTGAATAACAAAGGACAGTTCTTGCCAGAACATTGCAGTCCACACAGAAGCTGATGCACTCTCTTCGTCCCTCTTCCCTCTGGGAGAAGGCTCAGGAGCTTGAAGACTCGTACGGCCAGATTTGGGAACAGCTTCTTTTCAACTGTGATAAGATTGCTGAACGGATCCTGACCCGGATCTGGGCCGTACCCTCCAAATATCCGGACCTGCCTCTCGGTTTTTTTGTACTACCTTACTTTCCATTTTTCTATTTTCTATTTATGATTTATAATTTAAATTTTTAATATTTACTGTCGATTTGTAATCCAGGGAGCGGGAAGCGCAGAATGAAATATCGCTGTGATGATTGTACGTTCTAGTATCAATTGTTTGGTGACAATAAGGTATAAAGTGTAGAGTATAAAGTATCTGTAATACATTTTGGTACATTCTAAAGGACACATGCAAAATGCTGCTTTGATACAAGGATTTCTTTATTCTCAAGGCACAGCAGCGAAAAGAAGGGCATTACTCACATCTTCTTCGCACAGTCTGACAGTTTTGAACAAATTTAAATTAAATGTGATTATTTTGCAGGATCATTCACTCAGTATGGTACAGATGTCAGTGCTGAGGACTGAATACCCCTATTGTTAGGCCGAATGCAGAAAGTTTCTGTAAATGCTCTCAACAAGAACATCCACATCTTCACCAGTTCCTCACTTCAGAGAGACGTACTTGTAGTCACTCTTAGTACAATTAGTATTTTAATCTGGAAACAATATTTCTACCTTTTATATCGGACCTCATGGAGTGAAGACAGTAGACAGTACATGTAGGGGACATTCAAACCTTGGTCACTCCCAACAGAACCTATTGCAATTCATTATTAATGGATTTTAATTATACCACCCACTTGCCCCTCGTCAAATACAGGAACACTTGAACATAGCTTACAAAATGTAGGAGATGACTCCTATGGACCAGCAATCGACTGCTTTACTGTAGGGTTTCTGGGCCAGGACCTCTGGAGCTGAGGAGACAAGTCAACAGATGAACGGGTTTAGCAGAAGACAGACACCCTACAGCAACCAGTTGCAGAAATAGTAGTGCAAATCAAAACTCTCTCCAAGATCAAGCAGTTCACCCATTTCCCTTGTGATATGGTAGACATGTTTTTACACCATGGGGGCGTTGGAAAGTATGAAGGTGCTTTAGGGGGGTGTTGGGCTGTAAAAGGTTGGGAGACACTTTTTTTAGACCATAAGACATTGGCACAGAATTAGGCCATTTGGCCCAATGAGTCTGCTCCACCAAGTCATCTTGGCTGATTTATTATCCCTCTCAGTCCCATCCCCTGCCTTCTCCCTGTAACCTTTGGCACCCTGACTAATCAAGAACCTATCAACTTCTGCCTTAAATATACCCAATCACTTGGCCTCCACAGCCATCTGTAGCAATGAATTCCATAAATTCACCACCCTCTGGCTAAAGAAATTCCTCCTCATCTCTGTTCTAAAGGGGCGTCCTTGTATCCTGAGGCTGTGCCCTCTGGTCCTATGCGCACCCATCATAGGAAACATTCCCTCCACATCCATTCTGTCTGGGCCTTTCAATATTTGATAGGATTCAATGAGATCCACCCTCATTTTTCTAAATTCTAGTGATTTTAAATAAAATTTGAGCAACTTTCAATTGATTAAGATTTGGGAAACTTTGGTGGCACACACCCACTCCACCCCTGCTATCACAAATTCTTAACTCCATTTTTACTTCCAAACAGGAGGCACCGGGGACTTCTTTAGTCAATTCTCAAGTACCAACTGTTATGTGCCTATGCCCCCCGTGTCTTCCCCATCTGTGGAAACCCTCCGTAGTGTCAATGTTTCTTCTTGTCGCTGCTACTCATTTTCAGCCTTCCAAGCATCGTTTCATTCTTGGTCCCTCTGGTGAGATGGATGACATGGGTTCCCTCATTCAACCTGTTATTTCCTGTAGACTCACCCACATATCCTGGAGTCCCACATGCTGTTGACATCACACTCCCAGTTCCCTCAATTTTAGACAGGCCAAAATCACTGATCATTATCTTGGAATCTTCGTCAACACTGTAGTAGAGCAGATTCTCTGGCTGAGAGACAATAGCAAATAAAGATTAAGATTGGTCATTTAATCTGGAAGACCCTACATTACACGTACACAGTAGGTAAGTCAAGGGCAACGCACACAAAATGCTGGAGGAACTCAGCAGGTCAGGCAGCATCTAGGAAAAGGGTACAGTTGATGTTTCGGGCCAAAACTTTTGACAGGACTGGAGAAAAATAGCTGAGGAGTAGATTTAAAAAGTGGGGAGGGGAGAGAGAACCACATGGTGATAGGTGAAACCTGAAGGGGGGGATGGGGGGTGAAGTAAGGAGCTGGAAAGTTGATTGGCTAAAGGGACAGAAGGCCATGGATGAAAGAAAATGGGGGAGGAGCACCAGAGGGAGGCGACGGGCAGGCAAGGAGATAAGGTGAGAGAGGGAAAGGGGATGGGGAATGTTGGGGGGAGAGGTGGGTGGGGGCATTACCAGAAGTCAAAGAAATCGATGTTCATGCCACCAGGTTGGAGACTACCCAGACGGAATATAAGGTGTTGTTCCTCCAACCTGAGTGTGGCCTCATCACGACACTGGAGGAGGCCATGGATAGACATATGGGAATGGGAGGTGGAATTAAAATGGGTGGCCACTGGGAGATCCTGCTCTTTCTGGCGGAGTTCAGTAAGTCAAGGCCTATGAACGTCAGGGCACCACAGTAACACAGCAGTTAGCACGACTCAGAGCATCAAAGTTCAGAGTTCAGTTCTGGTACCAGCAGTAAGTAGCTTGTACCGTCTTCCTGTGAATGCGTGGATTTCATCTGGGTGCTTCAGTTTCCTCCCACGGCCCAAAGAAGCAGTGATCACAACACACTGGAGGAACTCAGCAGGTCGGGCAGCATACGTGAAAACGATCAGTCAACGTTTCGGGCCAGAACCCTTCGTCAGGACTGAAGAGGGAAGGGGCAGAGGCCCTACAAAGAAGGTGGGGGGAGGGTGGGAAGGAGAAGGCCGTGTCTTCACCATCCCCTCTGACCTTCCCCTCTCTGAGGCAGAACGTTCTGTCCTTAGCAAGGGCCTCACTTTTGTTCCCCTCCGTCCACACCTCAGTGAGTTCCGTGCCCGCCGTGACACTGAACTCTTCTTCCGTCGCCTACGTCTCCGAGCCTACTTCTTTGGCAAGGATTCCCCTCCCCCCACTGATGACCCCTTCTACCATCTTCAACCCTCCTCCTCCTCCTGGACACCCCGCCCGGGCCTTCTACCTGCACTTGATCTCTTCATCTCCAACTGTCGCCGAGACATCAACCGTCTCAACTTCACCACTCCACTCTCCTGTTCCAACCTCATTCCCTCTGAACGCACTGCCCTCCACTCTCTCCGCACTAATCCCAACCAAAAAAAAGCCTTCTCCTTCCCACACTCCCCCCACCTTCTTTAAAGGGCCTCTGCCCCTTCCCTCTTCAGTCCTGATGAAGGGTTCTGGCCCGAAACGTTGACTGATCGTTTCCACGGATGCTGCCCGACCTGCTGAGTTCCTCCAGCGTGTTGTGAGTGTTGCTTTGACCCCAGCATCTGCAGAGTATTTTGTGTTTCCAAAGAAGCAGTGGCTAGTAGGCTATTAGATCAATGTAAATTGTCCTGTGATTAGGCTAGAGTTAAGTGGGTGTGTTACGGGCCGTGTGGCTTGTTGGGCCACAAGGGCCTGTTCAATGCTGTATCTCTACATTAAAAAAAAAATTAAATGGATCTTTATGTATAAGTTAACTTTCACATTTCTTGAATTACCGCTAATATCACACCACAAAGAAAAACTACAAAATTATGAGAAGCTTTATGATAGGGCAGACAGCAGCAAGGGTATCTTTAACAAGAGACATAGGTTTAAGGTAAGGAGCAAGAGTTTTTTTTTCAGCCAGGAGGTGGTTTGAATTTGGAACACACTGCCTGAGAAGGTCAGACTTTCTACAACATTCACTATCGTCCAGATCAGCACCTTGATTGCCAAGGCAAAGAAGGCTGCAGATAAAATGTGATGAGCATAGGTGGGTCGGTATGATACGATGGGCCAAAGGGTCTGTTTCAGCCCTGTACGATTACCTATCTACAATGTGCTGCAAATGCATTGCAATCCCTCTGCCACTCTGTGCAGTGCGTCTCTCTCTAAGTATGTGTATAACTACAGCTGTACAGTATTCGGAATGAGGAAATACCTCGTAAATGCCTCAAATTAGTGGGAGTGTGTAACAGGACTTTCTGGTCACTGCCCACATACCTTCAGGTCTCTGTGCACGATGCCCAGTTCATGCAGATATGTGACCGCATCCAAGATTTGCTGGATCAACATGCTAGCATCTTTCTCAGTGTAGAAGCCTTTGTCCACAATCCTGTCAAACAGTTCTCCGCCAGACACACTGAAAGAGACAAATACAGGGAACACAGTGACAGCGACATCTTCACAATTTCGCCTTTGCTCACAAGTTGCTTTATTTTAGTTTGAGATACAACACAGAGTAGGCTCTCAGCATGTCCCAATTTAACCCGAATTTAGTCACAAGATCATTTACAATCTCCAATTAACTTCCTAACCGATACATCTTTGGGCCGTTGGGAGGAAACCGGAGGACCTGAGTAAAACCAACACATCCCGCACATTCCACAGATCCCGCACATTCCACAGATCCCACACATTCCATAGATCCCGCACATTCCACAGATCCCACACATTCCACAGATCCCGCACATTCCACAGATCCCACACATTCCACAGATCCCGCACATTCCACAGATCTCGCACATTCCACAGATCCCGCACATTCCACAGATCCCGCACATTCCACAGATTCCGCACATTCCACAGATCCCGCACATTCCACAGATCCCGCACATTCCACAGATGAGTGCAAGGCTCTCACTTAATAAGAAGAAACTTTGCAGCAATTCCTGGGCAGCACGACCTTGAGCAGTACAATTTTAGATTAGATTAGATTATGAGGACACTCAGTCCTCGTTTATTGTCATTTAGAAATGCATGCATTAAGAAATGATACAATGTTCCTCCAGAATGATATAACAGAAACACAGGACAAACCAAGACTAAAACTGACAAAACCACATAATTATAATATATAGTTACAACAGTACAAAGCAATACCGTAATTTGATAAAGAGCAGACCATGGGCATGGTAAAAAAAAGTCTCAAGTCCCGATAGCCCATCATCTCACGCAGACGGTAGAAGGGAGAAACTCTCCCTGCCATGAGCCCCCAAGCACTGCAAACTTGCCGATGCAGCACCATTGGAAGCACCTGACCACAGCGGACTGAGTCCATCCGAAAACTTCGAGCCTCCGACCAGCCCTTCGACACCGAGCATCATCCTCTGCCAAGCACTCTGACCCCGCCCCAGCCGCCGAGCAACAAGCAAAGCCGAGGACTCGGGGCCTTCCCCTTCAGAGATTCTGGAGCACACAGTAGCAGCGGCAGCGAAACAGGCATTTCAGAAGTTTCACCAGATGTTCCTCTGTTCTCTCACGTCTGTCTCCATCAAATCAGGACTGTGCACAGCGCCCTACCTGACAAATACAGACATCACCACCAGAGTGGCCACTGCGAGCTGCGTCGCGTCACCATCTTCTCCTAAATTATTCACCTTCACTGTGAAGTGGTATAACTGAGTGTGCTTTGAAGCTCTGTGTAACTGTAACAAAGGCTCTATGGGGAATTATCAAAGTGTGGATTGTCTGGAGCCTGGTTATTCCTGGCTGCAGGAGTACATGCTGAGGGGACGCACTGAAGCTTGTAGCAGCCACTGCAAGGCCTCGGTGGGGAAGGACCACAATACAGGGTTTGTCCACTACTGGTCAAGGAGGGGCTGCTTTGGATGAGGTAACCCTCAATTATTGTGGTCGTGTACCACCCCAGGGGGCCACATGAGTGACAACAGTCCTATTGGTTTTAACGAATGTAATAGAACACTACTTAATGCACTGACTACGAATATCAGAATGGAAAGGGATTGCATGTTTTATTCTTGTAAATGTTTTTATTACGAATACTGTTTATTTTGATATATAAACAAACTTGGATTTTCGCTGCAAGATGTCCTCAGACTTGACCGGCACATTGCATGGAGAGCTGGACTATGCGCATTGACACTCACGTCCTTCGTGCGGTAGCGAGCACCCTGACAAGCTGCGTCACTGCACGGTACGGAACCCGCACTGCGGCAGATCGGAAGGCCCTACATCAGGTAGTCAAAACTGCCCAACGCATTACTAGCACCAGCTTGTCCACCATCAAGGACGTATCTACAGAAAGGAGCCACACACCCTGCTCATGGACTGTTGTCCCACTGTCGTATCTACACCAGGACCAAAGGACTCAAAAACAAGCAGAACTTCCACCTGCTAATCCATCCTTCCACACCCCCAGCCAGCACTACTTTATCACTTCCCTTTGGTCACCTCATGTACAGACACTCCCGTGGACACGTGTATAAGCTATCATATGCATTTATATTTATTGTTTCTTTTTATTATTATTTGTGTCATTATCTTTTGTGTTTTTTTGTGCTGCATCGGATCTGGAGTAACAATTATTTTGTTCTCCTTTACACTGTGTACAGGAAATGACGTTAAATAATCTTGAATTTTGAAATGGAATGAGGTTTGGTGCAGCCGTCCGTTCGACAGGAAAAGGACCCTGTCCAGACTGCCGCTGCCGTGGATGCCCAGGAGCTGTACTCTGCGCAAAGCGATCTCAAACATTGCAGTGCTGGCCAATGATGTTGTCAGTGAAGATAAAACATACTGAGTAATAGATCATTCAATTTTCCAACATCACTAACGTAAATATTGCATCAGCAAAATATTTCAGAAGCTGTTACGTTGTGAACTTACTTAAGGAATTGGCAGCCTTCACTCAGAGAGCATCTACAAGGTAGCAGGGCCATCTCCATGGTGAGTGAGGACAGAACAACCTATTCCCAAAAGCTTACTCAATTCCTGAGGGCAGCAAGGCGGGCAGAGCCTGGGGAGGACTGGCAATGCCATAAGCACAGTGGTCAGTTACTCCAAACACATACAGACATAAAATAATTTGTCACAAAATGGTCGAACATGAGTGAGCCTTGCAACAACTCCTTTCCTTCTCCTTATTCTGAATACAGCAACCAGCTAGCGCTCTTCCAAATCCAACATTATATTTTGTATCTGTACGATAGCTTACAGAGAGTCTGAAAGCTCTGACATCATCATACTTTCCCATCTAATAAACATTTATTTAGCAATACAGTGTGGAACAGGCCCTTCGAGTCACACTGCCCAGCAACTCCCGATAACCCCAAATTAACCCTACCCTAATCAAGGGACAACTTACAATGACCAATTAACCCACTCAGTATGCCTTTGGACTGTGGGAGGTGAAGGGCCACTCATTCCATGGGGCGCGCATAAACAGACTCACGCTGGGATTGAACGCTGAACTGCGACGAACAGAACTGTAAAAGTGCCACGATAACTGCTACACTACCGTGGCGCCCAAATTATTCCCTTTTGTAAAAGAGGTAAACTTCTAAGCAATCTAAAACATCTAAATTAACCACATTTTAACGTTTCTACTCTATGTCAAAGATTCGCAGTACCAGGTTGAATTTGGCAAACTCAGGTGCCCACGTTGAGAGTCAGAGAGACAACAGTGGACAGCTGACCACATTAGGGTTTATGACCACACTAATGCCTGTGACCGTACATGGGAACCCTGAAGTCACAATTACCCATTTGCCGACATTTCCCCACAAACTCCTGAAGCTGCAACTTTCTGTTATTCCTGTGATCAGTATGAAAATCTAAAAGCCTCCTTGTTGCTATCGATATTATGGTAACAGATCTGAAAAGTCGAACATGAACAGGGTGCACACAACTCATACCAACCCATCTTATGGACTAAGGGAACCGCTATCAGTGAACCAAGGTGTATTTGGTTAAACTTCAAAGTCAGAGTCACAGTTATTATCAAAGTATGTACATGTTAACATATAATACATTGAGATTCATTTTCTTGCAGCTTAACATCAGCCTCTATAATTTTCTCCTCCATGAACCCTTCCTTCCTCTCTTCATGCGGTACAGTGTGGTTTGTACTGTCAGAGCTGTTCCCATTATGCGGTAAATATAAGTAATTGATAGCACAACATACCACTTCACTGCATGGCTCTCGATCAGCAAAAAAGTCACGCATTTTCTTTAGAAAGTCATTCTGTGGCTACTCCTTTTGTATCCTCTGTATGCCAAGTGTTCCACAGTGAAAGCCCTAAATTCCTGGATATTGGTTCAATCTGATGGTACAATGTTATGATTGCAACAGTCCAAAGGATTAGAAACCAGGACAGATAACCCCTGCTATGCTCAGCAGTACAGAGTGCTGATGCACTGGAGAGATACATAATAACTAAAAGAGATCAAACTGAGAAAATGAAAAGATACCAAGGGGACAACTTCCTCCATGGGAATGTCCTTTCGGAGAATCCACTGTAGAACAACAGAAGGCCACTTTCTGCATAGTTCTGGAAAGATCTGAGAGGAGACTGGAGATGGATCAGTGGTAGAAGGCCATCATCTTGCTCATCAGTGCAACTTATACACTACTGTACTCATTTAAGAAAATAAGACAATATAATTCAAAGTTTAATTTTCAAACTCTAATTGTTGGTATCTGTTTATTCCTGTTTACTAATTTTACTAGAAGTAAAGAAATTGTAAATAAAGTGTGTGAAATTATCAATGAAACATTTTCCTAACCTTTTTTCCATTCTTGATACAAGTTAAATATGTCCTACATGCAACGTGGCCAAGTGGTTAAGGCATTCAACTAGTGACCTGAAGGTCGTGAGTTCGAGCCCCAGCCGAGGCAATGTGTTGTACCCTTGAGCAAGGTACTTAATCACACATTGCTCTGCGACGACACTGGTGCCAAGCTATATGGGTCCTAATGCCCTTCCCTTGGACTACATCGGTGTCATGGAGAGGGGAGACTTGTGGCATGGGCAACTGCTGGTCTTCCATATAACCTTGCCCAGGCCTGCGCCCTGGAGAGCAAAGACTTTCCAGGCGCAGATCCATGGTCTCGCAAGACTGACAGATGCCTTAACGTGCAAGGAAATAAGGGAAAATCTGCAGATGCTGAAAATCTGAGCAGCAGACACAAAATGGTGGAGAACTCAGCAGGCCAGGCAGCATCTAGGGAAAAGAGTACAGTCAACATTTTGGGCTGAGATCCTTCAGCAGGACTGGGGAAAATGATGAGGAGTAGGTTTAAAAGGTGGGGGGAGGTAATGGTGAAACACAAGGTGATAGATGCAACCGAGAGGGGGAGGGATGAAGTAAAGAGCTGGGAAGTTGATTGGTGAAAGAGATGCAGGACTGGAGAAGGCGGAATCTGATAGGAGAGGACAGGAGGCCATGGGAGAAAGAAAAGGGGGAGGAGCACCAGAGGGAGGTGATGGGCGGGCAAGGAGACAAGTGAGAGAGGGGAAAGGGGATGAGGAATGGTGAAAGGCGTGAGGATCCATAACCAGAAGGTCAAGAAATCAATGTTCATGCTATCAGGTTGTCCTCACTCACCACCCACCAGCCTCCATGTCCAGCACATAATTCTCCGCAACTTCTGCCATCTCCAATGGGATACAACCACTACGCACATTTTTCTCTCTCCCCCACTTTCTGATTTCCACAGGGATTCTTCCCTATGCGACTTCCTTGTCCATTCATCGCTCCCCACGGATCTCCCTCCTGGCACTTATCCTTGCAAGTGGAACAAGTGCTACACCTGCCCCTACACCTCCTCCCTCACTACCATTCAGGATGTATGGGGTGTCAGGGAGGGGTAGCCCCTCTGGAGGGGGAACATGTCGCATCCTTTTCAAGGCGGTTAGTCCACCTTTGGTCCCCACCTGGCACTCAGCTCTCACCTGTGGCTCCCCGTAGCTGTTTGCATGCGACAGCAGCCACACCCTGGGCAACAGCTTTGACAAGCCGGCTAAACCAGGTGAGGGTAGCCGACGGGTCTCAAACCCTCGGTGTGATAGGGAGTTGTCTATCCCAGCATGTGAAGACAGACTCCGGCGGATTGAGCGGACGAGACCAATGGAAGGTTCAATGGTCAAGAAGGTAGTCTCTGCAAGCGTCGTGGAACGCGTAGAGCACAAGACACAGAAGATGTCCTGGTCATCCACTGCACCTAGTCCCATCTCCAGCCGTCTAGACTCTGTCTTGCCACTGGATCCAGATGGGAATTGGGAAGAGAGAGTGAGGCTGACGCTGCGCAACTCTCCCTCACTTAAATCCAAGTCACGCGCTAGTCTCGACACCATCATAATTGTGCTGAGGTCCTCATTGAGGTCGACGATGGATGAACATAATTCAGGGACCCAACCAGTCCTTCCAGGTAAGGCGACACTTCCCCTGTGAGCCTGTTGGGGTCATCTACAGTGTCCAGTGTTCCCAGTGAGGCCTCCGGTATATTGGTGAGACCTGATGTAGATAGGGAGGATGCTTCGCCGAGCACCTATGCTCGGCCAGAAAAAGCAGGATTTCCCAGTGGCCACCCATTTTAATTCCATTTCCCATTCCCATTTCCACATGTCTACCCTTGACCTCCTCCACCGTTGTGATGAAGCCACACTTAGGTTAGAGGAACAACACCTTACATCCCAGGAAACACATACAAAAAGCTGGAGGAACTCAGCAGGCCAGGCAGCATCTATAGAAAAAATATTGGATTCTTGGATTTCCAGCATCTGCAGCTTGTTACGTAACCAGCCACAATGAATATCAATCGAGTCAGGTTATATAAAAACAACCAAACATTTATTAAACACAGATAAACAATAAACAAAAACCAAAACCTTAACTGGAAGTTAACCGCTATGCGGCCATTCAACAACTTGCCACTCAGTACTGGTTCTTAAAGCAATAAATGCAAAAACAATTCTTAAAGTGGTAAAGTCAAATACAGTTCTTAAAATGGTAAATTCGAAAGTCCAACAAATTTATGCATTCAATTGGGAGAGACTTTGCTGGAGAAGGATTTCTTCATAGATGCGACTTTCCTGCTGGTTCTGTCCAAAGGATTCACGATGAAGGAAATAAATGTCTTAAAACAACCGACCTTTCTTCTGACGAGCAAATCCTGCATGAACTACCTTGCTCTTTTGGCAGGAGTTATCTTCGTTGCAGATCGCTACTTCTTCAACGAAAACTCAATAAGGTCAATCCTTTATTAAACTGCCGAACATTCCCGACTTCTCTCAACCCTTCAGATCCTGCACTTCGATAAAGTCTTCACTCTCCAATACAACTGAAAAGGTACATCGACAAACCTGGCAGAAATGGGTAAACTGCCAGTCCAGCACTATTGTACCTTACAATAGAACGTAACACTCTGTTTTAAAAATGAAACTGCGTCATAAACAAATACGCAACGGAACAGAGACACTGACTAACATTCTAGCTGGAAAACTAACTGCGTCGCCAGGGGTCTTCCCTTTTATACCCGTGGTGAACATGTCATCACGTGAACTCACATCGGCAGGAAAATTACATCAGGTGACCTCCAAAAGACCATTACATCATTCTCACAAGAAAGTCACGAGATCTCCTTGAGGTATGTAACAAGATTTTCTCTTGTTTGTGATGGCATGAACATCAATTTCTCAAACTTTGGGTAATGGCCCCCCCTCACAATTCCCCATCCCCTGTTCCCTCTCTCACTTATCTCCTTGACTGCACATCGCCTCCCTCTGGTGCTCCTCCCCCTTTTCTTTCTCCCATGGCCTTCTGTCCTCTCCTATTAGACTCTCCCTTCTCCAGCCCTGTATCTCTTTCACCAATCAACTTCCCAGCTCTTTGCTTCCCCCACCCTTCCTGGTTTCAACTCTCACCTTGTGTTTCTTCCTCCCCTCCCCCCACCTTCTTTCTCTGACTCATCTCTTTCTCTCCAGTCCTGCTGAAATGTCTCGGCCCAAAACGGTGACTGTTTATTCTTTTCCATAGATGCTGCCTGGCCTGCTGAGTTCCTCCAGCATTCTGTGTGTATTGTTTATATGCAAGGAAGGTGCTTTCCTGAAACTCAAACCCATGTAATGGAGAGTTAATTATGCATCAGTATTTTCAATAAATGCATGAAGATTTAAATGGAATAAAATAAGATTAAGATTAAGATTAGCTTTATTTGTCACATGTATATTGGAACGCAGAGTGAAACACGCTGACCAGACTGCAAGTGTCTGGTGCCACACAGCTTGTTCACAATCTGCTAAACCTAAAACGCACATCTTTGGAATGAGGGAGCAAACCTGTGCACCCTGAGAAACCCCACACGGTCACGGGGAGAACGTCCGAGCTCCTCCCAGTCAGCGTCAGGAAACCCCACGCGGTCACGGGGAGAACACCCGAGCTACGTACGATCAGCGGCAGGAAACCCCACGCGGTCACAGGGAGAACGTCCGAGCTACGAACGGTCAGCGGCAGGAAACCCCACGCGGTAACGGGGAGAACGTCCGAGCTACGTACGGGCAGTGGCAGGAAACTCTACGCGGTCACGGGGAGAATGTCCGAGCTACGTACGATCAGCGGCAGGAAACCCCACGCGGTCACGGGGAGAACGTCAGAGCTACGTACGGTCAGTGGCAGGAAACCCCACGCGGTCACGGGGAGAACGTCCGAGCTACGTATGGTCAGTGGCAGGAAACTCTACGCGGTCACGGGGAGAACGTCCGAGCTACGTACGGTCAGCGGCAGGAAACCCCACGCGGTCACGGGGAGAGCGTCCGAGCTACGTACGGTCAGCGGCAGGAAACCCCACCCAGTTACGGGGAAAACGTCTGAGCTCCTCCCAGTCAGCGTCAGGAAACCCCACGCGGTCACGGGCAGAACATCCGAGCTCCTCACAGTCAGCGGCAGGAAACCCCACGCGGTCACAGGGAGAACGTCCGAGCTACGTACAGTCAGCGTCAGGAAACCCGATGCAGTCACAGGGAGAACGTCCGAGCTACGTACAGTCAGCGGCAGGAAACCCCATGTGGTCACAGGGAGAACGCCCGAGTTATGTACGGTCAGCGGCAGGAAACCCCACGCGGTCACGGGGAGAACGTCCGAGCTACGTACAGTCAGCGGCAGGAAACCCATGTGGTCACGGAGAGAACGTCCGAGCTCCTTGCAGTCAGCGACAGGAAACCCCACGCGGTCACGGGGAGAGCATCCGAGCTACGTACGGTCAGCGACAGGAAACCCCACCCAGTTACGGGGAAAACGTCTGAGCTCCTCCCAGTCAGCGTCAGGAAACCCCACGCGGTCACGGGGAGAACGTCCGAGCTCCTCACAGTCAGCGGCAGGAAACCCCACGCAGTCACGGGGAGAACGTCCGAGCTCCTCACAGTCAGCGGCAGGAAACCCCACGCGGTCACAGGGAGAACGTCCGAGCTACGTACAGTCAGCGGCAGGAAACCCCACGCGGTCACAGGGAGAACGCCCGAGCTATGTACGGTCAGCGGCAGGAAACCCCACGCGGTCACGGGGAGAACGTCCGAGCTACGTACAGTCAGCGGCAGGAAACCCACGTGGTCACGGAGAGAACGTCCGAGCTCCTTACAGTCAGCGACAGGAAACCCCACGCGGTCACGGGGAGAACGTCCGATCTACGTACAGTCAGCGTCAGGAAACCCGATGCAGTCACAGGGAGAACGTCCGAGCTACGTACAGTCAGCGGCAGGAAACCCCATGCGGTCACAGGGAGAACGCCCGAGTTATGTACGGTCAGCGGCAGGAAACCCCACGCGGTCACGGGGAGAACGTCCGAGCTACGTACAGTCAGCGGCAGGAAACCCACGTGGTCACGGAGAGAACGTCCGAGCTCCTTACAGTCAGCGACAGGAAACCCCACGCGGTCACGGGGAGAACGTCCGATCTACGTACAGTCAGCGTCAGGAAACCCGATGCAGTCACAGGGAGAACGTCCGAGCTACGTACAGTCAGCGGCAGGAAACCCCATGTGGTCACAGGGAGAACGCCCGAGTTATGTACGGTCAGCGGCAGGAAACCCCACGCGGTCACGGGGAGAACGTCCGAGCTACGTACAGTCAGCGGCAGGAAACCCCACGCCGTCACGGGGAGAACGCCCGAGCTACGTACGGTCAGCGGCAGGAAACCCCACGCAGTCACAGGGAGAACGTCCGAGCTACGTACAGTCAGCGGCAGGAAACCCCACGCGGTCACGGAGAGAACATCCGAGCTACGTACAGTCAGTGGCAGGAAACCCCACGCGGTCACGGGGAGAACGTCCGAGCTATGTACAGTCAGCGGCAGGAAACCCCACGCGGTCACGGAGAGAACGTCCGAGCTCCTTACAGTCAGCGACAGGAAACTCACGCGGTCACGGGGAGAACGTCCGAGCTACGTACAGTCAGCAGCAGGAAACCCCATGCGGTCACGGAGAGAACATCCGAGCTACGTACAGTCAGTGGCAGGAAACCCCACGCGGTCATGGGGAGAACGTCCGAGCTATGTACAGTCAGCGGCAGGAAACCCCACGCGGTCACGGAGAGAACGTCCGAGCTCCTTACAGTCAGCGACAGGAAACTCACGCGGTCACGGGGAGAACGTCCGAACTACGTACAGTCAGCGGCAGGAAACCCACGCGGTCACAGGGAGAACGTCCGAGCTATGTACAGTCAGCGGCAGGAAACCCCACGCGGTCACGGGGAGAACATCCAAGCTACGAACGGTCAGCGGCAGGAAATCCCACGCAGTCACGGGGAGAACGTCTGAGCTCCTCCCAGTCAGCGTCAGGAAACCCCACGCGGTCACGGGGAGAACGTCCGAGCTACGTACAGTCAGCGGCAGGAAACCCCACGCGGTCACAGGGAGAACGTCCGAGCTACATACAGTCAGCGGCAGGAAACCCCACGCGGTCACGGCGAGAACGCCCGAGCTATGTACAGTCAGCGGCAGGAAACCCCACGCGGTCACGGGGAGAACGTCCGAGCTACGAACGGTCAGCGGCAGGAAACCCCACACGGTCACAGGGAGAACGTCCGAGCTACGTACAGTCAGCGACAGGAAACCCCACCCGGTTACGGGGAGAACGTCTGAGCTCCTCCCAGTCAGCGGCAGGAAAACCCCATGCGGTCACGGGGAGAACGTCCGAGCTACCTACAGTCAGCAGCAGGAAACCCCGGCGGTCACGGGGAGAACGCCCGAGCTATGTACGGTCAGCGGCAGGAAACCCCACGCGGTCACGGGGAGAACGTCCGAGCTACGTACAGTCAGCGGCAGGAAACCCCACCCGGTTACGGGGAGAACGTCTGAGCTCCTCCCAGTCAGCGGCAGGAAACCCCACGCGGTCATGGGGAGAACGTCCGAGCTACGAACGGTCAGCGGCAGGAAACCCCACGCGGTCCAGGGAGAACGTCCGAGCTACGTACAGTCAGCGGCAGGAAACCCCACGCGGTCACGGGGAGAACGTCCGAGCTCCTCCCAGTCAGCGGCAGGAAATGCCACGCAGTCACGGGGAGAACGTCCGAGCTACATACAGTCAGCGGCAGGAAACCCCACGCGGTCACAGGGAGAACGTCCGAGCTACGTACAGTCAGCGACAGGAAACCCCACGCGGTCACGGCGAGAACGCCCGAGCTATGTACAGTCAGCGGCAGGAAACCCCACGCGGTCACGGGGAGAACATCCGAGCTCCTTACAGTCAGCGGCAGGAAATCCCACGCAGTCACAGGGAGAACGTCCGAGCTATGTACAGTCAGCAGCAGGAAACCCCATGCGGTCACGGAGAGAACATCCGAGCTACGTACAGTCAGTGGCAGGAAACCCCACACGGTCACGGGGAGAACGTCCGAGCTATGTACAGTCAGCGGCAGGAAACCCCACGCGGTCACGGAGAGAACGTCCGAGCTCCTTACAGTCAGCGACAGGAAACTCACGCGGTCACGGGGAGAACGTCCGAGCTACGTACAGTCAGTGGCAGGAAACCCCACGCGGTCACGGGGAGAACGTTCGAGCTACGTACAGTCAGCGGCAGGAAACCCACGCGGTCACAGGGAGAACGTCTGAGCTACGTACAGTCAGCGGCAGGAAACCCCACGCGGTCACGGGGAGAACGTCCGAGCTACGAACGGTCAGCGGCAGGAAATCCCACGCAGTCACAGGGAGAACGTCTGAGCTCCTCCCAGTCAGCGTCAGGAAACCCCACGCGGTCACGGGGAGAACGTCCGAGCTACGTACAGTCAGCGGCAGGAAACCCCACGCGGTCACGGCGAGAACGCCCGAGCTATGTACAGTCAGCGGCAGGAAACCCCACGCGGTCACGGGGAGAACGTCCGAGCTACGAACGGTCAGCGGCAGGAAACCCCACACGGTCACAGGGAGAACGTCCGAGCTACGTACAGTCAGCGACAGGAAACCCCACCCGGTTACGGGGAGAACGTCTGAGCTCCTCCCAGTCAGCGGCAGGAAACCCCGTGCGGTCACGGGGAGAACGTCCGAGCTACGTACAGTCAGCGGCAGGAAACCCCACGCGGTCACGGAGAGAACGTCCGAGCTACCTACAGTCAGCGGCAGGAAACCCCGGCGGTCACGGGGAGCACGCCCGAGCTATGTACGGTCAGCGGCAGGAAACCCCACGCGGTCACGGGGAGAACGTCCGAGCTACGTACAGTCAGCGGCAGGAAACCCCACCCGGTTACGGGGAGAACGTCTGAGCTCCTCCCAGTCAGCGGCAGGAAACCCCACGCGGTCATGGGGAGAACGTCCGAGCTACGAACGGTCAGCGGCAGGAAACCCCACGCGGTCCAGGGAGAACGTCCGAGCTACGTACAGTCAGCGGCAGGAAACCCCACGCGGTCACAGGGAGAACGTCCGAGCTACGTACAGTCAGCGACAGGAAACCCCACGCGGTCACGGCGAGAACGCCCGAGCTATGTACAGTCAGCGGCAGGAAACCCCACGCGGTCGCGGGGAGAACGTCCGAGCTCCTTACAGTCAGCGGCAGGGAACCCCACGCGGTCACAGGGAGAACGTCCGAGCTACGTACAGTCAGCGGCAGGAAACCCCACGCGGTCACGGGGAGAACGTCCGAGCTACGAACGGTCAGCGGCAGGAAATCCCACGCAGTCACGGGGAGAACGTCCGAGCTACGTACAGTCAGCGGCAGGAAATCCCACGCAGTCACGGGGAGAACGTCCGAGCTACGTACAGTCAGCGGCAGGAAACCCCACGCGGTCACGGGGAGAACGTCCGAGCTACGAACGGTCAGCGGCAGGAAATCCCACGCAGTCACGGGGAGAACGTCCGAGCTACGTACAGTCAGCGGCAGGAAATCCCACGCAGTCACGGGGAGAACGTCCGAGCTACGTACAGTCAGCGGCAGGAAACCCCACGCGGTCACAGGGAGAACGTCCGAGCTACGTACAGTCAGCGGCAGGAAACCCCACGCGGTCACGGCGAGAACGCCCGAGCTATGTACAGTCAGCGGCAGGAAACCCCACGCGGTCACGGGGAGAACGTCCGAGCTACGAACGGTCAGCGGCAGGAAACCCCACGCGGTCACAGGGAGAACGTCCGAGCTACGTACAGTCAGCGACAGGAAACCCCACCCGGTTACGGGGAGAACGTCTGAGCTCCTCCCAGTCAGCGTCAGGAAACCCCATGCGGTCACGGGGAGAACGTCCGAGCTCCTCACAGTCAGCGGCAGGAAACCCCGTGCGGTCACGGGGAGAACGTCCGAGCTACGTACAGTCAGCGGCAGGAAACCCCACGCGGTCACAGGGAGAGAACGTCCGAGCTACGTACAGTCAGCGGCAGGAAACCCCGGCGGTCATGGGGAGAACGCCCGAGCTATGTACGGTCAGCGGCAGGAAACCCCACGCGGTCACGGGGAGAACGTCCGAGCTACGTACAGTCAGCGGCAGGAAACCCCACCCGGTTACGGGGAGAACGTCTGAGCTCCTCCCAGTCAGCGGCAGGAAACCCCACGCGGTCACGGGGAGAACGTCCGAGCTACGAACGGTCAGCGGCTGGAAACCCCACGCGGTCCAGGGAGAACGTCCGAGCTACGTACAGTCAGCGGCAGGAAACCCCGGCGGTCACGGGGAGAACGTCCGAGCTACGTACAGTCAGCGGCAGCAAACCCCACGCGGTCACGGAGAGAACGTCCGAGCTACGTACAGTCAGCGGCAGGAAACCCCACGCGGTCACGGGGAGAACGTCCAAGCTACGTACAGTCAGCGGCAGCAAACCCCACGCAGTCACGGGGAGAACGTCCGAGCTACGTACAGTCAGCGGCAGGAAATGAGCCACAATCTTACAGGTGACACCCTATTCACATTGCACGATCAGCAGCAAATGGAGTGCTGGCAAAAGTAATGACAAACGGCAGTCCAAAACTAACAATTGTAAATGCAACTAACAAAACCAGACTGGAAAATGTTTGAAATAGTCAACATTTTCTGGTTCTACACTAAGAGAAATGTCTTTACCCAGGAAGTAGTGAGAATGTTAAGCAGTTAAGGGGGTCTCACACATACATTCAAAGGTACAGTAAATGCAAAGGAGAAATACATTGAATGAAGTAATTTGATAGAAGGATCATGTCAGAATCACAGTCAGCATCAGGTTTTATCACTGACATACGATGTGAATATTGTCGTTATACAGCAGTGGTACAGTGCAAGACATAAAACGTACTTTTAAGTTCCAAGCTAAATCAATCAAAAGAGGAAGAGCAAGGTCGAGTTCAAAATCCCCGTGACCATTCAGAAACCTGATGGCCGAAGGGTAAAAGCTGTTCCTAAACTGCTGAGTGTGAGTCTTCAGGCTCCTGTACCTCCTCCATGACGGTGGTAAAGAGAAGTGAGCATTCCTCAGTGATGGATGCTGCCTTCTTGAGCCACATGTGGAATATAAACACCAGCACACATTGTAGTGCACGTTCTGTGAAGTTCTATCTAAAATTGTGCTTAGGGAAAAATGGGGCAGATAATGGAGCTGTGGTTCTACTTGGGGACAGAGGAAGGAAGCCCCACCTGCGGGGTCACAGCCCCACCTGCTGGACAGAGTTAGAGAGCTCAGACCGTGCAGGTCTCGCACTGCCACCTAGTGGGCAGACTCAGAGAACTCAGCAAAGCACCTTGGCAGGTCAGAGCACTCCACTTGAACAGTGAGCAGTCTCCGACCATTTTAAGCAGCAAAAAGTGAAAAGGGAGAACATTGATTCAATGTGACAATATATGCCTGCTTTGTCAAGCAACTCAGTTTCATCCAGAAAAAGCAGAATTTCCTTGGTAGCCAACCATTTCAATTCATATCCCCATTCCCATTCTGACATGTCAGTCCATGGCCTCCTCTTCTGCCATGATGAGGCCACTCTCAGGTTGGAGGAGCAACACCTCATATTGTCTAGGTCACCTCCAACCCAATGGCATGAACATTGATTTCTCCTTCTGGGAGTTTTTTTTCTCTTTTTTTCTTTTTCCCACCCCCCTTCCCTCTTCTTCCTTTCCCCACTCTGACCTCATCTGCCTATCACTTCCTGCCCCTCCTCCTTCCTTTTCTCCCATGTCCTAAAAGGGAAGCCTTTTAGGACCGAGATGAGGAAAAACTTCTTCACACAGAGAGTGGTGAATCTGTGGAATTCTCTGCCACAGGAAACAGTTCAGGCCAGTTCATTGGCTATATTTAAGAGGGAGTTAGATATGGCCCTTGTGGATAAAGGAATCAGGGGGTGTGGAGGGAAGGCTGGTACAGGGTTCTGAGTTGGATCATCAGCCATGATCATACTGAATGGAGGTGCAGGCTCGAAGGGCCGAATGGCCTACTCCTGCTCTTATTTTCTATATTTCTATGTTTCTATGTCCCACTCACCTCTCCTATCAGATTCCTTCTTCTTCGGCCCTTGGCCTTTTCCACCAATCACCTCCCAGCTCCCCTCCCCTCCCCCACCCACTCGGCTTCACCTATCCCCTTCTAGCTTGTCCTCCTCCCCCCCTCCCCGCCTGTTTATTCTGGCTTCTTCCCCCTTCCTTTCCAGTCCTGATGAAGGGTCTTGACCTGAAACATTGAGTTTTATTCTTTTCCATAGACATTGCCTGACCTGCTGAGTTCCGCAAGCACTTTGTGTGTGTTGCTCTGGAATTCCAGCACCTGCAGTATTTAGTACAGTATTTATAATAAACCAATACCAATTCTGCTATTCTGATTGGTTGCATCACAGCCTGGCATGAAGGCTTCAATGGTCAAGTTTGGAATAAGCTGCAGTGGGTTGTAGTCTCATCAGGCTCATACAGGTAGCAATTAGAACCAACATTTTAATGACCAACTCTGCCATCTTCCTCGGGGAAGTTCCTGGGCATGTCTAGTTTATACCCCCATAGTCTGTCTCCTGATTGGTTAGTCTTCATCCAATCAGGTTTCCACTCCTCCATCTTGTTTACAATTGAATTCCAGTTCTTATTTAGAGCGAGATCTTCGTCTTTGTTAAAATTCTTTTCCTCTAGTTTTAGGTCAATGACTTCTTTTACCAGGTGGCCCTGAAAGCCATTGGCTTTTGTGCTGTCGAAGTCAATCCTATGGGCAATGCAAATGCAATGTTCTACTACCGCTGATTTCTCCGGGTAACGCAGATACACCTCCTCTGCTCCTTGATGCGGGTTTCCACCGTGCGTCCCTTCTGGCCGATATTCGCTACTCCACATTCACTGGGAATCCTGTAAACACCAGCCGACCTGAGTCCCGGGTCATCTTTGACCCGCATAAGCTATGATTTGGGTTTACTCACAGGTTTGTGGATGGTACTAATCTGGTATTTCTTCAAGATCCTGACGATCCTTCCAGAAACCATGGCAATATAGAGAAGACAGATGGTGGCAATGGGATCCTCCTTGTTGAAGGTTTTTCCTTCAGCCCTTTTAAGGGCCAATTGATTTCCTTCACCTTGAAGCCATTCTATAGGAACGTCGTGTATAATAATTGCCTTATTTCCTCAGGGACACTCTCTGGATCCAATATAGTTTTCAGACAGTTAATCAAAGTAGAAGGAACTGTTCTGTGTTGGGAGACGTGATAGTGGCTGCTATTGTTAAGGTACAAGTCCATGTGATTCCGATAGATGCCATGGCCAAGGCTAACATCTGGTTTCCATCGTATTAGAATGCCCTGGAACTGGAGGCAACCATTCTTCTCCATCTCCATCGTAAACTGAATATTTGGATGCACACTGTTCAGATGGTCATGGAACTGTTGGGAGTATCTATATGAGGCCACACTATGAAGGTGTCACTGAGGTATCTGAAGAAGCATTTGGAGCGTAAGGACAATGAGCTCAGAGCCCTCTCCTCAATGTCCTTCATGTAGAAATTAGCAATAGCTGGCGACAAGGGCAATCCCATGGCCACTCCGTCTGTTTCTTCATTGTCCTTCCCCTTAAAGAGGAACAGTCAATGTTTTGGGCTGAGACACTTCATCAGGACTGGAAAGCAAGTGGGCAGAAGCTAGAATAAGGACCTTCCTTGCCTGAAGCATTGACTATTCATTGTCCTCCATGGATACTGCCTGATCTCTTCCAGCATTTTGCGTGGATTACATTGATAGCAAGGAGTTTCAATGCATCCTTTGAGGAAAAATCCCATAACTACTTCCCAGTTTTTTTTCCAAGGAATCTAGCTTTGCCATGAAACCAGGCCACATTCTGCAGGCTCATTCCTTTTTCAGGCATCACAGTGAAACTGCCAGTGAGGCGGTTTCGCACAGTTCCAGAGAGACGGTTTTAATCCCAAACACAGGTAATCTCTGTGTGGAGCTCGCACGCTCCCCCTGTCACTATGCAGCTTTTGCCTGAGTGCTCCAATTTCCTAGTCGGTAGACTAATTGGCCATTGTAATGATGTCTGGGGGAGATGATCATAATACAAAGAGAATGAGAAGTGCAGTTAGTGTAGGATTAGCATAAATCTGTGGGGTGCCATATAGCATAGAGATTAGCACAACATTATTACAGCTTGAGGGGTCAGAGTTCAGAGTTCAATTCCGACGTCATCTGTAAAGAGTTTGTACGTCCTCCCTGTAGAATGCATATGACACATCAGACTGGACACTTCTCAAGGATCGGCCTGGGCAAAGAGCATTCGACATTTCTTTGCAACACGACATGAAACTTAAACTGATTGTGTAAAACCCACTGGGGTTTGCCTTATAGGGATTTAGAAGCAGGGGAAGAGCTGATTGTTGCCAAGTCCCAGAAGTGCCAAGACCAATAGCTGCCGCAGTTGTGACTGGCATAGACCAGCTGTGACCCATCTATTCATGTAAGGAACAAGCAGCATTATTTGAAAGGCACAGGACAATCTCAGAAATTCCAGTTTGGTTGAAAATAACATCACCACATATTCCGTGTCCAAAACAAACAACGGGAAGGCAATGGTTGTGGATAAACAACAAGCTAATCCCACTTGGGATCTGTTCCGCACAACAGCACACCTCGTGTCCTGGGCAGTCAACAGAGAAGGGAGCCTTTGACATATTCAATATTAAATTAATTACCGGCGACTGCCCCCAACATTATAGAGTGAAGGGGTATGCTCCTAGTACAGCAATCTTCTGTATGAAAAAGACATGTCATCTTGGGGCAAGAAAAGTCAAATTAAACTAAATACATTTTCACATATAGTCATAGAACACTGGAAAACAGAAAATAGCCCTTTGGCCCATCTAGTCTGTGCCAAACTATTAATCTGCCTGGTACATTCGACTTGCACCTGGCCATGGCCCTCCACACCTCTCCCATCCATGTACCTACCCAAATTTCTCTTAAATGTTGCAATCAAACTCCCATCCACCACCTCCACTGGCAGCTCGTCCCATATTATCACCACCCTCTGAGTAAGGAAATTCCCCGTCGCGCCCCCTAAACATTTCACCTTTCACACTTAACCCACGACCTCTCATTGTCGTCTCACAGAACCTCAGTGGAAAGAGCCTGCTTGCATTTACTCTATCTATACCCCTCATAAATTTGTATACCTCTCAAATCTCCCCTCGTTCTCCTACGCTCCAGGGAATAAAGTCCGAACCTGTTCAACCTTTCCCTGAATCCATTGAGTGCAAATTATATTCCACAGCTGAAATTTCTGGGAAGGGATATATGAATCTTGCAAGGATGAATCCCCATAAACTGAACAGCCAGAACAAGGGATACTCAGAAAAGACCCTGAGGACAGTGGCTGTTGAAGGCAGGTGCAGTGAAAAAGCTGCTGTAGATTTGGAGAAGCAACGCGTGGAAGGGATCTTGATATTCAAGAACATGCTGGAGTGCTTTATACTTGATATCAGGGTTGAGGGTGTTGGGTACACAGAGAGAAGATCATGGAGAGGGTGTTGGGTACACAGAGAGAAGATCATGTTGAGGGTGTTGGGTACACAGAGAGAAGATCATGTTGAGGGTGTTGGGTACACAGAGAGAAGATCATGGAGAGGGTGTTGGGTACACAGAGAGAAGATCATGGAGAGGGTGTTGGGTACACAGAGAGAAGATCATGGAGAGGGTGTTGGGTACACAGGGAGAAGATCATGGAGAGGGTGTTGGGTACACAGAGAGAAGATCATGTTGAGGGTGTTGGGTACACAGAGAGAAGATCATGTTGAGGGTGTTGGGTACACAGAGAGAAGATCATGGAGAGGGTGTTGGGTACACAGAGAGAAGATCATGGAGAGGGTGTTGGGTACACAGAGAGAAGATCATGTTGAGGGTGTTGGGTACACAGAGAGAAGATCATGGAGAGGGTGTTGGGTACACAGAGAGAAGATCATGGAGAGGGTGTTGGGTACACAGAGAGAAGATCATGATTGAGGGTGTTGGGTACACAGAGAGAAGATCATGGAGAGGGTGTTGGGTACACAGAGTGGGTACAGAAGATCATGGAGAGGGTGTTGGGTACACAGAGAGAAGATCATGGAGAGGGTGTTGGGTACACAGAGAGAAGATCATGGAGAGGGTGTTGGGTACACAGAGAGAAGATCATGGAGAGGGTGTTGGGTACACAGAGAGAAGATCATGGAGAGGGTGTTGGGTACACAGAGAGAAGATCATGGAGAGGGTGTTGGGTACACAGAGAGAAGATCATGGAGAGGGTGTTGGGTACACAGAGAGAAGATCATGGAGAGGGTGTTGGGTACACAGGAGAAGATCATGAGAGGGTGTTGGGTACACAGGAGAAGATCATGGAGAGGGTGTTGGGTACACAGAGAGAAGATCATGGAGAGGGTGTTGGGTACACAGAGAGAAGATCATGGAGAGGGTGTTGGGTACACAGAGAGAAGATCATGGAGAGGGTGTTGGGTACACAGAGAGAAGATCATGGAGAGGGTGTTGGGTGCACAGAGAGAAGATCATGTTGAGGGTGTTGGGTACACAGAGAGAAGATCATGGAGAGGGTGTTGGGTACACAGAGAGAAGATCATGGAGAGGGTGTTGGGTACACAGAGAGAAGATCATGGAGAGGGTGTTGGGTACACAGAGAGAAGATCATGGAGAGGGTGTTGGGTACACAGAGAGAAGATCATGGAGAGGGTGTTGGGTACACAGAGAGAAGATCATGGAGAGGGTGTTGGGTACACAGAGAGAAGATCATGTTGAGGGTGTTGGGTACACAGAGAGAAGATCATGGAGAGGGTGTTGGGTACACAGAGAGAAGATCATGTTGAGGGTGTTGGGTACACAGAGAGAAGATCATGGAGAGGGTGTTGGGTACACAGAGAGAAGATCATGGAGAGGGTGTTGGGTACACAGAGAGAAGATCATGTTGAGGGTGTTGGGTACACAGAGAGAAGATCATGGAGAGGGTGTTGGGTACACAGAGAGAAGATCATGGAGAGGGTGTTGGGTACACAGAGAGAAGATCATGGAGAGGGTGTTGGGTACACAGGGAGAAGATCATGGAGAGGGTGTTGGGTACACAGAGAGAAGATCATGGAGAGGATGTGGGATACCCAGAGAGAAGATCGTAGAGAGGGTGTTGGGTTCACAGAGAGAAGATCATGGAGAGGGTGTACACAGAGAGAAGATCATGGAGAGGGTGTTGGGTACACAGAGAGAAGATCATGGAGAGGGTGTTGGGTACACAGAGAGAAGATCATGGAGAGGGTGTTGGGTACACAGAGAGAAGATCATGGAGAGGATGTGGGATACCCAGAGAGAAGATCGTGGAGAGGGTGTTGGGTTCACAGAGAGAAGATCATGGAGAGGGTGTACACAGAGAGAAGATCATGGAGAGGGTGTTGGGTACACAGACAGAAGATCATGGAGAGGGTGTTGGGTACACAGAGAGAAGATCATGGAGAGGGTGTTGGGTGCACAGAGAGAAGATCATATTGAGGGTGTTGGGTACACAGAGAGAAGATCATAG
The DNA here is from genome assembly GCF_963921235.1 of Mobula hypostoma. NCBI lineage: Eukaryota > Metazoa > Chordata > Chondrichthyes > Myliobatiformes > Myliobatidae > Mobula > Mobula hypostoma. The sequence continues at coordinate 3,864,359 of NC_086111.1, forward strand.
AGAGGGTGTTGGGTACACAGGGAGAAGATCATGGAGAGGGTGTTGGGTACACAGAGAGAAGATCATGGAGAGGGTGTTGGGTACACAGAGAGAAGATCATGGAGAGGGTGTTGGGTACACAGAGAGAAGATCATGGAGAGGGTGTTGGGTACACAGAGAGAAGATCATGGAGAGGGTGTTGGGTACACAGAGAGAAGATCATGGAGAGGGTGTTGGGTGCACAGAGAGAAGATCATGTTGAGGGTGTTGGGTACACAGAGAGAAGATCATGGAGAGGGTGTTGGGTACACAGAGAGAAGATCATGGAGAGGGTGTTGGGTACACAGAGAGAAGATCATGGAGAGGGTGTTGGGTACACAGAGAGAAGATCATGGAGAGGGTGTTGGGTACACAGAGAGAAGATCATGGAGAGGGTGTTGGGTACACAGAGAGAAGATCATGGAGAGGGTGTTGGGTACACAGAGAGAAGATCATGGAGAGGGTGTTGGGTACACAGAGAGAAGATCATGGAGAGGGAAGATGTGTTGGGTACACAGAGAGAAGATCATGGAGAGGGTGTTGGGTACACAGAGAGAAGATCATGGACACAGAGAGAAGATCATGTGTGGGTACACAGGAGAAGATCTGAGAGGGTGTTGGGTACAGGGAGAGGGTGTTGGGTACACAGAGAGAAGATCATGGAGAGGGTGTTGGGTACACAGAGAGAAGATCATGGAGAGGGTGTTGGGTACACAGAGAGAAGATCATGGAGAGGGTGTCACAGAGAGAAGATCATGTTGAGGGTGTTGGGTACACAGAGAGAAGATCATGGAGAGGGTGTTGGGTGCACAGAGAGAAGATCATGTTGAGGGTGTTGGGTACACAGAGAGAAGATCATGGAGAGGGTGTTGGGTACACAGAGAGAAGATCATGGAGAGGGTGTTGGGTACACAGAGAGAAGATCATGGAGAGGGTGTTGGGTACACAGAGAGAAGATCATGGAGAGGGTGTTGGGTACACAGAGAGAAGATCATGGAGAGGGTGTTGGGTACACAGAGAGAGAAGATCATGGAGAGGGTGTTGGGTACACAGAGAGAAGATCATGGAGAGGGTGTTGGGTACACAGAGAGAAGATCATGGAGAGGGTGTTGGGTACACAGAGAGAAGATCATGGAGAGGGTGTTGGGTACACAGAGAGAAGATCATGGAGAGGGTGTTGGGTACACAGGGAGAAGATCATGGAGAGGGTGTTGGGTACACAGAGAGAAGATCATGTTGAGGGTGTTGGGTACACAGAGAGAATATCATGGAGAGGGTGTTGGGTACACAGAGAGAAGATCATGTTGAGGGTGTTGGGTAAACAGAGAGAAGATCATGTTGAGGGTGTTGGGTACACAGAGGGAAGATCATGTTGAGGGTGTTGGGTACACAGGGAGAAGATCATGGAGAGGGTGTTGGGTACACAGAGAGAAGATCATATTGAGGGTGTTGGGTACACAGAGAGAAGATCATAGAGAGGGTGTTGGGTACACAGGGAGAAGATCATGGAGAGGGTGTTGGGTACACAGACAGAAGATCATGGAGAGGGTGTTGGGTACACAGAGAGAAGATCATGGAGAGGGTGTTGGGTACACAGAGAGAAGATCATGGAGAGGGTGTTGGGTACACAGAGAGAAGATCATGGAGAGGGTGTTGGGTGCACAGAGAGAAGATCATGTTGAGGGTGTTGGGTACACAGAGAGAAGATCATGTTGAGGGTGTTGGGTACACAGAGAGAAGATCATGGAGAGGGTGTTGGGTACACAGAGAGAAGATCATGGAGAGGGTGTTGGGTACACAGAGAGAAGATCATGGAGAGGGTGTTGGGTGCACAGAGAGAAGATCATGTTGAGGGTGATGGGTACACAGAGAGAAGATCATGGAGAGGGTGTTGGGTACACAGAGAGAAGATCATGGAGAGGGTGTTGGGTACACAGAGAGAAGATCATGGAGAGGGTGTTGGGTGCACAGAGAGAAGATCATGGAGAGGGTGTTGGGTACACAGAGAGAAGATCATGGAGAGGGTGTTGGGTACACAGGGAGAAGATCATGGAGAGGGTGTTGGGTACACAGAGAGAAGATCATGGAGAGGTTGTTGGGTACACAGGGAGAAGATCATGGAGAGGGTGTTGGGTACACAGAGAGAAGATCATGGAGAGGATGTGGGATACCCAGAGAGAAGATCGTAGAGAGGGTGTTGGGTTCACAGAGAGAAGATCATGGAGAGGGTGTACACAGAGAGAAGATCATGGAGAGGGTGTTGGGTACACAGAGAGAAGATCATGGAGAGGGTGTTGGGTACACAGGGAGAAGATCATGGAGAGGGTGTTGGGTACACAGAG